>NW_026991715.1:115453751-115913751 GCF_029215605.1 Mirounga angustirostris
TAAATAAAGTTTCCTTTTTCATATGCATTTGTGCTGAGGATGCATGGATAACCATAATACTTTTGTAAGATTTAAAATAGGTGGTACTTAATAGGTTTTAAACAAATAAGCACCTAAAAGGAAACAAGCCATTAATAGGTTTTAAACAAATAAGCACCTAAAAGGAAACAAGCCATTCAATTTACATATATATGCCTAGCACACATAAGTGCCCAATATTTATTGAATAAATGAAAAATGAAGAAAATATGGCAGCCAACATAATTTTACAGAATATACTAATGTACAAGCTATTAAAGCTCATTTCACATTTTTTATTAATTGAAAATTCTTACATATTATGAGGTTATTTTTCTACTTTTGTATATAGTTAATATAAGTAACTGTGACAAACAGGAATTGGTATTTAAAAGAGGTAATAAAAATGATTAAAACAAACAAAAAAACAAATCAAAAATATACCCATGGAGGTTTAATGTATGTTTTGGTTGTTTTGTGGGGAGCACCTACACAAAATCTTTAAAGAGTACTGAAAATTTAACTTCTTTTTGTAGTCCAAGTGAATACAGAAAGACAACATGTTCATGGGATTTGGGTTTTCGTCAAATGTACTGGAAGGAAATGAAGCTAAGGTGGCATAAAAGAAAAAAGTTACTCTTTTGCACAAATGTAAAGACATTCTTCACCCAACCTCCATGACACAGCAACTCCTGCAACAAAGGGCCAAAAACCATTTGTAAGCTTTACTTATTATTTTTAGGAAGTATTTCATATTTGGAAATAATACTGGTGCAACCCACAAAAAGCTTTTTTTTTTTTTAACACTGTGCTTCTACATAAATGGACAAGATTATTTTTAAAATACTGTCATCTACTCTTTTGATATTTAAAATTTTACTAGTTCATTTATTAGTAAATGAAAAAGACAGTTTATGCACAAGAGAAGACATTCTTAAGACTGACCGATTAGAAATCTACCATGTGCTCTGACAAAAAAATTATTATTAACAGTAATCCAGGGAATGCCATTTTATTCTCTGAAGATTTGTTCTCTAGTACGTCAACACTGTATATAGTTCTAAAATTAGGGAATAGATTGTTTACATTAGAAAATGCCGGGCAGATTTACCCCCTCTACATTCTGTCTTAAAAAAAAAACAACAAACAGAAAACATGTTGTCAATATACAACTATGCCCAGAATAAAACATTTTATTAAATTCGGCCTGTCAGATGTGATAAGCTTCATTTGATGAACATGCTGTTTGAGCTAATCTAAGAATAACAGTTAAAAAATAAAAGGAGCACATATTTAAGATGAAAGAAATGAAACATGACTTGATAACAGTACAAATAAAAAAGGATCTGAGGTTTTAGCTCTCCATGAAATCCACATTAAGGAAGAAGTATGAGAACCTAAATTTTATGTTGCTTTACTAGAACTGCTGAGATTAAAAGGAATAGAGGTAATAATCCCTGCCATACCCTGCACCATACCTCTGGAGTATCATAAGAAATCCTGGCAACAACATTTAAAAGGGATTTGGTCAAATTGGAAGGTAATCAAGATGATGAATTAACTGGAACTCATGTGAAATGAATCAAAGCCCTGGGGATGTTTAACCCAGAAAAGAGAAGACTTAGGATAATGATTATCAAACATTTTGGCCTCAGGACTCCTTTATATGCTTAAAAATTATTGAGACCCCAATGAGGTTTTATTTATATGAGACATATCTATAGATATTTACCATATAAGAAATTAAAATGGAGAAAAATGTAAATATATACTTAATTTAAAATAAACCGATTATGTATCTACATAAATAACATAATGAAAAATAACTATGTTTTCAAAAACTAAGAGTGGCAATGATTTGCATTTTTGAAAATCTCTAATATCTAGCTTAATAAAAGACAGCTGAATTCTAACATCTGTTCCTGAATTCAAACTGTTGTGCTAAGTTGTCTTGGTTTCAATAAATGAAGAAAATCCATCCTCAGATATGTAATTAGAAAAGGGAGCAATATTTTAATAGCCTTAATATTTTCATACCCAGTTACATTAAATTCATTGTTCTTTCTTGCACTTTAAATGAAACTTTTACCCATGCATGATTTTATAATATCATACATTGGTCGTATGGAAAATACTATTTCAGACAGGTAGGCACATCTTCCAATTGTTAGCATATTTCATTACACAATATTTTAAAAATCACATTCATTAATACCCCCACCAATCCTATTAGAACAGTCTTTAAGTATTGGAAAGATGTCAAGCTCAATCAGATTAAGTGGTAGAATCAAGTTTTACACAAATTCTAATTTTCACTTGAAATCTTGCAGTTTATCATTAGCAACACTTCCTTGAAGTTAGTTTTTGAGAAAATGTCTGCCATGTACTTAAAATTGAATAATCATCATTTGTCTGTCATCTGTTACTGTTTTTTCACTTAAAAGGTGTTCCATGAAAAATGTGGCTAAATTTGGTTTGCAACAGCAACTCAACCATACAGGTGCTTTGCTTGAGACAACTGCGGTACTTCAGTATGCAGCAAAAGTGTTTTATGCATATGATTTCTGTTTTGTTACACGGAACACAAAAAGATGTTTATGCAGCACTGAAATTTTTTAAATTAATAATTTTTGCTGATTCATCAAGGACATTAAGTGAAACTATATTTTTTTTTATTTTTATTTTTTAAAGATTTTATTTATTTGAGACAGAGAGAATGAGAAACAGAGAACATGAGAGGGAGGAGGGTCAGAGGGAGAAGCAGACTCCCTGCCGAGCAGGGAGCCCGATGCGGGACTCGATCCCGGGACTCCAGGATCATGACCTGAGCCGAAGGCAGTCGCTTAACCAACTGAGCCACCCAGGCGCCCGAAACTGTATTTTTTTTAATCACGAATGCAAGAAGGTGAAGAATAAAATGAATAGCAGCACAGATGTACCAAAATTGCTTTTGGGGGCGCCTAGGTGGCTCAGTTGGTTAAGCGACTGCCTTCGGCTCAGGTCATGATCCCAAGGTCCTGGGATCGAGCTCCACATCAGGCTTCCTGCTCGGTGGGAAGCCTGCTTCTCCCTCTCCCACTCCCCCTATTTGTGTTCCCCCTCACGCTGTCTCTCTCTCTCTCTGTCAATTAAATAAAATCTTAAAAAAAAAAAATTGCTTTTGTAACTTAAATGTCAATGGCAACACATTTGTATAATTTTCTAAAATAGTTTGATTTATGGACTCTTACGAGGGTCTTGGGACACCCCCCACCTCCACCCTGCCCAGACTACTCTTTGAGAACCACTGAGTTAGGATGACCAAAAAGCTGTTTTCAAATACACAGAAGGCTGTCATGTAGAAAATGTCATGTCCTCTATAATAGGGCAGACCTTGAACCAATGGGTATTACTTATAAAGAAGCAGATTAGCGGGGCACCTGGGTGGCTCAGTTGGTTAAGAGTTTGCCTTCGGTCAGGTCATGATCCCAGGGTCCTGGGACCAAGCCCCACATCGGGCTCCTTGCTCAGCAGGGAGCCTGCTTCTCTGGCTCCCTCTACTCCTCCCCCCTGCTCACATGCGCACGCATTCTCTCTTTCTCTTTCATAAATAAATAAATAACTTAAAAAAAAAAAAAAGGCAGGTTAGGGGTACCTGGGTGGCTCAGTCGGTTAAGCATCTGCCTTCAGCTCAGGTCATGATCCCAGGGTCCTGGGATCCATCCCTGCATCGGGATCCCTGCTCAGCGGGGAGCCTGCCTATCTCTCTCCTCCCTGCTGGAGCTCTCTTTCACTCTCTCTCTCTCTCTCAAATAAATAAAATCTTAAAAAAAAAAAGGAAGCAGATTAACACCAAATTAAGGAACAATCTTTCCCCCTTTTAAAAAACTGAGATGTAATTCACAAACAAAAAAAATTTATCCTTTAAAGCTTACAGTTCTATGGTTTTTTTAAACAAATGAATATAAATAAGGGTTTTGAGGGGCCCCTGGGTGGCTCAGTCAATAAAGCGTCTGCCTTCAGCTCAGGTCATGATCCCAGGGTCCTGGGATCAAGCCCCATACCGGGCTCCCTGGTCAGCAGGGGGCTGCTTCTGCTACTCCCTCTGTGCTTGCTCTCTCTCTCCCAAGTAAATAAAATCTCTAAAAAACAAAAATAAGGGTTTTGAAAAAAGAATCAACACCACAGTCAAGATACAGAACAGTTATATCACCCTTCCAAATTTCCTAATGCCCTTTTTAGTATATTCTGCTTCCTACATCCAACCTTGACAGTGATCAATTTTCTGTCCCTAGAGTTTTGCCTATTCTAGAATGTCAAATAAATGGAATCATACAGTAGGTAGCCTGTGAGTCTCGTTTCTTTTACTTAATATATGCACTGGAGATTCATTCAGATTTGTTATTAATTGGTGAGTAAAAGTTTATTATATAGAAGTAATGAAGTATAGTTGGGGTGTTTTCAGTTATTGGAATTATGAATAAAGCTATTAAAAACACTTGCATGAAGGATTCAGTGTGAACATAAGATTTCATTTCACTTGAGTAAATACTGAGAAGTGAGACTGCTAGGTTATATGGTAAGTATATATTTAACTCTATAATAAACTACCACACTATATTCCAAAATGGCTGTCATTTCGCATTCCCACCAGCATTCTATGACAGTTCCAGTAGATCTGCATCCTTGTTAGCACTTGCTATGGTCAATTTTTTTCAAGCCATTCAGATAAATGTGCAGTGGTATCTCAGTGTAGTTTTAATATTCATTTCCATAATCACTAATGATATTGAGCATCTTTTCATATGCTCATTTGCCATCTGAATATTTTCTGGGTAAAGTGCTCATTTTTATTTGAGTTAATATCATATTATTTAGTTTTAAGTATTGTTGATTTTCTGGATACAACTCCTTTATCAGATATGTGTTTTGCAAATATTTTCTCCTAATCTGTGCCCTGCCTTTTCATTCTCTTAACAATCTTTCAAAGAGCAGAAACTCTTGACTGTAAAGAAACCCAACTTAATTTTTTTTTTAAAGTAGGTTCCACACCCAGCGTGGAGCCCAATGTAGGGCTCGAACTCATGACCCTAACATCAAGACCTGAAAGGAGATCGAGTCAGACACTTAGCCGACTGAGCCACCCAAGCACCCTCCAACTTTATAGTTTTTTAAAAAATGGATTACACTTTGGTTTGTATCTATAAAATACATGTCTAAGGGGCGCCTGGGTGGCTTAGTTGGTTAAGTGTCTGCCTTCGACTTGAGTCATGATCCAGGGTTCCAGGATCAAGCCCCACGTTGGGTTCCCTGCTCAGCGGGGAGTCTGCTTCTCCCTCTCCCGCTGCCCCTCCCCCAGCTTGTGCTCTCTCTTGCTCGCTCACTCACTCTCAAATAAATAAAATCTTTATAAAATAATAAAATAAAATACATGTCTAACCCAAAATTACAAAGTTTGTCCTACATTCTCTTCTAGAAGTTTTATAGTTTTTAGTTTTACATTTAGAACTATGAGTTTACATTTAAAACTTTGAGTTAGTTTTTGCATATGGTACAAAGTATGGATGAAGGTTTTTGTTTTGTTTTACATTTGGAAATACAACTGTTCCATCTTCATTTGTTGAAAAGACTATTTTTTTCTCAGTAAGAAATAGCTTTCTAATAATTAGAGCTGATTAGTAATATAAAGAGTAGCCTCAAAAGAAATGAGAACCAGTTAACTGGAAATTTTTTAAACATAAGGTTGAGAACAAGTTGTTCAGTCTAATAAAAAGGACAGAAGATTAAATTATCTTTCTAACTCTCACTCTATAAAGTCCCCCAAGAAGACTGTCTTGGAGAAGGCTTACAAGTCTTCCTTCATGTTCCTAACCCTCACCCTCCAGCAGTTCATCTTTTATCTAGTTAATCACTTATTGGATGTCCCCATAAAATTTCTCTTGAATAAAAAGTTGAACAATATTTTAAATGAAAAATAACTGGATTCAGTAAATATAACTATGTAACATCTAAAGTTATCCTCTGGTTTTACATTCCTGGGACCCATTTTCCAATAATAACAAAACTTTATCCCCAACTAAGTTTAGTCCACGTGCTTAAGCCCTGGGCTGTAAGAGGCATCACCTATATTAATTTTAATGCATTATGTAAGAATATCCAATACAGATCATGATAATGGCCAAATCCCTTACCTTACAATTAAGATACTAGCTTTTATCCAATTTCAGGTACAAATGTAATAGTAACCTAGTGTTGAGTAGTTAATTAAAATGGTATTCTTAGCTAATAAATTGGTTTACGTTATATAATAATGATGTTAAAATGCTGCTTCCACATCTCCTTCTAAAAGACTTATATTTACTTCACATTTTGAAGTATTTTTATCATTAATGTTGATATACAGTAGATCCCCCACTCCTGCACCACCCCATCCACAGTTTCACTTTCTGCAGTTTCAGTTACCCATAGTCAACCATAGTCTGGAAGCTAATGATTCTCCTTCTAACATATCTATCTGAAAATATATCAAACGCTATGTCACAGTGCCTACGTAATTCCCGACTTCATCCCATCACGTAGGCATTTTCTCACCTCACAGCATCGCAGGAAGGGTGGGTACAGGCCAATAAGATATTTTAAGAGAGACCACATTCACATAACTTTTTTTTTTTTTTTAAGATTTTATTTATTTATTTGACAGAGAGAGACACAGCGAGAGAGGGAACACAAGCAGGGGGAGTGGGAGAGGGAGAAGCAGGCTCCCCGCAGAGCAGGGAGCCCGATGCGGGACTCGATCCCAGGACCCCGGGATCATGACCTGAGCCGAAGGCAGTCGCTTAACCAACTGAGCCACCCAGGCGCCCTCACATAACTTTTATTAGAGTATATTGTTATAATTATTCTATCTTACTATTGTTGTTGTTAATCTCTTACTGTGCCTAATTTGTAAATTAAACTTTATTACAGGTATGTATGCACAGGTAAAACATAGCATATATAGGGTTTGGTACTATCCGTGGCTTCAGGAATCCACTGGGGGTCTTGGAACAAATCCCCTGTGGATAAGGGGCAGGGGGAGGGGGAGGTTACTATATATTTTTAGAATAATTCTTGTTCAAAATGCAAATATAATCAACTTCAGTTGCTCAATATTTCTGGAAGTACCCTTCAGCCACTTGTCTTGTCAATATGTTATCAACTGAACCTTTCAGCCAGTAGGTAGTGTGTGGGAATAAGAAGACCTGAAAACCCTATCGACATTATGTTACCTATTTGATTATCTAATATTTGCATTTTAATATAAACCTAAATGAATGGCTAAAACTCATGTTTGAGGGGCACCTGGGTGACTCAGTCATTAAGTGGCTGCCTTGGGCTCAGGTCATAATCTCAGTGTCTTGGGATCAAGCCCCACATCAGGCTCCCTGCTCAGAGGGAAGCCTGCTTCTCCCTCTCCTATTCCCCCTGCTTGTGTTCCTTCTCTCGCTGTGTCTCTCTCTGTCAAATAAATAAATAAAATCTTTAAAAATAAATAAATAAAAATAAAACTCATGTTTGAAAATTACCTATGGGTTTCAGTACCTGTTTAAATATTTCTTCAGTAACTATGAATAATTTGTAAATAAGACTTGAATTGATTTCAGCTGGAATAGACATTTTGACTAATACACTTCAAGAAAGACATAACAAAGCTAGGAAAAATCTATACAGGGAAACAAAATTCATTGAAAGTATACAACTGATTTAATGAGATAAAAAATAAAACTCAAAGCAGTCTGTATACCTCTCTGATATGATTCACAGCACCTTGTTTAGAGACATGGATTGCTACCTCACTTATTCTTCAAACTAGAAAGAAGAGAACTTAGAAGCATTACTAATAAACTCTATAAAACTTGAAAATCTTGTGCAGAATAAACCCCACAATATTAGAACAAGAAGGCAATCTCTTGGGGTGTAAAACATGGGTCACTGGAAAAACTAAAATAGTACATTAATTAATGAACGCATGGTATATGTAAATCATCCTCCTCTTACACACATACTTGTCTCATTTTTATACTTGACTAAGCAAATGGTGTTGATCAACTTTTGAAGAATAAGTAGAAGGTCCCTGGATAAGAGCTAGGGGATTGGTGAAAACCATCTAGGCAGAGTGAACTGCAATGTGAATGCCCTGAAGCAGGGTAAGGAATAGCAAGTTCCAGGCTTGGTGTGGCTGGAGCACAGTGTATAAAACACAGTGGTACAAGATTAATCTAGAGAGGAAGGCAGGACTTTAATCATCCAAGACCTCAAAAACCATGTAAGGATTTTAATGTTTACTTTAGGTCAGTAAGAAAACCAACAGATCTTACACAAGAAGTGAAAAAACCAGCGTTTAATGACTATTGTTTATCTTTTGGAAAATGAATTAAAGGACAATTAAAGTATCTATAGAGATCAATTCAAAAACTACTGCAGCAATCTAGGTGAAAGATGATGGTAGCCTAGACTAGGATGATAGCAATGTCAGCAAGCAGATCTAAGAGACAGTTTAAAGATAAAACTAACCAGCTTTAAGCATAAGATCGGAGTTTTCCAAACTACCTATCCATTGTCTGTCTGTTTACTTAACTATTTATAT
This sequence comes from Mirounga angustirostris, assembly GCF_029215605.1. Lineage (NCBI taxonomy): Eukaryota > Metazoa > Chordata > Mammalia > Carnivora > Phocidae > Mirounga > Mirounga angustirostris. The sequence continues at coordinate 115,462,375 of NW_026991715.1, forward strand.
ATCTGTTTATATCTTTAGTGGTATAAACAGTGTTTAGATCTTTAAGCGTGATCTATTCTTTAAATTATGCTTACAGAGTCAAAACTGAATGATAAAAGAATGTACAACTGGAAGAAGAGTGGTTAAAAAACACACCCATACATTTGATAATGGTAAACCAGATAAAAAATGAAAAAGCACACTTATGCTATTACACATTTTTACAAGTCTTAGACATTACAAAATTTATATGCTATTTTATAATATAAGCATAAATAATAAACTGCATCTAAAGTGACATCACACATAGAAAAAATTTTTAAGTGATGGTTACCATAATTCTATCTGCTACTGATTAACAGAGTATTATTTATTTGTTGCTAGTTGTAATCTCTCATGCATAATGGAGAAATGTAATGTGTGTGTACACACACATATATACATACAGTAACAACAATAATTGGTTCCATAAAAACCCAATCAATATACTTAAGTTTAGTGTCTTACAACCTAAACAGGAGTATAGTGAGAAAATAAAAAACTATATTCATTTATATTTATATTCATATTAATGTTTAATTCATATTCATTAATCTAAAATGTTCTGACTTATAAACATCCCAAAAATGAAGCCTTTTGTAATTTTAATCTCTTAATATCTGCATATGACTTAATATTTGTGTATAATGCTTAACACAAATTATCTTTTTGTGATGAATATTTTCTCTTAAAATTTATATACAATCTAGAAATTCAAATTCAAATCACTCACCTGGAAGAAGCAAAAACACCACTCTGAAAAGCTATTGTACAAAAAGAACCCTGAAGGTAGAATCACAGCAGCATATAATAGAAAATTCTTACCAATCTTTCATCAACTGTTATGAGTTGCATGTCCTGAGCTTGGTCTTGTGCCAGCCTCCATGTGGAAGTGCTTAACGACCTGCAGTGCAAGACTTTAAGTTAAAAAATGATCCATGCGCTGAGAAAAGAGAGGCAGACAAATCTTAAATAAATGAGCTACTTTAACAATATCTGTCTTATAAAACAAAAAAGAATAGAAAGAAAGAGAAGAGGGCACAAAAATCCTTTTTCTCCCCAATTAGTTCTGTCTGCTGAGTTTTTGGCAGACTCACTTAGGAGTTCACAACAGGCTGCACTTTATGTCAGTCTATAGGCTCTCTGTCACAGACAGGCCGTCAGTGACAAGTACCATACTCCATGAGTGTACAGTAGCTAGTTTGTCACTACTAGGACGAAAAATGCAAAGCTATATCAATCCTTCCAGAATGCTGATTCCTAAATGACCGCCATCAGAAAGAAAAAAATCTCAAACATATACTTCATGGCCAAAAGTAAATATTAACAGAATTTAATTATATAATGTTAAGTTTCTTCACTCTAATTTCAAAACAAAAGTAGTTGAAATAGAAATGATTTCTATGATCATTTTAACTAATGTTATTAGTTTAGTCCTGTATCTCATTCACAGAATTGAAGAAAGTCTAAATAGCTAAAATAGAAATATTAAGTCAGAAATAAAATGGGCACCAAATCTAGCTCCTTTATATTAGCATCACCGGACCCTTATCCCAAAGAAATTACTTAAAGCTAACAGGTTTTTTTTTTTTTTACTTCAGATACATACTGTACTCTATACTAACAAATATCGTACTGTCACTGATTGTTAAGTTTAACATTTTACATTTTACATTTCCAAAATATTAAGACATCCTATGTAGATTTTCTTTTTAAAAGTTAGTTTATACAATCATGACTCAAATTTCAAAACAACAGAATACTGGTTTTAAGTATTAAGTTCTTTCTTCTTTATTCTTTTAAAGATTTTATTTATTTATATGAGAGAAAGAGAGAGTGAGCACGAGCTGGGGGAAAGGGCAGAGGGAGAGCAATCCCAGGACCCTAGGATCAGGACCTGAGCCAAAGGCAGATGCTTAACCAACTGAGCCACCCAGATGCCCCAAGTTCTTTCTTCTTTAAATGAAGTAAAACCATCATCATAATTTTGACACAACATCAATACCTGACGCAAAACTTCATGTAATAGTTCAACTTTCAACAGCTATGGTGTACACAATTTTATAGAAAATCTATCTACTAATAGCATAGTTTAAAGATAACTGATAATATAAAGGGCTTTTTTGCTTTATGAATATGTATTTTTTTCAAGATTTTACTTATTTGAGAGAGAGAGAGAGAGACAGAGCACAAGCAGGGAGAGGGGCAGAGGGAGAGGGAGAAGCAGACTCCCCGCTGAGCAAGGAGCCCAATGTGGGACTCAATCCCAGGACCCTGGGATCCTGACCTAAGCCAAAGGCAGACGCTGAACCGACTGAACCACCCAGGCGTCCCAAAAAAATATCTGTCAGTTATTTCCCAGAATTAATATAATTCCTTATCACTTTAAACATCCTGCTCAGAAACATACACAAAATACATCCACATGGAAATTATTTTAAATTTATACAGACAGTTAAAATATATGTGTTGGTTGTTACATTAAAGGAGTATAATCAGCACTTTTAAAAATCTATTTACTCTGGAAATCATTAAGACCAATAACATGACAATAAAAACATTTTGAATACTCTTAATCAAATCCATATATTGTAAGAAAAAAATTAGGCAATGATAAGAGAACTCAGGAGAACTTGAAATATTGGAAATATTAGAAAATGTAGCTACATTTCAAGAAAATGAAGCTGCAGGGGTCTCTAATGAAGAGAAGTACTAGAGCAAAACTGCAAATTATTCTACATTGATTAAAACTCCATAATCCATCAACTTTGCAACTTCAGACTACACAGGGAATTTGATTTTAAACAATTTTCTCTTAAATTGTGTAATAAAATCTTATTGTATATTAGTCATAACCTAAAGCAAATTTTTAAAAGCATATATAAAGACATATTTTAAAAATTTTAAATTTATCTCCAACTAATCATAAGAATGAAGCTATATATCACTCTTGAAAACAGATAACTTTTATTAACAAATACACAGATGAAAAATCATCACATATTTTTTTAAAATATTTTATTTATTTATTTATTCATGAGAGATAGAGAGAGAGACAGGCAGAAGCAGAGGCAGAGGGAGAAGCAGGATCCCCGCTGAGCAGGGAGCCCGATGTGGGACTCAATCCCAGGACCCCGGGATCATGACCTGAGCCGAAGGCAGCCGCTTAACCAACTGAGTCACCCAGGCGCCTTATCATCACATATTTTTATCAGGCTGTATATAAAAGACAACATAATAAAAAAGTGACAAAAGATGTTAAGTAAAACAATCCTACCAGAAAGAGTTAAAAATCACAATTAAAACTTCATGTAAGAAAAAAACCTTAAAGATAGGCTAGATTGCAAAGAAATCGTAAACAGAATTTTTTTAAGAATTTTTATTATTTGAAAATATATATTCATATAATTTATTACAGAAAATTTTGCCTAAGAAAGCACAAATAATATGTGCACATGTATACATGTATATGTGTGTGTAGGTTTTATTAGGTCATGTCCTAATTAACTGCTCCCTAATCACAGAAACAGCAATTTTTTTTTTTTTTAAGATTTTTTATTTATTTGTCAGTGAGAGAGAGAAAGCACAGGCAGAGGGAGAAGCAGGCTCCCCGCTGAGCAAGGAGCCTGATGCGGGACTCTATCCCAGCATGCTGGCATCATGACCCAAGCCGAAGGCAGACACTCAACCCAACAAGACACCCAGGCGTCCGGAGACAGCAATTATTTTTAAAAAAATCAAATCTCAGATGTGGAGAAAAATTTTCCTCCGATTATAAATAGTTAAGGTAGCAACAGAGATCTAGAATAAATTACAAAAATAGCATTTAATTATACCTACAAAATATAAGCCACAGTTAATTTTAGATTAAATTAAATTATATAGCAAATATCTATTTGCTGATTAGCCTTTAAAGAATGTTACATCAGTAAATTGGTAACAGTAAATAAAGTGCTTTTTAATAATATAAGAGTATAAAAACATTAAACAAGAAAACCTAGAAAGTATAAAGGAAAAAATGACAGGAAATATAATATTAAAACTTCTAAACCAAAGATACTATAAAAGACAAAAGGTAACAAACAAGGAGAAAATATTTACAACATAAAACAGTAAAGAATCAATATCCAAAATACATAAAAGAGCTCCTAGAAATTAGTAAATAGGAATAATTCTTTTTTTTTTTTTTAAGTAATCTCTATGCCCCACGTGGGGCTAGAACTCTCAACCCCAAGATCAAGATTCACACTACTCTACTGACTAAATTAGCCAGGCGGCCCAGTAGGGATACATCTTAAATTTCAAGAGGAAGTCACACAACCAAAAACCCAAACAGCTTAATTAAAACTGGGAAAAGGATGGAAAAGGACTTGAATGACATTTATCCAAAGATCTGTAAGGAGCCAACAGCACACAAAGAGATGCTCAACATTACTAATCATTAGGGAAATGTAAATCAAAACCACAATGAGATACGACCTCATACCTATTTGGATGGTTATCAAAAAAATAAGTGTTGGTGGGATATAAACAACCAGAACACACTGCACTGCTGATGGGAATGTAAAATCATGCAGTCGCTATGGAAAGCAGTATGGCACTTCCTAAAAAATTTAAACATAGAATTACCACACAATTCAGCAATTTCACTATATACCCAAAAGAATTAAAAACAGGGACTCAAATAGGTATTTGTATGCCCATGTTCCTAATAGCACAATTCCCAAAAGCCAAAGGCATAAACTGCCAAAATATTAATAATCTTATGTTATTGGGCAATGTATTTCAACACTTAAAAGTATATATGCAGAAATGATTAGTATGTAATCACTAGTAAATAGGTAGTAATTTTAACTTTGCTATTTGGTACCTATTTTTGAGAAATTAGTAATTTTACTTGCCTCATAAACTTGCCTTTCTGTCCACCCACCTATTGTCTTAACTGCCTTTTCACATTTCCAGGTTTCTTAAGAGTCAACTTTAATTCTGAGCCCAAAGGATAAACTATGATGCCTGTGATTATTATTATCAATTCCCATTATTAAACTGAACAAGCCATTTATTATATTTAGTTTTTCTGTACAAGTTTCCCATAAGAATATGAGATATCCTGGAAATGGAAAACAAGAGATCTTATTTCTAACTCTGGTTTTAGTACCTACTATTTCTGTCTATGAGCAAATCATTTAACCTTTCTGCACCTCAATTTCATTCTCTGTAAATTTGTAAAATGAGGACTTGTTGCTCTAACGTTTCTTTTAGTGATAAATCTCTGTGATTCTGGGGCACCTGGGTGGCTCAGTTGGTTAAGTGTCTGCCTTTGGCTCAGGTCATGATCCCAGGGTCCTGGGATCGATAGGGCTCCCTGCTCCACGGGCAGCCTGCTTCTCCCTCTCCCACTCCCCTTGCTTGTGTTCCCTCGCTCACTGAGTCTCTCTCTCTCTCTGTCAAATAAATAAATAAAATCTTTAAAAAAAAAAAAGTCTCTGTGATTCTATAAGTGGAATCGAGTACAGTTCTACTTTGTTTTAATAATCCCTTATGGAAATGCTATGTAATAATAACTCATAATCTGTTTCTCTTTAAAACCCTAAAGAGTTAAAACTTTGAAAAAATATATACCACATTTGTTTATCCACTCATCTGTTGATGGACATTAAGGTTATTTCTGGTAATGACATTCATAGGCATGTTTTGTGGGGATATAAGTTTGCAACTCATTTCGGTAACTACCTACAAACACAAATGCTGAACTGTATATGTTAAGACCATGTTTAGTTTTGTAAGAAACTGCCAAACTATATTCCAAAGTGGCTGTACCATTTGTGTTCCCATGAGCATGAATGAGACTCCTTGTTGCTCCACATGCTTGTCAGTATCTGGTGGTGTCGGTTTTTTGGATTTTAGCCATTCTAATAGGTGTGTAGTGGCATCTCATTGTTTGAGTTTTCAATTCCCTGATGATATATGATGTTAAACACCTTTTCATATGCTTATTGGCCACCTGTATATCATCTTTGGTGAGGTGTCTGTTCAGATCTTTTGCCTATTTTTCAACTGGGTTGTTTTCTTGTTGAATATGAAGAGTTCTTTGTATATTGTAGATACCAGTTCTTCATCAGATATGTTTTGCAAATATTTTCTTTTTTTTAAAGATTTTATTTATTTGAGAGAGAAACAGAGACAGAGACAGAGCACGAGCCAGCGAGGGAGGGGCAGAGGGAGAAGCAGACTCCCCACTGAGCAGGGAGCCCAATGTGGGACTCAGTCCCAGGATCCTGGGATCATGACCCGAGCTGAAGGCAGACACTTAACTGACTGAGCCACCCAGGCGCCCCTGCTTTGCAAATATTTTCTTCCAGTCTGTGCTTGTCTTTCCATTGTCCTAAAGCGTCTTCCACAGAGCAGAAGCTTTTAATTTTAATGAAGTCCAACTCATCTATTTTTTCCTTCGTGGATTTTGCTTTTGGTGTTGTATCTAAAAACTCAGAAGCAAACCAAGGTACCTGGAGTTTTATGTTATTTTCTAGAAGGTAGATAGTTTTGCTTCTTACATTTAGGTCTACGATCCATTTTGAGTTAACTTTTGTGAAAGCTATAAGGTCAGTGTATAAATTCATTTTTTTGCATGTGGATATATTCCAGTTGCACTTAATGAAAGATTATCTTTTCTCCATTGGATTGCCTTTGCTCCTATCTCAAAGATCAGTTGACTATATTTGAGTAGTCTATTTCTGGGCTGTTAGTTATGTTCTATTGATCTGTTTGTCTGTTCTTCACCAATTCCACACTGTCTTGATTACTGCAGCTGTGTACTAAAGTCAGTCAGTACCATTCCTCTGACTTTGTTATTCTTCTTCACTATTTCACAGAGTATTTGGAGTCTTTTGCCTTTCTATATAAACTTAGAATCAGTTTCTTGATATCCACAAAGTAGCTTGCTGAGGTTTTGACTGAGACTGTGTTGAATCTACTAATTAAGTTGGGAAGAACTGGCATCTTAACAATATTGAGTCTTCCTGTCTGTATATATTTATTAGGATCTTTGACTTCTTTGGCATTTTACAATTTTCCTCATATACATCTTGCAAATATTGTTTTTAATACTTCAAAATACACTCTTCAAAAAGTCTTAATGATGAGGGGCATCTGGGTGGCTCAGTCGTTAGGCGTCTGCCTTCTGCTCAGATCATGATCCCAGGGTCCTGGGATCGAGCCCCACATCGGGCTCCCTGCTCCGCGGGAAGCCTGCTTCTCCCTCTCACACTCTCCCCCTGCTGTGTTCCCTCTTTCGCTGTGTCTCTCTCTGTCAAATAAATAAATAAAATCTTAAAAAAAAAAAAAAATTTTTTTTTAAAAAGTCTTAATGGTGAAAAGATAAAAAGAAACCATTTGCAATGGAAAATAGTATTTGAATAAGAATAAACAGTACTGATTCAAAGTTACTAACATTATTCTCTCTCTGAAGCAAACTAACTTTATCAACTAAGGAGAATAAAATTCCCATATCCCTTGTAGCAGTTTGAAACATGGCTCCAAATTTTTTCGACACTCATCCCTCCGATTAAGAGCTGCAGGTCCCCTATTCCCAGAATCTGAGCCCTGTGACTGCCTGGTCAATATTATACAGAACTGAGGCTATCTGTATTTCCAGGCTCAGGCCTTAAAAAACTAGCCATTTCCATTTCCTGTCACTTAGAACATTGCTTCTTCAGATATTCACTCTTGGAACCCACCTACCATGTTGTGAGGAAGTCCAAGGTGCCCCACAGAGAGACCCATATGAGGAGAAATCAGTAACCAACATCACTTTGCCAGCCATGTGAATGATCCTCTAGCCCAAGATGAGCCATCCCAGCAGACACCAAGTGGAACAGAGACAAACTTCCCTGACAAACCCTGCCCAAAATGCGTATTTGTGAGCAAAACAAATGACTGTTGTTGTTTTAAGCAACTGAGTATTGGGGTAGCTGTGTCCAACTATAGATAATAAAAACATCCCTACAAATAATTGAAGATGATTTTATAAACATTAAAATTGAACCAGTAACTTCAAAAGACCAGAAATGAACTGACCAACTTCTAGACAAATTCCTAATCCTATAGAAATCAAGGAATCAATTAATCCTCAACCTTTTGATTAAAACCAATTATGTCTGTTGTCAATTTATTGGAAATTGAATTATAATCCAAATTCACATTAAATCAGAAAGTGTTTAGTTCCATAGAGAAGTGTTAAACCACAAAAAAAATATTACTAAGAGTTCTAACTAAAATATTAAAATAAAAACATATACGCATTCTCCATGTCACAATAATTATCTCAGACTTAAAATATGGTGGCATTTGGGTCAATCACCTTCAAGTTAATGATCTTGAAGCTTTTCAAGATCTTGAATCAATAGAGAAAACTTAAACTGTCATTAATACTGTACTCACTAGACAGAAGCAAGAAATAAGTAATTGTTAATGGAAAAAATAAAAATGAGGGGACAAGTGACCATTTTATTTACTTATTTTTAAAGATTTTATTTATTTATTTGACAGAGAGAGAGAGCACAAGCAGAGGGAGCTCCAGGCAGAGGGAAAGGAAGAAGCAGGGAGCCCAATGCGGGGCTGAATCCCAGGACCCTGGTATCAGGACCCAAGCTGAAGGCAGATGCTTAACTGACTAAGCCACCCAGGTGCCCCCAAGGGACCATTTTAATATTCTGTGAAAATATGTGGAGTGAAAAGAAAGGGAAGGATGTTACAAATACTCTGTCTGGTTAAGTTCAGTAGAAATAACAATGAAAATAACTTATAATCTATTCACAAATAAGTTCCTTGATTCTAATTCAGATTTATTACAAAATTTCTTTCTTTTTTTTTTTTTTTTAAATACACAAACCGGAACAGATTCCAGAAACATCTATTTTTTTTTTAAGATTTTATTTATTTATTCATGAGAGACAGAGAGAAGCAGAGGGAGAAGCAGGCTCCCAAGGAGCAGGGAGCCCGATGCGGGACTCGATCCCAGGACCCCGGGATCATGACCTGAGCCGAAGGCAGACGCTTAACCGTCTGAGCCACCCAGGCGCCCTATTACAAAATTTCTAATCTTTACCTACAGGACTTAATATTATCTTAAAGTGTTCCACTGGTCAGGTGAGTAAAAATTAACAATCTCCTGTTCCTAGGTATCCTTTTCCCCATTCTTCTGAGCCAGGTGGAACTTACAGCACAGACTAATAGCAGTTGTGCCTCTGGACACAACTCAAGCCAAAACCTTAAATTAATCCTTTGAGTGTCATCCAACAGATGAAGGAAAGATTTGTGCAAGAGGGATAAGGGTAATTATGCTTATATAACAGACTTCGGAATGAAACTGAGGAGTGAAAGAAGGAGAATGTGGACAAGGTTTTGGAAGGTGATAATAAAGAAATTGGAGGGCATGACAGAAAATGTAAAGGAAGGGAGAAACAAATCTACCGAAGTTTGTTAACAACAGGTTATCAAAATAAATAGAAATGAGGTGAAAATAAAGGGAATAAGAAATAGATGTCATGCTGATAGCAATTATATTACAAAACAATGAATATATGAAAAGTTCACATTTATGAAAGTCAAATCATTGAGCTATACTAGCCAATAAAAAGTAACTAATGGTTTGGAATACCTTAAAGGAAGGAACTGAGTTGCTGTATTTTAGAATGTCTGGCAAATAATTGGAAGCAAATTTACTGTAAAGATGTCAATTATTAATCTACAAGTTAAATATAATAATAATTCTAACAGAATTTTTATAAAATTAGATAATTCTCATCGAGAAGAAAAAATTCACAAAAATAACCAAGAATGTTTTGAAAAACAACTAGAAGGCAGAATTTGCCTTGCCAACTAATATGCTACAATAATTAAAATACGGTATTAACACAGGCACAGACACACAGATCAAATAAACAGTACAGATCAGAGTACAAAAATAGATAATGTGGATTTGTAAATCTATTATATAATAAAAGTACAATTTCACATTAGTGGTGAAAGGATGAACTATTTAATAAGTAATACTGAAACAACTGGCTAGCCTTTCATGGAAGAAAAATGTTTGAATCCTGGGGCGCCTGGGTGGCTCAGTCATTGTGTCTGCCTTCGGCTCAGGTCATGATCCCTGGGTCCTGGGATGGAGCCCCGCATCGGGCTCCCTGCTCGGCAGGAAGCCTGCTTCTTCCTCTCCCCCTCCCTCTGCTTGTGTTCTTTCTCTTGCTGTCTCTCTCTCTGTCAAATAAATAAATAAAATCTTAAAAAAAAAAAAAAAAAGATAAATGTTTGAATCCTGTTATAAAATAGTTATATCATCTACCAAAGAATTCCAGATGGATTCACACACACACACACACACACACACACACACTCTGTGCTGTGTATAAATTACTAAATTAAAATATAAGGGTTTTTAAAATAACATTTGGATAGAAAAGTTTTCTTAACCAAGACACAAAGCACAATACCCACAAACTGTGAAAGAAAAATAACTTCTGAACAACAAAGGGTACTACAAACTAAAGGAAATATCAGAGATAATAAGTACAACCTACAAAGTGGTTAAAACACTAATACCTAGAATATATAAAGGACTTTGAGAAACCAAGGCAAAAATCACCTAAAAAGGGGAGAAAGAGAGCAGAACATATACACATGGTACATATTAATACCAACTCTATCAATAATCAATTTAAGAATAATCTAAATACACCAATTGAAAGAGAGTATGTGTCAGAGACACAGACAGATTAAAGGTGAAGAGATGGAGAAAGATATACTAACAGTAATCAAATCTTAACTACAATAGCAATATTAATCTCAGACAAACTAGATTTCATAACAAGGAAAATTATCAGGAATGGAGTGCCTGGCTGGCTCAGTTGGTTGAGCAAATGATTCTTGATCTCGGGGTCATGATTTCGAGCCCCACGGTGGGTGTAGAGATCACTTTTAAAAAATTATCAGGAATAAAAAGGGGTATTACATTCTGAGAAAGGAGTCAATTCTCCAAGAAGACATTAACAACCCTTATGGTATATATGCCCAACAAGAGAATGTCAAAATACGTGAGGCAAAAATCGAAAGAGCTACAAGGAGAAATAGCCAAATTCATTATTATAATTGGGAGACTTCAACACTCTTCTTCTTCAAAAAAAAATTTATTATCAAGTAATCTATACTAATAGTGAAGGACAGAGCCAGCCAACAGAACATCAGTGAGGATACAGTTGAAATGAAGAGCACCATCAATCAAGTAGATTTAATTGACATTTACAGAATACTTCACCCAACAACAGCAGCATACACATCCTTCTAAGCTCACATGAACATTCACCAAAATAGGTCACATTCTGAGCCATAAAACATACCTTAACAAATTTAAAAGAACAAGAAATCACACAGTGTATGCTCTTAGTCAACAATGGAATTAAACTAGAAACCAATAACAGAAAACTGGAAAATCCCCTATTATTTGGAGATTAAACAACATACTTCTAAAGAAATTATTTATCGGGCGCCTGGGTGGCTCAGTTGGTTAAGCGACTGCCTTCGGCTCAGGTCATGATCCTGGAGTCCCGGGATCGCGTCCGACGTCGGGCTCCCTGCTCAGCAGGGAGTCTGCCTCTCTCTCTGACCCTCCCCCCTCTCATGCTCTATCTCATTCTCTCTCTCAAATAAATAAATAAAATCTTTAAAAAAAAAAAGAAATTATTTATCAAAAGAAGTCTCAGAGAAATTTTAAAATATTTTGAACTAAATGAAAATGAAAATACAGCTTTTCAAAATCTGTTGGATGCAGCAAATGCAGTGTTTAGAAACTTAGCATTTAATACATACATAAGAAAAGAAAAAGTCTAAATTCAATAATCCAAGGTTCTACCAAAGGAAACTATAGAAAAGTACAGTATAAACCTAAGGCAAGCAGAAGAAAAAAAATAATAAAAATTACAGCAGAAATCAATGAAACTGTAAACAGGAAATTGGTAAAGAAAAATCAACACAACCATAACCTGATCTTTAAGTGATAAATCTCCGGCCAGGCTAACCAAGAAACAAGAGAGAAGACAAAAATTACCAATATCAAAAACAAAAGAAGTGTCATCACTATTGACACCAAAGGGATAATAAAAAAATATTATAAATACTCTGTGCCCACAAATAACTTAGAGGAAATAAACTAATTATTTGAAAAACACAAACTACCAAAACTCATACAAGAAGAAATAATCTGACTATGCCCACAGCTATTAAAGAAATTGAATCAGTAATTAATGACCTTCCGAAAAAAAGAAAGAAAGCACCAGGCCCAGACAGTGCTTCTGCCAAACATTTAAGAAGAAATGATACTAATTCTCTACAATCTCTTCCAGAAGGGAACATGTCTTAACTTATTTGATGAAACCAGCAGTATCTTAACCACCAACACCAAAAAAATAAAAGGGAAAACTACAGACCATTATCTCTTATAAACATAGATGCAAAAATCCTCAACCAAAAAAAAAAAAAAAAAAAAAAGATTTATAAAACATGACCAAATGGGATTTATTCTAGGTATTCAAGGCTGGATCAATATTTGAAAATCAATTACTATAATCCAGTACATCAACAAGCTAAAAAATATATATATATCACATGATCACATTGTTGCAAGAAAGGCATTTGACAAGATCCAATACCCATTCATACTAAAAACTGTCAGCAAACTAGGAATAGAGGGGAACTTCAAAACTGATAAAGAACATATACATGAAATCTACAGTTAACATCCTTAATGGTGAGTAACTACTCCTAAGACTGGGTAAAGGCAGGATATCCCCTCTTGCTACTCCTATTTAACATTGTACTACAAGTCTTAGCTAATGGTAATAAGTAATGAAATAATAAGTAAGCATGTTAGGAAAGAAGATATAACACTGTCCTAGTTTACAGAGGACAACATCGTCTACAAAGAAAAACTCTGGAGCACCCGGGTGACTCAGTAATTAAGCATCTGCCTTCGGCTCGGGTCGTGATCCCCGGGTCCTAGGATCGAACCCGGGTTAGTCTGCTTCTCCCTCTCCTACTCCCCCTGCTTGTGTTCCCTCTCTCACTGTGTCTCTCTCTGTCAAATAAATAAATAAAAATCTTTAAAATTAAAAAAAAAATCCCAAATAATTAACAAAAAAACCCCTAGACTGAAAAGTAACTATAATAGCAATTTGTGAAATATGTTAATATACAAAACCAACTGCTTTCTTATATCACCAGCAATGACTAACTGGAATTTAGTATTAAAAATACAATACCATTTGCATTAGCACCAATAAATAAATAAATATATGGAAGTAAATGTAACAAAATATATATAAGACCTATATGAAAAAAAACTAGAAAATTGATGAAAGAAATCACAAAATATCTAAATAAATGAAGGTACATTCCATGTTCGTGGTTAAGAAGACTCAATATTGGTAAGATGTCAGTTCTTCCCAACTTGATCTGCAAATCCAACACATAACAAAATTAGAGGATTAAACACTGATTTCAGTCTCACTACACGTATCAGTAATCAAGACAGTGTGGAATTGGTGAAGAACAGACAAACAGATCAATAGAACATAACTAACAGCCCAGAAATAGACTACTCAAATATAGTCAACTGATCTTTGAGATAGGAGCAAAGGCAATCCAATGGAGAAAAGATAATCTTTCATTAAGTGCAACTGGAATATATCCACATGCAAAAAAATGAATTTATACACTGACCTTATAGCTTTCACAAAAGTTAACTCAAAATGGATCGTAGACCTAAATGTAAGAAGCAAAACTATCTACCTTCTAGAAAATAACATAAAACTCCAGGTACCTTGGTTTGCTTCTGAGTTTTTAGATACAACACCAAAAGCAAAATCCACGAAGGAAAAAATAGATGAGTTGGACTTCATTAAAATTAAAAGCTTCTGCTCTGTGGAAGACGCTTTAGGACAATGGAAAGACAAGCACAGACTGGAAGAAAATATTTGCAAAACAGGGGCGCCTGGGTGGCTCAGTCAGTTAAGTGTCTGCCTTCAGCTCGGGTCATGATCCCAGGATCCTGGGACTGAGTCCCACATTGGGCTCCCTGCTCAGTGGGGAGTCTGCTTCTCCCTCTGCCCCTCCCTCGCTGGCTCGTGCTCTGTCTCTGTCTCTGTTTCTCTCTCAAATAAATAAAATCTTAAAAAAAAAGAAAATATTTGCAAAACATATCTGATGAAGAACTGGTATCTACAATATACAAAGAACTCTTCATATTCAACAAGAAAACAACCCAGTTGAAAAATAGGCAAAAGATCTGAACAGACACCTCACCAAAGATGATATACAGGTGGCCAATAAGCATATGAAAAGGTGTTTAACATCATATATCATCAGGGAATTGAAAACTCAAACAATGAGATGCCACTACACACCTATTAGAATGGCTAAAATCCAAAAAACCGACACCACCAGATACTGACAAGCATGTGGAGCAACAAGGAGTCTCATTCATGCTCATGGGAACACAAATGGTACAGCCACTTTGGAATACAGTTTGGCGGTTTCTTACAAAACTAAAACATGGTTTTAACAGCAATTGTATTACTAGATATTTATCCAATTGAACTAAAAGCATATGTCCACACAAAAATCTGTATAAGAATATTTATCACAGCATTATTCATAACTGACAAAAACTGGAAGCAACCAAGATGTCCTTATATAGGTGAATTGATAAACTGTGGTAGAGCCATACAGTGGAACATAATTCAGTGAGAAAAAGAAATTGGCTAGAGAAAGTATTTGCAAATTACATAATCTGACAAGGGGTATCCAGAATATATAGAGAACCACTAAAATTCAACAATAAAGTAACAACTAACCCAATTCAAAAATGAGCAGAGGACTTGAACAGACATTTCTGAAAGGGAGACACACGAATGGCCAATAAACACATGAACAGCTGTTCAACACAACACTAGTTATCAGGGAAATGCAAATCATAATCAAAAGACACACCATGATCCTCATTAGAATGATAAGGAAGGAAGGAAGGAAGGGGGGAGGGAGGGAAGGAGGGAGGGAAGGAAGGAAGGAAGAAAGGCAGGCAGGCAGGCAGGCAGGCGTGAGGGAAGGAAGGGGAAGGGAGCAAGTGCTAGCAAGGATATGGAGAAAATGGCATCACTGGTGGGAAATGTAAAATGGTATAGATGCTATGGAAAAGAGTATGGCAATTCATTAAAAAATTAACAATTACCATATGATCCAGCAAGTCTACTTCTAGATACATACGTTGAAGAACTGAGAGCAGGGACCTGACTAGATATTTGCTCACTAATGTTTATAGCAGTATTATTCACAGTAGCCAAAAGGGGGAAGAAACCCACAGATGGATGGATTAAAAATAATTCAGTATATATATACAGGAAAATATTATTCAACCTTAGAAAGGAAGGAAATTCTGACACATGCTACAACACAGATGAACCTTGAAGAAATGATAGTTGATATAGGTTAGTCACAAAAAGACTGTATGATTCCACTCATATGAAGTACCTAGAGTAGTGAAATTCATAAAAACAGAAAGTACAATGGTGGTTGCCAGGGACTGGGGGAAGAGGAGAATAGAGAGTTATTGTTTAATGAGTAGAGAGTTTCAATTTTAGAAGATGAAAAAACCTGGAGATGTATGGTGGTGACGACAATATGAATGTACTTAATGTCCCTGAACTACACTTAAAAATGGTTAAAATGGTAAATTTTGCATTATGTGTATTTTACAATCTTTATTTATACTTTTTAAAGATTTTACTTATGTATTTGAGAGAAAGAGAGCACTAGTGGGGTGAGGGGCAGAGGGAGAAGCAGACTCCCAGCCAGCAGGGAGCCCGAAGTGGGGCCTGATCCCGAGTCCTGGGATCATGACCTGAGCCGAAGGCAGACGCCCACCCGACTGAGCCACCCAGGCGCCCCGTATTTTACAATCTTTGAAAAAGAATATGCCTTGTAAAGAAACTGTTGACCCTGTTTACAACCACTAATAAGGAGGAATACACACATACAAGTTTCTCAAAGCCAAAGGTTTATAGCTTTCCCTAGAAAAAGCTTCTTCATGTATGTATGTATATCTATAAATATAATCAATCATCTCTTCACAAATTTTTAGAAGATCAAACTGAGGCTGCTGAACTTTAATATAATTACTCTCTGTACTGCCTCAGGTGGCACATTTTCCAAGAAAATCTCTAGGGCATGTCTGTGTAACACAAAATAAGTGATACCTTACTAAAATACTTAATGCCAGTTACCACCCTGGTGATTTTTCAGACCATTGCTTTAGCACCATTTTTCAACATGTTTTACATAATAATAGTTGACACTTTTTATGTTATCAATAGTTGGTTAAAAGCAAAACTTCTTAATATATTTAAGAAGTTATAAAGAACAAAACACAAGGAAAAGCAAGCCCAGATGAACGAATTGACTGGTCAAATAAATATCTACTAGACATTTTCAGTTATCTACCTTTTTTACCTGCATCAAGATCCTTAATTCATCACATTAGTATTACTTCATAGGTACTATCTTAAAAAAAAAAAAGATTCTACTAATCAACCACACAAAATTTTCTATGTTTGGGATGCCTGGGTGGCTCAGTCAGTTAAGCATCTGCCTTTGGCTCAGGTCATGATTCCAGGGTCCTAGGATCAAGTCGTGCATCAGGCTCCTTGCTCAGCAGGGAGCCTGCTTCTCCCTCTCCCACTGCCTGCACTCCCCCAGCCTATGTACTCGTGTGCGCTATCTCTCTGTATCTCTGACAAATAAATAAAATCTTTTAAAAAAAATTCTGTTCTTCATAAGGCTTATGTATTAATCATTATAGTTGTGCCCAGTAATCTAGTTCTCATTCCAAGCACATGGTAAGATTACACTTCACTTTTATCGCTAAAGTTTGGTGTGGGCATGTGACTTATTTCAGCCAATGAAAAAAAAGAAGTGACACTATCTATTAGCTTTAAAAGTCACTGCATAAATACCTATCTCTTTACCCCTGTCAGAGAAACCAATAGTGGTTAGTCTCATTCCCCAAGTGAGGACAAATAGTGGAGGAATAGAGCTGTCCCACTAGGGACATGAAACATGAACAAGAAATAAATCTGTTAGTTTAAGCCACAGATATTTTTGGGTTTAGTATCCTGACTGATACAGCTTGATAAGCAATTCTCTACTCATGTACTTCTCTAGGGAATGCCATATGAGAACATTATATGATGTCTGTTTCACATTGACTGAGGTTGGGAGTATTACATATTGAGAGTTTACTATTTTCAAGTAAATCAAGATGTCACTTTTAAAAAACATGTTTTTGGTTTTTAAGGGCGGCATGAGTTATTTTCTTATAGCTCCAAAGCTTAGAGGGATGAGCTATGAGATGATTTGCTTCATACCAGTATTAATGCTACTGTTTCATCTTGGACAGCTTACCTAACTTAAAAAAAAAAAAAAAAGCTATGTATTTTATCCTCATTTATCTTCACTTTGAAGTATTCCAACTTGTTGCTTATTTCCTTCAGTTTAGGAATCTTTTGGTCTAAAACTTTTAACTGCCATAAAAACCACTGGAATTATGTTTGTATCATAAATATATATTTAAACAATAATAAATAATAAACTCGATCACAGAAAATGTGCTGAAATTACAAGACATGAAAACTGAACAGATGTATTCATCATCTAGCAATATTCCACCACAGGGGAAGCTAGTTGGTAGGTGCTGCTCACTCTTCAATTCAAAGATAAAGTGTCTGTTCTTTAGCAAACCTGGCACTCTCGGGCACACAATTTCTTAAAGGCCGATGATTACATGATTAAGAATAATTACAAATACATTCAGAAGAAAAAAATCACTAACATTTATTTTTTTTTAAACTTCATGAAACAATTTGGGAAACAGTCCCGTAGTGACTTCAGAATCAGACCCATGTTAAAATTCCAGATCTGCCCTTAAGAGCAATATGATCTTGAATAAATTACTCCACAACTCTGCACTTCAATTTCCTCATCTGCAAAAATAAGGATAATAATACCCCACAGAATGACTGGCAGAATTAAATAGCCTGTTAAGTAATTGGCATGGAGTGCCTGCTGTAGAGAGAAATGTTCACTTCTTTCCCTCTAGAACAACATTATCAGCTCATTTAGGGGCAAAAGAGGAAAGGGAACCCTATAAAAGATGAACAAACACATCTTTTCCAGAGTTTCTCCAAAAAACGTAGTTTTTTTTTCTGTCCAATAAACTACAAAGCACTACCAAATCCACTGATTCGATCCTTATTCCCTCCCACCTCAACTAATACAACAGTCACTTAATTGGTCTCCCTGACTGTAGTCTTATCCTTAAAGGCATCTTCCACATCACCAAGTAATTACACCCAATCACTCCACTCCTTTGCTCTAAATCCTTCATTGGCTGGTGGTAATTTATCTTAAAATATGGAAGTATTTAGGGATGGAGTACCATAACTTCTATAATTTATTTTAAAATAGCTTAGGTAAGAAGAATATATGTGTTTGTACATTTTGCTCATATATATAGATAGAGATGCATTTTGCTTACCTATATACATATGATACATAAAAGCAAAATGAGCAAAAAACACCAAAATCTTTTTTTTTTTTAAGATTTTATTTATTTATTTGACAGAGAGAGAGACAGTGAGAGCAGGAACACAAGCAGGGGGAGTGGGAGAGGGAGAAGCAGGCTTCCTGCCGAGCAGGGAGCCCGATGTGGGACTCAATCCCAGGACCCTGGGATCATGACCTGAGCCAAAGGCAGACGCTTAACGACTGAGCCACCCAGGCGCCCAAAACACCAAAATCTTAACAATAGTAAATCTGGGTAGTGAGTTTATGGATTTATTGTAGTCTAACTTTTTTATATATGTGAAGATTTTAATAAAAAGTTGAAAAACTGAGAGGCACCTGGCTGACTCAGTTGGTGGAGCATGCAACTCTTGATCTCAGGGTTGTATGTTTGAGCCCCATGTTGGTGTAGAGATTACTTAAAAATAAATAAAAACTTTAAAAAAAGTTGAAAAACTGGAAGGAAAATGAAAAATATTAGTAGTATGCGCTATTTATGGAAAAATGGAAAGAAGTAAAAATGTATTCACTTGAATATGCACAAACTCCAAGCATAAGAAACTAGTAACAATGGTTTCTCGGGGGGTGGGAGAGCAGGGGTAAATGAGCAAACGGAAACAGATGAAAAAGACTCTTACAATTTACTTTATATATACAGAATTCTATAACTGCATTATCTCTTCAAAATATTACATTAAAAAGTAATGTTGACCATATTTTTACTCACTGCATGCGGTTACTGTGAGGATTAAATGAGACAATGTACATAAAGCTTTAGTAAGTGCTTGGCATGTGCTCAAGACTCAATAAATGTTAGCTAGTCCAGCTGTTGAAGTAAGAAAAAATAAATCTTCAGTATTAGTATCATCTAATACGTACAAGTTAATTTTAATCTACACCCACAGATGATTAGTTGTGCTCTCCAGAAGTGGCTACCTATGTAGGTGGTCTGAAGTGGTGGGGTTTGGAGCCAATGGCCAAGGAAGAATTCTTGAGACATCTTTGGTGCAAAAAGGTGTTTTGTTTTGTTTTTTAAGATTTTATTTATTTGAGAGAGAGAGAGAGTACAAGTGGGGGGTAGAGACAGAGACAAGCAAACTGTCTACTGAGCCTGGAGCCGACGCAGGACTTGACTTCAGGACCCCGACAGGACATCATGACCTGAGCCCAAGTCAGGTGCCTCAAAAAGTGTTTTTTAATCTTCTCAGTAGCATGAGGACAGGATCTGTGGGCAGAAAGAGCTGCACTGGGGTCATACGGAGTGGCCGATTATATACTTCCAAGTTGGGAGGGGGTCAGGGATAGCATAAGTCTCTAAGAAATTTTAGAAGCAAGGTTTCCAGTACCTTGAGTGGGCTAGCTATTGTTAGGAAAAGGTCATTTATTACTGTTTAGTAAAAACTCAGTCATGAGACCCTTCAGAAGTCTATCAGTGGGAGATATGCTTGGAGGGTGATTACCAACCTGTATCTTGAGGAATAGAGATAAAGGAAATTTCCAAAGGAATTTTTATATTTTAAAGGATTCTGGCGGGTCGGGATAAGATTGTCTCTTGCCCTCAGCAAAGTATTAACATAGAGGCAGCTGAGTTCCTAGTCACTCTGCCTGTTTCAAGGACTTGTCAATGGGCTGTAAGTAGTAAGGAAATTTAATTTTTCTTTTGCTTTTGTTTCCACATCACTTATGGACATGAATTCCAAATATCACTATCAAAATTTATATCAAAAGATTTTTGTGACTGGTGTAAAGCAAGATTGAAATTATTTTTCTTTGGATGCCTGGATGCCTCAGTTGGTTAGGCATCTGCCTTCGGCTCAGGTCATGATCCCAGGGTCCTAGGTTCAAGTCCAGCATCAGGCTCCTTGCTCGGCGGGTAGCCTGCTTCTCCCTCTGCTGCTGCTCCCCCTGCTTGTGCTCTCTCTCTCTGACAAATAAAGAAAATCTTTAAAAAAAATCTATTTTTCTTTGATATAATGAGTGATATTTGAAATATATGATTGCTAGGAAAACTAGCACCACTGAAGAAAGCTTAACAATTTAGCAAGCTCAGCAGCCTAGACTTTTAGAACACTCAAGGTCCTATGGGCCAAGGATCTCTACTTCAAAGAATATACTCAGTCAGTTAAGGATCCGACTTCCGCTCAGGTCATGATCTCAGGGTCCTGGGATGGAGCCCACAGCCCTGCTTGTCCCTCTGCCCCTCCCCCTGCTCCTGCTTGTGCACTCTCTCTCTCCCCCCCTCTCTAATAAATAAATAAAATCTTTTTAAAAAGATAATACACTGTTGCCTGACAACCATTCTTGCTATCAGACTACTGCTATTGTTTATCTTTAGTGAACCAAGTCTCTCATCATAAGGCCTGTGACAAACCTCTTTATGGAGGACCCTGCTACCTGACTTGGCAGCACACCATTCTGCTAAAACACACACACACACACACACACACACACAGGCCCAAAATGCAAGTCACCAAACTGGGACTTAATATCCAACTAACTGCAGTTTCAATCTCCCCCAGAAATGTGGTTTTAAAACGGTGAGTTTGGAATTTACTGGTTAGCACCAATGAAAGGAAGATGAGATAATCAATCTAATAAGACACCCCCATTCCCACCCAAAACGTGACCTTACCCAAAAGAACCCTTTGTAGTGTTTATAACCCCCTTGTCCTGCTTTTAAAAACCTTTCCCTTTCTGTACCCTCTAGAGCATCTTTCTACTTGCTAGATGGCATGTTGCCTAATTAATTAATCAGGTTGATTGACTAATCAATTAATAAAGCCAATTAGATCTTTAAAATTTACTTGGTTGAATTTTTGTCCTTTAACATTTCCTATCATCAGAACTTGTTACCATCTACCCTTAGTGAGCTAAGGTTTCACCTCCCAGAGCTACTGAGATTAAATCAGGTATAAATGATAACAAGCACTTGGCACAGTTCCTGATCTATTCCAAGTAACATTATTAACAATCATCATTATTTTCAAGACACTAAATTTGTTAAATTAACAATTCCATTTAGAAGTTTTAAGGTTTGAGGACACCTGGGTGGCTGAGTCAGTTGAGTGACTCTTGATTTTAGTTCAGATCATGATCTCTGGGTAGTGAGATCCAGCCTTACACTGGGCTCCCCACTCAGCACAGAGTCTGCTTGTCCCTTACCCTCTGCTCTTCCCCCTCCCCCCTGCTTGCATGTGTGCTCTCTATCAAATAAATGAATGAATGAATAAGTTTTAAGTTTTTATTAGATTAACCCTAAAAAGATTCACACCAATTCTAAGACACTGAACTACAAAAAATTTTTAGATTAAAACTAACTAAACAATAATTCTTTTATTACCAAAATAGCTATAAATGTTTGCTACCTGTGTCCTGTTTTAGAGCAGTCATTTTTTGAAATCAGGCACAAATCAAGTAAAGATTTAGTAATAAATTACTGTAACTAAAGATGAGTTGTTAATAAAAAACCTGAAAATATTCTGTACTAGTTTAGCAAAACAGGCCAATTTGATATACAGTATTACTTTTTAAATAATGTATGTTTGCGTGAAGTTAACAGACCTATTAATTTGTTTAAATAAATTCAAATAAGGGCACCTGGGTGGCTGAGTCGGTTAAGCGTCTGCCTTTGGCTCAGGTCATGATCCCAGGGTCCTAGGATGGCGCCTTGCATAGGGCTCCCTGCTCAGTAGGGAGCCTGCTTCTCCCTCTCCCTCTGCCACTACCCCTGCTTATGCTCTCTTGCGCTCTCTGTCGAATAAATAAAATCTTTAAAAATAAATTTTAAGTAAAAAAAATTTCAAAGACTCTAAAACAACCAAAAGTGTAAAATACGATCTAGACTTACATCATTTAGTAAACATAACACAACAAAATATATATACACAAGAGCACAAAAGGCCACATAAATACAAAGACACACACACAAACTTCATAGTGGTTAGCTTAATAAAGAAAATAGGCTACTTATTATTCAACTAATCATTTTAAAAGCCTTCCTACCATTAAAAAAAAAAACAACAATCACTATAAAATTTATCCAAATCCAGTCAGTAAAACTGTAGACTGATAATCCTGAACAAAGTAATTTAAAAACCCATTGACTTCCTTAAGAAAATTATTTAGCTAAACCTGAGACCACAGACCTAAGTCTATGACGTTTAAATAAATATTGTGTCCCATCCAAGTACTAACCAGGCCCGACCCTGCTTAGCTTCATGTGAATATACAATTTGATTTCAATCACAAAATTAATATAATCAGTAAGAAAATGAGACATGAAACCAGTACTTTTTACATTTACTTTTCATAATTACATTCCATCTTTTAAAAATATTCACCTAGGGGCACCTGGGTGGTTCAATCAGTTAAGCTTCTGACTTCAGCTCAGGTCAAGATGTCAGGGTCCTAGGGATGCCTGGGTGGCTCAGTCAGTTAAGCATCTGCCTTCGGCTCAGGTCATGATCCCAGGGTCCTGGGATCAAGTCCTGCATAGGGCTCCTTGCTCAGCAGGGAGCCTGCTTCTCCCTCTGCCTGCTGCTCCCCCTGCTTGTGCTCTCTGACAAATAAATAAAGTCTTTAAAAAAAAAATCTCAGGGTCCTGGGGAAAAAAAAACTCAGGGTCTTGGGATCCGCCCTGTAGGGCTTCCCTGCTTAGCAGGGAGTCTGCTTCTCTCTCTCCCTCTGTCCCTCTGCCTACCCCTGCTCCAGCGCTCTTGCATACTTTCTCTCTCAAATAAATAAAATCTTTTTAAAAATAAATAAATAATAAAAATATTCAACTAAAGAGGATTTTGTTTTAATTGAAGTATAATTGACATGAACTGCGTATTAGTTTCAAGTGTACAACATAATGATTCAATATTTGTAAATATTGTGAAATGATGACCACAGTTAACATCTATCACCATACATAGTTACAAATTTTTTTCTTGTGATGAGAACTTTCAAGACCCACTCTTTTAGCAACTTTCAAATATGCAATACAGTGTTATTAACTGCAGTCATTATGCTACCTTAAAAAGATGCTTCAATTTTATTTTTTTTTAAAGATTTTTGTATTTATTCATTCGAGACACAGAGATAGAGAGAGAGAGAGCATGAGCAGGGGGAGAGGCAGAGGGAGGGGGAGAAGCAGGCTCCCCGCTGAGCAGGGAGCCCAATGCAGGGCTCGATCCCAGGACCCTGGGATCATGACCCAAGCCAAAGGCAGACGCCCAACCATCTGAGCCACCCAGGCGCCCCAAGATGCGTTAATTTTAAAACATCTTTGGTTATGTTGATGAATATCCAGGCAATGAAATATTCTTTGAAGAAAAATCTAAAAGATCTGGCAAGAGCTAGTAATACTTCAACTACAAAATAGTGTATCTATGTTCAAAAAGCCCAGCTGAACTTTGTTGACCATATATATTTAAGAATGTATATCAAGATTGTAATTCCTACTCTCAATTAATCAAAAATCTATTGAGGGTCACCTAGGTGGTACAGCTGGTTGGGCATCCGACTCTTTGGTTTCTGCTCAGGTGGTGAACTTGGGGTCATGAGATCCAGCCCTGCCTCGGGCTCATGCTCAGCGCAGAGTCAGATTGAGATTCTCTCTCCCTCTGCCTGCCCTCCCACTTGTGCACTCTCTCTCTCTCTAAAATAAATAAATAAATCTTACATCTACTATGTCAGGACACCTGGCTGACTCAGTTGGTAGAGCATACAACTCTTGATCTTGGGGTTGTAAGTTCAAGTCCCATGTTCGGTACAGAGATTACTTTAAAAAACTACAATCTTAAAAAAAAAAAAAAAGGAAGGAAGGAAGAAACATCTACTATGTCTTATGCACAATGCTGGACTCAGTAGCTGGCTTTAAAGATTTTTATTGGGGAAAGGTAGACATACACAATAATATCAATGTCACTACTTTGAATGCTAGTGGTAATTTCTATGATAATGGTATATATATATATATTTTTTTTTTAATTTGAGAGAGAAAGAATGAGAGACAGAGAGCATGAGAGGGAGGAGGGTCAGAGGGAGAAGCAGACTCCCTGCCGAGCAGGGAGCCCGATGCGGGACTCGATCCTGGGACTCCAGGATCATGACCTGAGCCGAAGGCAGTCGCTTAACCAACTGAGCCACCCAGGCGCCCCAGATAATGGTATATTTAAGGTGCTTTTCTATTTATGGAAAAACAACTGTATTGGGGAGTAGGAAGTGTACTGGTAGGATATGGATGGACTGTCAAGAAAAACTTCCTTAACAATTTTGCCTGGACTGCTTTCACTGAGCAGTCAATGCTGCAAGATTAAGAAGAAAATTAAAAAATGTTTAGCATATTACTTTGATTCATTCACATTTAGTGCCTATTAATATGATATAGTCTTGGCAAACATGCTTATAATTTGTTTTAAAATTAGGTGTAGTACCACAAAACCAGTAGTCTAAATTTTAGTTGAAAAGTCATGAATTCTTTTCCCCAAAATGCTTATTTTTCCACCCTTGCTTATTTTGCCTCCTCCCAACTCCCTCCCAGTAAATTAAATAAAAATTTAACAATATCTACAACATTCCAAAATACCTTAAACCCTAATAAAGTCCATTTTTTAAAAAAGATTTTATTTATTTTAGACAAAGAGAGAACAGAAGCATGGGGAGAGGGCAGGAAGCCTGATATGGGGCTGGATCCCAGGACCCTGGAATCATGACCTGAGCTGAAGGCAGATGCCTAACCGACTGAGCCACCCAGGCACCCCTAGATTTCATTTTTTAACTGATTTTATTTCTAAAATAAATAGAACTGAACAAATTTAAGTAAAATCATGTGGTTTGTTTAATGTGGACTAAAGAGCAGAACATGTAATTCTCAATCTTAAAAGCCAGGGTATATTCTGTATATCAAGCATTCTGCCATTCCAAAATCTGTCATATAATAGCTACACAACTATTTATTACAGAAAAAAAATTACTACTGGCATTTACTTAAATTTACAATACATGTTCATCTTTTCCATTCTTTTTTTGATGAAAAATTTTGGAGTCCTAGTAAAACCCAAATCACACAAAAATCTGTCTTTCTGACAAAATTCCAATTACACATTTTAGTAAATGTTACCTTAAGATAAAGTCTACAATACTATTATGCAGTATTTGGAAGAAGCAGAATGTGTCATTAAACTCTAAGTCATCATTTTTCAGTAATCTATGACATCACTGCCCATGATAATTACATTTAAAACCCTAGTTATTTTGTAAGGAAAACAAAAATCTAAAACGCCATCCTGCTTAAGGAAATGCTGCTATGAAATATTTTAAAATGTTTATACTATTCCATAATCAAATGAGCCCACAGATATTAACTGAGTATCTGTTCTCTACTAAGGACTGTGTTACGCTGTGTAAACACAAAGGTGAAGAAGAAACAGTTCCTGCTCTCAAAGAACTTCAGTCTAGTGGGAAACAGGGACAAGGAAATAAGCAATCACAATGAAGCATAACAAGTACTAGAAAAGTTAATAGTTAGGAACAGAGGACTCTAAAACACATAAGATTAGTATTATAGTCTAAGCTTGTAAATTCATGTAGTGCTCCTTATAGAAAGTCATGTTTAAAGTGCTACCTGACTTCAATAGGCAAAGGATGTTGAGGTAGGGTCAAGGCAGGGAGGACAGAGGGGAAAGAAGAAAACAGTCTAGGCAGGCACAACCTTAATTGTTGGAGGGGGGAGAGAGAAAGGGGTGGGGAGAGAGAGACAGAGGGAGAGGGGGACAGGGCGGAGGGAGGAAGCATGAGCAGTCAGGGATTTCAAGTAGTTTAGAATCATTAAAATATAGTTCGTGTATGGCTGGAGATTGGGCCAGAGTGGAAATGAGAGGATGAATGCCAAGGAATGAAAAGATTCGAGCAGGGGGACGCCTGGGTGGCTCAGTCGGTTAAGCGGCTGCCTACGGCCCGGGGCATGATCCTGGGGTCCTGGGATCGAGTCCCATATCAGGCTCCTTGCTCGGCAGGGAGCCTGCTTCTCCCTCTCTCTCCCTCTGCTTGTGCTCTCTCTGTCAAATAAATAAAATCCTTAAAAAAAAAAAGATCCGAGCAGGAAATATGAAGGACTCTGTGTCATGCTGAGAAATATGGACTTTATCCTATAAGCAACATGGAGAACAAATTAAGACTGATGATATGGAGACCAGTTAGGAGGCAGGATGATGGGCGCCTGGGTGGCTCAGTCGTTAAGCGTCTGCCTTCGGCTCAGGTCATGATCCCAGCGTCCTGGGATCGAGCCCGGCATCGGGCTCCCTGCTCGGCGGGAAGCCTGCTTCTCCCTCTCCCACTCCCCCTGCTTGTGTTCCTTCTCTCGCTGTGTCTCTCTCTGTCAAATAACTAAATAAAATCTTTAAAAAAAAAAAGGCAGGATGATAGTAACAACAGCTGCAGTAAGGATGGAAACTGACTGAATGAGAGTTAGGAAAATGAATACTAGGATTGAATGACTAATTGATAAGAGGCCTAGGAGAGGGAGGAGACAAGAATGATGCATAGGTTTCTGGCTAGATAACGGGCAAGTTATTGGTAACAGTAAGGCACAAAAAGATTGGAGTGGTAGAGGAGATGATGATCATCAAATTGTTTCACACATCTGTGATTGAGAGGCCTGTGGAAAATCCAAGTGGGGACATCCTGACTAGATCTAAGGGTCTAGAAATCTAGAATTCCAGAAAAGGTGCAGAATCACATCTTAATGGAAAGTAGGTCCTAAAGTCAGTGTGTTAGGCAAAAATTACAAAGAGTATGGGGTGCCTGGGTGGCTCAGTCGGTTAAGCATCTGCCTTTGGCTCAGGTCATGATCCCAGAGTCCGGGGATCGAGCACTGGCAGGCTCCCTGCTCAGTGGGGAACCTGCTTCTCCCTCTCCCTCCACCTGCCACTCGCCCTGCTTATGCTCTCTCTCTGTGTCAAATAAATAAATAAAATCTTTAAAAAAAAAAACAACTACAAAGAATAAAAATTATCTTTGGAAATCCTTTAGGAAGCCCCCACCAGTAAAGACATACCATCTCTTTTTTTATTTCAAGTTTTTATTTAAATTCTAGTTAATTAACATATATGATAAAATTGTTTTCAGGTGTGGAACTGAGTGATCCATCACTTACATTTAACCCAGTGCTCATCATAAAGGATATACCATCTCTTCATAAGCCAATCCTCTAGCACTGGAATAATTATGGTTTCTTGATTGAATACTAAATAATAACTAAGTAGAATAATGAGAGAATCAAGTTGCATTTTTAAATGTTTTTAAAACATTTTCAGGATGCCTGGGTGGCTCAGTTGGTTAAGGATCTGCCTTCAGCTCAGGTCATGATCCCACAGTCCTGGGATGGAGTCCTGCATTGGGCTCCCTGCTCAGCGGGGAGCCTGCTTCTTCCTCTCCTGCTCCCCCTGCTTATGCTTGTGCTCTCTCTCTCTCTGTCAAATAAATAAATCTTAAAAAAAAAAAAAAAAAAAGTAACTTCAAAAAAAGTATATATGATGCAAATGAACTGCATTCAGGCTTTAGTGCAAATAGATGGTAACTGAACTCATGGTAGATAATGAGATACAAGGAAATCATATTAGTTTTCTACTGCCAAATTACCACAAAGTTGGTGGATTAAAACATAAATTTATTCTCTTACAGTTCTGGAGGTCAGAAGTCCAAAACGAATCTCACAGATGAAGAATGTGTCAATCAAGACTTTCATTCTGGAGACTCCAAAGAGAATCTGTTCCTTGTCTTTTTTAGCTTTTAGAGGCTAATGGCATTCCTTAGCATATAGTCACATCACTCCAGTTTCTGCTTCCATGTCACATTTCCTTCTCCTCAGACTCATTCTGAGTCCTTCTTAAGAGAACCATTGTGATTACATTGGACCCACCAGGATTATCTCCCATCTCAAGATCCTCAACTTAATCCTATCTGCAAAGTCCCTTTTGCCATCTAAAGCAACGTTCACAGGTTCTGAGGATTAGGAGATGGGTATATTTGGGAAGAAGGGACAACTATTCAGCCTACCACAGAGAGCATGCAAAGAATAAAGGTATTAGTAATTCTCCAGTTCTTAAACTGGATGGTGGGCCCATATGAATTCACTGTGCCATTATGCTTCCTAAAATATATATGTTACATATTATTCAAGTGTATATAAAATATATAGTATAAAACATTTTTAAAAGAATAAAGAGCTAGGGGCACCTGGGTGGCTCAGTCGTTAAGCGTCTGCCTTCGGCTCAGGTCATGATCCCAGGGTCCTGGGATCGAGCCCCGCATTGGGCTCCCTGCTCAGCGGGAGGCCTGCTTCTCACTCTCCCACTCCCCCTGCTTGTGTTCCATCTCTCGCTGTGTCTCTCTCTGTCAAATAAATAAATAAAATCTTTAAAAAAATAAAAAGAATAAAGAGCTATTAAATCAAATGAGAAATATTGACAGCTCAAGGAATGGGCAAAAGATGATGGGACATTCAAAGGTAACTGAGAAGGAGGAAAGCCAAAGTATAAGTTAAAGGAAGAATCTTTCAATAATCAGAAAGTCATCTGATTGCAAAGGTCACGTAAGATAAGGACTGAGAAGAGCTTATTAATTTAGCAACAGGATCACTGTAGACCTTGATGAAAGCTATTTCAGTGGAATGGTGGATGCCAAAAATAGACTGCACTGAGCTGAAGAGTGCACGGGAGGTCACAATCTGGAAAAAGCCAGGTGCAGATAATTCTTTTATATACTCATGAATAAAATACTGTAAATAAACAAAATCCAGGTTGCTCTCATAATCCAGAAAGAAGAACTAGAATCTAGGTAAGATTTATGAAAGGAAAAAAAGAAAGGTGAGGAAGGAAGAAAGGAACAAAAAGGAAAAGAAAAAAAGCCACAAAAGAAAAGAATAATGATAATATTGATGATAAGTTATTGTTATAATTTATCAGGCACTTAGCATACACCAGGCACTGCCGTAAGCTCTTTATATACTTTATGAAAGAGAAATTATGATGTCCATTTTATAAAACAGAAAACAGGCACAAGGTAGGCAAAGAGCTAGAAAGTGGCATAGGTAAGACTCAAATGCAGGTGGAGCGGACTCCAAAACGTGCGCTCCTAACTGCTATGTTAGACTGAAATGTTTGACTGGACTGCTAAATGAAGTAAAGTAGAATAGTTCAAGTATGAGGCTAAGAATATAGCCTGGCAGCATGGTTAATATCAGGTGTTAATACGTCTATCTCTGGAAAGCAGTTTTTCCTTCAGTTTGGGTTTATTAAGGAGACTGGCCAAATTAACACTTTGAATTTGAAGTCGAAAGATAAATTTGAGACCAAAATAAAAACTTGAGCCCTAAAGAGGAGTCACTTACAAGCAGTAATTAAGATGTACTTATAAACCATGAGCTTCATCAGCAACAGAATAACCATGTTTTAAGTCTCAAGGGACGAGGAAACTAAAATTTGTAAAACAACCTCAGATGCATGTTATATCCATTCCAGAACCAACTAGGCACTAAAGTGGTAGCTGAAACACATTAATAAGATGGAAGACAAAGCTACCAGCATATTAACAATCAGAGATGACAGTGGTACAGGAGCAAGAGCTTAAAATGCAGCTGTAGGAAAAAATTCTTAACTATCTTTGAATCATTCAGGCAGTATCAGTGAAAATATATGCTCAACCCAGAGAATGAGATCATGTAACTTACCAGCCACTAGCCTTATCTGTTGACATTCTCAAATTCAAAGGAAATTCTGTAAGTTGATCTTTGACTGTCAATCTTGTATGTCAACTACCTAGTACATAGTACAGCAGTATTTTGCCATCATGAATTCCTTAAACATGGTATTTTACAGAAGAAACCATCTCTTTCCTAGAGAACTTCTATTACTATTTAGTTTAGTGAGCTGTAAGACCTCAGTTTCCCAAACCTTTGTCATGTCCTTCAGAATAAAGCAAATTCCAATAAATGTGAATTATTTACAACCCTAGGAATAAACTATAATTGTCAATAGATCATCTAAAATGAGATATTCATTTTCATGATATAAAATAACATACATAAAGCAATTACCTCAGTGCTTAAGTGCTCAATAAATAATAGCTACTAGAATTCTTATTATTAGCACTCTCTGCCAAAAAATCGGTTAGAGACCCTTGAGTTATAAGGAAACCTATAACAAACCCCTTCAGTGCTCATGTCACACCCCCTTGGCCCATTTGTCATTTGCCACAGCTACAGAAAAAAACTCAGACTCAGATTATCCACCAACATTCCATGTCGAGTAAACCCATAAGCCTCAGGTCTTCAGGAGCACAAGTATAGCTCAAAGTACAGATGAGTTAATACCTTCAACCACAGGTGAATGAAAACCAGTGGATAATGTTCAAGGCTTCTATCTTTCAAATGGACAATACTGAGGGGCATTCTGTATGTTTCTC
This sequence comes from Mirounga angustirostris, assembly GCF_029215605.1. NCBI lineage: Eukaryota > Metazoa > Chordata > Mammalia > Carnivora > Phocidae > Mirounga > Mirounga angustirostris. The sequence continues at coordinate 115,493,506 of NW_026991715.1, forward strand.
AGGAGGTTCCAGGGGGAACTGAGCCTCTATTACGACAGCAACAATCTCAGTATCATGCTTTTTTCTTCCTTCCCTGTCTCCCAAACTCCTCACTCTAGTTCCTAGGTCAACTCAAATAAATCACCTACACCCATATCCCTGACTCGGACTCTACTTTAAGAAATGCCAGTCTAAGACAAAGCCCATCCACAAGACCCAAGAAATGACCATCTAGCCTGTGCTTGAATACTTCTATCCTACACATTCATCCTCAAAGCAAATGTTCCAAAAACATCAAGGCAGATGTTCCTAGTAAAAGCCTATAGAAATGAGAGTAGAAAAAAAATATAAGTATTTGCTGAATGAGTGAATAAACTTTAGCAAACAAAATCCCAGAGTTCATTAAGAAAAAAGGTAAAGAGGGGCGCCTGGGTAGTTCAGTCAGTTAAGTGCCTGACTTCAGCTCAGATCCCAGGGTCGGGGGATTGAGTCCCGTGTCAGGCTCCACACTCAGCAAGGAGTCTGCTTCTCCCTCTACGCCTCCCTGTGCTCCTGTGCTCTCTCTCTCATATAAATAAAATTATTAAAAAAAAAAAAAAAGGTAAGAAGTCAGCCTACACAATATATATACACACATAATTTGTTCCCTAAAGATCCCTAACGATATCTCAATATAAAATATTCCTGTTCTTAATTTTTGTTCTGGGGGCATATCTTTCATTACACCTAATTTCCAGAGTTGTTATATATACATATGATATAAGTAGAATTACGAACAATGACATAATTATTACAGTAAACCCTTAGTCGGTTTAATCTATTTCCCCAAGATTTTTAGGTTTTTTTTTTTTTTTAAAGATTTTGTTTATTTATTTATTTGACAGAGAGAGAGAAACAGCATGAGAGGGGATAGGGTCAGAGGGAGAAGCAGGCCCCCGCTGAGCCGGGAGCCCAATGTGGGACTCGATCCCAGGACTCCCGGATCATGACCTGAGCCAAAGGCAGTTGCTTAACCAACTGAGCCACCCAGGCGCCCTAGGGTTTTTTAAAAGATTTTATTTATTTATTTGAGAGAGAAAGCACGAGCAGGAGAGGCAGAGGGAGACGGAGGGGCAGAGGGAGACGGAGAAGCAGATTTCCCACTGAGCAGGAAGCTGGACACAACGTGGGGCTCTGATCCCATCACCCTGGGATAATGACCTGGGCTGAAGGCAGATGCTTAACCAACTGAGTCACTAAGGCACCTCTCCCCAAGATTTTTAAAACTTGGTACAGGGGCGCCTGGGTGGCTCAGTCGTTAAGCGTCTGCCTTCGGCTCAGGTCCTGATCCCAGGGTCGGGGGATCGAGCCTCACATCAGGCTCCCTGCTCCGCGGGAAGCCTGCTTCTCCCTCTCCCGCTCCCCCTGCTTGTGTTCCCTCTCTCGCTGTGTCTCTCTCTGTTAAATAAATAAATAAAAATCTTAAAAAAAAATTAAAATAAAATAAAACTTGGTACCAAAGAAAAGGATTTTTAGTCCCTCCCTGGTGATAACGATATGAGATATAAGCCTAAAAAACTTTCATCAGCTATGATATCTGCCACATAGGAAAACAACAACCTGAAGTAGTAGCTGTCACTCAGAGAATGACAGAGACAAATAAGAAAGAGCCTGGTAGCTATCTAGCTCTGGTCCTTGAGACCAGTTAGCTGTACCCTTGCCCTTTCCATTGCTTGGTAATATAAACCAATTCCCTTGTCTTGCATAAGCTGGTCATTTGAGTTTCTAGGTTTCTGTCACTTGTAACTGAGAAAGGTCTAACACAAGAGCTGGTATAAATAAAACATCATATAAGATCTAGTAGTCTCTATAGAAGGGCTACAAAGCATTGGATCCATGAATCCCTTAAAAAGAGAACTCTGGTTTTATATATATGAGTATACATTAAAGTTAATAAAATTTTCATCAGTTACTCAAAATAAATCTGACTACCATATCCTCTAAAGAAGGTAAGATTTACTGGTTGATGGTCTAAGCCAGTGACTTAATGTATATCTTTGCATATTTATAAACTTCCATCTTTTATTAAATACCATAGTTTTCAACCAAGGGCAGAAGTATTTTGAAACCCTTTCTCTGTCTCATTTCTAAGATTCTGGTATGTTAATTCATCCCTTCCTTCTACAACAGCTGAGAATCCGTGGTTTAGAATCTACATGAAGAACTTTTTTGAGGGGCGCCTGAAGCAACTGCCTTCAGCTCAGGTCATGATCCCAGGGTCCTGGGATTGAGCCCCACATCGGGCTCCCTGCTCAGCAGGAGCCTGCTTCTCCCTCTCCCTCTACCTGCCACTCCGCCCGCTTGTGCTCTCTCTCTCTGTCAAATAAATAAATAAATCTTAAAAAAAAACAACGAACTTTTTTGAGTCACTTTTACATCTTTTAAATCTATTCAGATGTGCTAAAACACAAGAAATATTAGAATTTAGCTTTAAAAAAGTTCATCCTAAAATGTCTGGTCCTGGTAAGGTGTAGTAAGCACACTCTACTCTTTCTCTCTCACTGACTGGCAACCATAAACTCAGGACAGAATACGCAGAACAGTTTTCTGAAGACTAAAAAGCAAACTGCAGGCAGATCAGGGAAGATCACCTGAATTTGAAGTACCACTCAACCAAAAGTGAGTTTACCATATTTTCCCTCCAGTATCCCTTAGTGCAGCTAGAAATTAATGAACTTAACGCAGCTGGAAACCCAGGAGTGAGCACTTCTCCAGAAGAATCTCTCTGACCCAAGGAGCTAGAAAGAGAACTAATGGAAATGAACAAGTGTGAAAATTGCCCATGTTTTTCTTCTTTTTTCTCTTCTCTCATGCACCGCAGGCACAAGCCACAGGCAATCCTGTGGCCATAAGAGCCAACATCTGAGGGAAAGAAACGTTCTTCCCCATTTACTAAAGCTGTGATTCTAAGAAGGTAGGACCAACATATGCTGCTTTTTTTGTTTTGCTTTGCTTTTTCTCTCCATCCCTTAGCCCCTGGCTACAGAGCAGAGTAACAAGAGCCACAAATTTCTGGATGGAAACTGAAAAGGGAAACCTAGGGAACTGGGTTTTTAGAATATAATGCAAAATTAGTTAACAAAAAAATGAGAGGAAAATCTCCAAATACTTGGAAATTAAACAAAACTTCTCTAAATAATTCATGCATCAAAGAGGAACTCTCAAGAGAAATAAGAAAATATTTTAAACTAAATGAAAATAAAATACAACATATCAAAACTGTGGCATGAAACCAAAGCAATTCAAAAGAAAACAGAAGATGAGGAAATACTTCCTCGTTCATTTTATGAGTCTAACATTACCCTAATACCAAATCTAAACAGTCCAAGAAAGAAAAGAAGAAAAAAGAAAGAAAAGAAGAAAAAAGAAAGAAAGAAAACAAACTACAGGCCAATATCCTTCATAAACATAAGGTAAAAATCCTCAACAAAATATCAACAAATCAAATATGGAAATATATAAAAAGGATAACAACAGGACCAATGGGAGTTTATCCTGAGAATGCAAGGCTAGTTCACTATTTGAATATCAAGCAGTACAATGCACAATTCTAACTATCTAAAGAAGAAAACCACAGAAATATATCAATTGATGCAGAAAAGCCATTAGGCTAAACAGAACATCCATTCATGATAAAAAAAAAAAACTATTAGCAAACTAGGAATAGAAGGAAACTTCCTCAATCTGATAAAAGGCATTAAAAAAAATAAAAAACTTGGGAGTGCCTTGGTGGCTCAGATGTTTAAGCCTCTGCCTTCAGCTCAGGTCATGATTCCAGAGTCCTGGGATAGAGCCCCACATTGGGCTCCTGGCTCAGCAGGGAGTCTGCTTCTCCCTCTCCCTCTGCCTCTCCCACTGCTCATGCTCTCTCTCTCTCTGTATGTCTGTGTCTCAAATGAATAAATAAAATCTTTTAAAAAAATAAATAAATAAAAAACTTTAGTTAACATTACACTTAATGGTGAAAAACTGAATGCTTTTCCCTAAGATTGGTAAATGAAAAGAATGTCTACTGTCATATTTAACATCTTCTGGGAAGATGAAAAAAAAAACAAAAGGCAAAGAGATTGGAACAGAAGAAATAAATCATTCCTATTCACAGACCACATGATTACCTACTTTCAAAAATCCCAAAGAATCTACAAAATACTTACAGGACAAGTAAATTTAGCAAGGTTATAGGATACAAAGTCATTACACAAAAATCCTATTTTTTTTTTTTTTTAAGTAAGCTCTATGCTCGATGTGGGGCTTGAAATCACGACCTCAAGATCAACAGTTGCATGCTCTACCCACTGAGCCAGCCAGGCGCCCTAGAATCTCTTATTTCTGCATATAGCAATGTACAATTAGAAATTGAAAACTTAAAAACAATGCAATAAATAAATAAATAAATATTATGCTATCTACCATAGCTCCCCAAAATTGAGATGCTTAGACATAGATCTAACAAAACATCTGTAGGATCTGAACATTCAAAACTAAAAGAAAAAACTGATGAAAGAAATCAATAAATAAATGAAACACACCATGTTTATAAGACTGGGAGACTCAACATAGTAAAAATGACAATTCTTGTCAAATTAATCTATAAATTTAAAGCAATACCAATCAAATTCCCAGCTGGATTTCTCATAGATACTGATAAGCTGATTCTAAAATTTAGAAGGAGGGGCGCCTGGGTGGCTCAGTCGTTAAGCGTCTGTCTTGGGCTTAGGTCCTGATCCCAGGGTCCTGGGATCGAGCCCCACATCAGGCTCCCTGCTCCGCGGGAAGCCTGCTTCTCCCTCTCCCGCTCCCCCTGCTTGTGTTCCCTCTCTCGCTATGTCTCTCTCTGTCAAATAAATAAATAAAATCTTAAAAAAAAAATTTTTTTGGAAAAATTACAATCACTCAATTATAATACACATTTACTATGAAGCTATAGTAATCAAGATTGTGGTACTGGTAAAGGGATTTAGATCAATAGAACAGAATGGTGACTACAGAAACAGACACAGACAAATATAACCAAATGATTGTGGATAAAGGTGCAAAAGCAATTCAGTGGAAAAAGGATAGTCTTTAAGGGTGCCTGGCTGGCTCAGTCAGTAGAGCATGCAACTCTTTTTTTTTTTTTTTTTTAAGGTTTTATTTATTTGACAGAGAGAAAGACAGCCAGAGAGGGAACACAAGCAGGTGGAGTGGGAGAGGGAGAAGCAGGATTCCTGCGGGGCAGGGAGCCCGATGCAGGGCTCGATCCTAGGACCCTGGGATCATGACCCGACCCGAAGGCAGACGCTCAATGACTGAGCCACCCAGGCGCCCCAGAGCATGCAACTCTTGATCTTGGGGTTGTAAATTTGAGCCCCATGTTGGATTAGAGATTACTTAAATATAAAAACAAACAAACAAAAAAAGGTAGTCTTTACAATAAATGGTGTTGGAATAAGTGTACATTTGTATGCCAAAAAATTAATCTCAAATTAAATCTCACACTTTATATAAAAATTCACTCAAAATGGATCATAGATATGAATGTAAAACATTAAACCTCAAAACTTTGAGAATACAAAAAAGTCTTCCTGACCTGGGGTTGTTACTGAACATACAGTTACTAACTCAGGAAAGGCAAGGGGAAACCCTGACACTGCTACAGCCATCTGCTCCTCCTAGGGAATCCCACGGGGGTTTGCCAACACTATTTCCAAACAAACTTAGATAAACTCATCTCAAGAAAAGCCAACAACTCAAGAGACAAGGGTTTGCAAAAGAGAAACGGAAGTTACTTTGGGTGCCAGCAGCCGTGGGAGGTGGCCGGCTTGAGCCTTAATAACCAACGTCTCCACTAGCAAGATGGACACCTGTAATTTTATAGAAAGAGTTCAGGGGGATATGGGCGAGAAAGTGGGCAGAGAGTGTATGATGATTATGAGTGGGGGTCAGTATGTGTTCAGCCCACGATCACGGGCTAGAGAGGGGATCGGTGGGGTGTGGTCTTCTGGCATTGTGTTGCTATCCAGGGTTTTCTGGTCTGGTGGTCGGAATGTTTAGGTCTTCGCAAAATTCCTCTGTCAATGCCTCAAGAAAAGTGCAATAAGAAATAACTGTTGGGGGGGTGCCTGAGTGGCTCAGATGGTTAAGCGTCTGCCTTCGGCTCAGGTCATGATCTCAGGGTCCTGGGATCGAGTCCCGCATCGGGCTCCCTGCTCCGCAGGAAGCCTGCTTCTCCCTCTGCCTCTCTCTCTCTGTCTCTAATGAATAAATAAATAAAATCTTAAAAAAAAAAAAAAAAGAAAGAACTGTTGGGGTCTATAGTTGAGCAAGAGAGTTCACCGACAAGGTTAGGCAGAGTTCTTAGGACAACAAAAGTACAGTCCATAAAAGAAAAAAACTAGTAAAGTAGACTATCAAAATTAATAACTTTTACTCTATAAGATATTGTTAAAAGAATGAAAAGAAAAGCTACTGATTGGGAGAAAATATTTACAAACCACATACCTATCAAAAGGCTTACATCCAGAATATTTTAAGAACTCTCAAAGCTCAACAATAAGAAAACAAACAGGGTGGCGTGGGTGGCTGAGTCTGTTAAGCATCTGCCTTTGGCTCAGGTCACGATCCCAGAGTCCTGGGATCGAGCCCCACATCGGGCTCTCTGCGCAGCAGGGAGCCTTCTTCTCCCTCTGCCTCCCTCTCCCCCTGCTTGTTCTCTGGCAAATGGATGGATAAAATCTTAAAAAAAAAAAAAAAAGAAAAAGAAATCAAAGAGCCCAGGAGCGCATCAGTGGTATAGTCAGTTGGGCATCTGACTCTTGGTTTCCACTCTAGTCATGGGATCTAGCCCCACGAAGGGCTCAGCACAGAGTCTCCCTCTCCCTCTGCCCCTCCCTGCAGCATGTGTGTGCTCTCTAAAATAAATAAATCCTTAATAAAAAGGAAAAAAAAGCCCAATTAAAAAATGGGCAAAAGATATAAACACCTCTCCAAAATTCAACATAATTAGCCATTAGGGAAATAGATATAAACCACAATGAGTTAGCTATCACAGAAATACAAATCAAAACCACTGGATACTACTTCACATTCACTAGGATGGTTATAATAAAGAAAACAGTAACAAGTGTTAGCAAGATTGTGAAGACACTGGAACCCTCAATCACTGACAATGGGAATATAAAATGATGCAGCCACTTTGGAAAGAGTCTGACGGTTACTCAAAAGGCCAAAAAGAGTTATAACACTATCCAGCAATACAACTCTTCTGTATATCCCCAAAAGAATAAAAACATATGTCTACACAAAAACTTATATATCAATGTTTCATAGGTCATTATTCATAGTAGTCAAAAGTGGAAACAACCCCAATGCCCATCAACTAATGGATAAATAAAATGTGGTATGTCCACACAATAGAATCTTATTTATCAATAAAAAAGGAATAAAGTACTGATACATGCTACAACTTGGATAAACCTTGAAAACATTATGCTAAGTAAAAGAAGCCAGTCACAAAAGATCACATGTGATTCCATTTGTATGAAATGTCCAGAGTTGACAAATCTACAGAGACAGAAAGTAGATTAGGGGTTGCCTATGGCTGGGGAAAGGGAGAAACAGGAAGTAACAGCTAGGGTGCACAGACTTTCTTTTCGGGGTCATAAAAATGTTCTAAATTGACAATGAATGGTTGCACAACTCTGTGAATATACTAAAAACCATCAATTTTTACTTTATGTGAGTGAATTTTATGGCTTGTAAGTTATATCTCAATAAAGCTATTTAAAAACCACAATGAAGGGACGCCTGAGTGGCTCAGTCAGTTAAGCATCTGACTTTGGCCCAGTTCATGATCTCAGGGTCCTAGGATCAAGCCCATGGCGGGCTCTGAACTCAGTGGGGTCTGCTTGTCCCTATGCTGCCCCCTCCCGGCTCATGCTCTCTCTTTCTCTCAAATAAATAAAATCTTAAAAAAAAAAAAAAAAAAACACACAATGAAGTATCATTATACATCTGCTAAAATGGCTAAATTAAAAAATACTGACAATATCAATGTTAATGAGGATGCAGAGCAACGAAATTTTCATACATCGCTGGTGGAAAAGCAAAATGGTACAACCACTCTGAAAAATGTTTTAGCAGTACCTTACAAAGTTAAACATATGTTACCAATGACCCAGGAATCTCCCTCCTGGGTAGCTACTCTAGAGAAATGAAATCATGTTCACATAAACTCCTGTACACAAATATTTATTTACAGTGGCTCTATTTACAACTGTCAAAAACAAGAAATAATCCAAATCCCTTCCAGGGGTGAATGGATAAATCGTGGGGTACATCCACACAATAAAATATGTATTACTTGGCAATAAAAATAATAAGACTATTGATAAACAACAACTTGGATGAAGCTCATTATGCTGAGTGAAAACCAATCTTCACAAGACAGTATACTGTATGGTTCCATTTATATTACAGTCTCAAAATTACCAAACTATGGAGATGAAGAAAAGATTAATTTGGGGCGCCTATGTGACTCAGTCTGTTAAGCGTCTGCCTTCCATTCAGGTCACGATCCCAAGGTCCTGGGATCCCAAGGTCCTGGAGTCCTACATCAAATTCCCTGCTCAGGGGATAGTCTGCTTCTCCCTCTCCCCCTCCCCCCTGCTCTATTTTCAAATAAATAAATAAAATCTTAAAAAAAAAAAAGATAACTTACTGCCAGGGATTATAAGAGTCAAGAGGGATAACATGAGGGAGTCTTTTGGGGTGATGAGGTCTTTTGGTATCCTGTACCCTGACTATTGTGGTGATGACACACATCTATACATGTATTGAATTCTAAAAACTGTTCACCAAAAGGAAAAAGTGAATTTTTCTTTGTAATTTTTTTATTAAGATTTTATTAATGTATTTGACAGAGAGAGCTAGAGAGCACAAGCAGTGGGAGCAGCAGAGAGAGGGAGAAGCAGGCTCCCCGCTGAGCAGGGAGCCTGATGCAGGGCTCGATCCCAGGACCCTGGGATCATGACTCGAACTGAAGGCAGACACTCAACTGACTGAGCCACACAAGTGCCCCATTTTAAAATGATTTTAAAAGATAAAATTTTATCTTATTTATTTTTTTAAAGATTTTATTTATTTGTCAGAGAGAGCGAGAGTAAGAGAGAGAGAGCACAAGCAGGGGGAGCAGCAGGCAGAGGGAGGAGGAGACTCCCCACCGAGCAAAAGCCTGATGAAGGACTCAATCCCTGGACCCTGGGATCATGACCTGAGCCGAAGGCAGATGCTTAACTGACTGAGCCACCCAGGCATCCCTAAAGATAAAATTTTTAAAATTCCAACTTAGAGTCAACTTTTTTCTTTAATTCAATTTTAACTCACTAAGTTATCACCTCTGATAATCGCATTTAGTTAAAAATACAGTATATAGCTCAAAGAAAGATAGTAGCAAAATGGAATACATCCTAAGGAGTACCAAGAGGTAGTAAAGCATCAGGAAATCTGGTAATAAATTAATAAAGGCTTAAAAAAAAACTGGTATGTTAAGCCTGGAGCATAGACGTAAAGGCAAGAATGAGTAATGACAAAGGTTTTCAATTATCTGAAAGGCTTACATATGCACGGGGGTTAGAATTTTTCTGTGTAGTATTAAAGGGAAACATCATTTACCAATGAATCCAAAAGTACAAAGGGTTTTCTAGGCCTCCAGAAATTCAGCATTTATTCCTCAATTATTAGATAATCAAGAAGGAGGAAATTCTAGAAATTTTTGCATTAAACAAAAGGTCAGGCAGGATGATCCTACAGTTTTCTTCCAATTCAAACACTGTATAAATCTATGGACTGTAACTTCTAGAGTTAACCTAGCAAAGTAGAAGGCACTGAACATCTAAAAAAGGTAACTCTTCCTGTCAAAATATCACCTTTCATTGCATAAAGGTAAATATTACAGAGCACGTTGAGTTCCAAATTTTTAAAAAGACTAAATAAATACAAAATCTTAACAAAAGCCATATTGAGACCTACTTTATTTCCCCAAATCTGATTTGTCCTAAGGATATTAAAATTAAACTCAAATTACTAATGCCTAATTAAATCTAATTTCATTAGGCTTAAAAGACAAAAGTTATAAATATGAATTTCATGCAAATTTCTGTTAGTGAAGAAATCTGAAAAAGAAGTGTTCCTTCCACACAAAAAGTGGTAGTCCTCAAAAGAGCCAAAACATCTGCATTCACTTTAAAGCTCATCAAGACAGAATGACATTTTTAGAAGTATATGGCTTGCTGAACAGTCATCTAGAACAGGATCTTTTGTCTAGTAAACCCTATTCAAGGACCATTTACTTATGTATGGAGTGGCTGAATAAAGGAAAGAACATATTTTTGAGTCCTAGAAAACACAAAGAAATAAACTCTTCATCTAGCTTTGTTAAGGATATAGCAAAACATACTACAAAAGCAGCCAGATCTTTACTCTCAGTCTGTGCTCTCAACATCGGAACCAATTCTAAGAAAACACTGAAACAAAAGAACTCTAGAAAAGCATACAACTTTCTTAGAGAACTACATCTAGCCAAAGACCACCTCCCCAAAAAAGGCATTTCCATTTTAAAGGATAAAACACTTTCTTCTTAAAACTTTGAAGGGCAGAGTTCAACAGCTGCGCTATATTAAACCTGAGCCCTTCCAAAAGGAAGAACAAGAGTCTCTAGAGAGCAAGTAACATGGCCTGCTTTCTCCAAAATTACCAAAATGCCTGCTCTGCCTCAAAGGAAAGTTTCTCCGAGAAAAAGCCTCCACACAGTGCATGGGTGAAAAGCATAAAACTTATAGATTAGGGAAATATGCAAAAATGGGAGAATTTTTGTTTGTTTCTGGAAATCTCCAACCTCTCCCCCAAGGAAAAATGCATTTTGAAGTCTTTCAAGATATAGCATGGAAACTATTTTAAAACATACGAACACAAACAGTAGCTTTCACCCTTAGCTTCCCATCAGAATCACCACAGAGCTAAGCCTCAACCTAATCTTCTGAACTACTATATACTGGGGCCAAGGCATCCGAATTTTTTATGCACACAACAGGTGACTTTGATGCACAGCAAGGGTTTAAAAACCACTAAACTGGAGTAAAATCCCATAAAGGCAAACATTAAGTCTAATGAGTAAAGGCAAAAAAAAAAAAAAAAAAAGGTCACATTTGACAACTAACTAGTTCTAAAGAACCTAAGGTTGTATTCACCTATCAAAATAAGACAACAGAAAGAAAATTTGAAACAGGAATTCTAAATCACTCTCATACCATTACTTAAAAGACAAAAGACTTAGAATTCTTAGTTTGCTAAAATATCCAAATATTTTAGCTGAAAGTCATTGTGAAGAATCTGGCCACTCCATAATTCAGGTACAGTAAGGTTCCACGAGGGTCTTTGGATACTGCAAACTAAAAAAAAAAAAAAAGTTATAAGAGCTCATGTATTATATGCAATTATCTGTCAACCTTAAGAAAGCTCAAGGTTTTAATCACAGCCAAAATAAATTTCAGCCATCATCAGAGCTTCATTAAGCCTACTTTGTTTTACACAAAATCCTAACAGGTTTACTTGCTTGGTATTCAAACTCATGACAAATGAAAAAGGGTAGTGAAACTGCTAAAAAGAAGCAGACCAGTCAAAGAGGGACACAAAAACACTATTAAAAAGCAGACAAAAGAACTCAGAAAGTATAGCAAACACTTGATAGTTTTTAAAGGAATCAGAATACAATAACTGTTTTTCCTAATGATCACTGGAATAAGGAAAAAAGAAAAATATGTTCAGTTTACCTTAATACATACATCACATGCACAAGAAAGTATAATAATCAAGTCACATATACAAAGTTTTTCACCAAAAATAATTACCAAACCTAAGGGGAAAAAAAATCCTTACTACAAAAAATAAAACGAAAAACCCTAATTTCTCAATTGGAGACTCTCACTGTACAAAAGGCACAGTACAGTGAAAATAAAGAGCATCAGATAGTTTCTCAAATAAAGACATCTTGCTAAAAGAAAAACAGAAGACACTGAGGTTTTATTTTACTATTATCAGACCTATATTTCTCACTACTAAAGTCAACATGTTCCTTTAGACTGCTAAACTGGACAATTTACTAGCAATGCAAATTTTAAAACCTGTTTCCTCATCTTTGTTTCCTCATCTGAAAAATGAGAAAAATAAGAACACCTACCTAAGTTATGGGATTACTGTGAGAAATACGTAAGATAATGCAGGTAAAGTATTGGCACAGTGACTAATACACAGTGAGAAATAAATGTCAGCTATTAGTAATTTGTGCTCAGAACAAATACCATAAAAATGATTCTCAACTTTCACCAAGGGATTTATTTTAGAAGCTTCTCCATTTGAAATTGTCTTACTCTGTATTTACCCCATACCCAAACAGAGGACATGTATTACGAAGGAAGCAAATTGCTCCTCCTTTCTCCACTAAGCCCAATGAAACATCAACTTTTAAGAACTTCAGGTAAAGTGGCTTGCAGAACCCAAGTCTAATAATCACATTTAGTTACTATTATTCCAAAAAAGTTATCATGTTCCATGAATACCCTTTCCCAAGTAAATTCATTTCTACCTCTTTTTTAAAAATTGAATACAAGAGTCAGGACACTTGGGGTCCCTGGGTGGCTCAGTCGTTAAGCATCTGCCTTCGGCTCAGGTCATGATCCCAGGGTCCTGGGATCGAGCCCCGCATCGGGCTCCCTGCTCGGCGGGAAGCCTGCTTCTCCCTCTCCCATTCCCCCTGCTTGTGTTCCCTCTCTTGCTGTGTCTCTCTCTGTCAAATAAATAAATAAAATCTTTAAAAAAAAAAAAAAAAGGTCAGGACACTTGTCAAGGAAATTTATGAGTACAAAAAAATCTGTAAGACAACTTCAATCCAGAAGTATAACACAGTTTTAGGTCAATATCCTAAACTCAGACAACCTCAAGTAATTAGAAAAAAGTATGTGTTGTAGATATCTTATATTCACATTTATGTAGGTTAGTGCTTCCTTGGCTTTCATTGATGAGGCTACTAACAGAATTACTACCTATGGCTTCCTGCTTTTCCTCACAATCACACATCTCTAAATATGTATTTACTCACCTATGTGATTATTTGTGTGCCAGTACATGGGTGCCATGAAGTATACAAAAATAAGTAAAAATTCTGTCCCCCTCCAAAAAAGCCTGTGGCCTCACTACTGATATACCAGTCCACATGCTAAAAACTGCTTATTTACAAGTGTGTGTATGAGTATGTGTGTAAAAAAGGGTCAGTATAGGTTGTTGTGTTGAGGCAACCGACAATCCAAATATCTTTGTAACTTACAACAAAGATTTATTTCTTAGTCACTTATTATTTTATGTAACCTGTAACAATCAGCTTCTAGCTTTGCTTCATGTGATCTTCATTCCAGGATCTAAGCTAAAAGAAAAAAATCCCACCTAAAATGTCCATCTCATAGGCAGAGGGAAAAGAGACATGGCAAAACATGAGACAGCTCTCAAAGCTTCTGCTTGACATGACATATTATTGCCAGTAACATTTCATTGGCTCAAACAAATCACCTGGCTAATGAGGCAGTGATGTATAATCCTGTCACAGGGAACAGAGGCAAATATTCTAAACAATAACAGCATCTATCACAATATCTATCACAAAGATTAAAGAAAAGAAACATATTCAGATATTCAAGCCAATAATAAAAGTAGTGTTTATTTAGGTAAGGTTTACTATGTGCCAGACACTATTCTAATATTTATCAGTATTAAAATATTTAATTTTAAGAAGACGTCAACAAAGATGTCTACTACTGAAGAAAACAGACCAACTATGGGTATTTCTTAATGAGGAAAATAAGCAAAACAATGAAACCTATTAGAAGACATTTTAGGGGCAGATGGGTGGCTCAGTCGGTTAAGCGTCCAACTCTTGATCTCAGCTCAGATCTTATCTCAGGGTCATGAGTTCAAGCCCTACCTTGAGCTCCACACTGGGGTGGAGACTACTTCAAAAAAAAAAAAGACACTTTAGAGATATTTCAAGCTCACTAAACTTGGCTTTGACATGTTTCAAAGAAGGCGAAAGTAGCTGCACTTCAGAGAGGAATTTATCCAGCTTATCTGAAGTAGAAGCCAACAACTGGTTTTAAATGTCTTAGATGTTTCTCAAATTTGGGCTAAGACAGTTTCCCAGCAAGGTGTAATATACACAGAACTCCTGTCAACCTTAGGACTGTCAACTTTAGCACATCTTACTCACTGGAGGTTCCTGGAGACTCATAATTTCATACTGGCTTATCTAATGCTGAAAAAGGAAATAAGGCAACACAACAGAGCCAGAGAAGGAGCACAAAATAAGCCTCCCAAAAAAGATCCATACACTTAGTTCCCACCACATCATTAATACCCTGTGCAGACCCTAAGGAACTGTGTTTGAGGTAAACACAAGATTCAGTTCAAAATGAGAAGTGATGGGGCGCCTCGGTGGTTCAGTGGTTAAGCGTCTGCCCTCGGCTCAGGTCGTGAACCCAGGGTCCTGGGATGGAGCCCGGGGCTCTCTGCTCAGTGGGGAGCCTCGTTCTCCCTCTCCCTCTGCCTGCAGCTCCCCCTGCTTGTGCCCTCTCATTCTCTCTCTGACAAATAAATAAATAAAATAAAATAAAAAACAAAATGAGAAATGATGAAACAAGGCTAGATAAGTATATATGAATAGGTTAAAGAAAACAAAAACAAAAACCACTGTATCAAGCATGGAGTCTAAAGTACTGCTATTTTGAGACAGAGTACCATTTTATCTAGCTTTTAGATTAAAATCCTAAGTAGTTAAACTTACCCTGGACAATTCCACAAATAAGTCCGGGAAAGTAAGAATAAATGTAGGCCACTGATCCAAGTTTCCCCCGCTCTCACTCAATCCAGGGAAATGAGAAGCACATGGAAACTAAGACACTCTAGAGCATGAGCTCAGTAACTAGATCAACTGAATCATCTACACTGTTTAAATAATTTTTCCCCCTTATGTATGTTGTTGGGTTTTTTGGTTTGCTCTTGTTTTTTACTGATATACTATAGTTAATTTCATACAAGCTAATGTAACTGCATATTTCCTTCTACTGATCTTTCTTCAATATTTGTTCACTACTCCCCTTCTTACCAACTGCCTGATTCTACTCTCCCTCATTTTATTCAAGTGATCTGAAATGTTACATTATTTGCAAATGTTTTATAAGCATTACAATAAAATGAATTTTAGATTTAGATTATCCAATTAATTGGTTCTCTTTCCACCTACAAACTTTTCAGATCCTCATTACCTCCCAATCATAATGGAAAGAGAAAACTTATGGATGAAAAGCCAATACTATGTAAAAGAGAAGGGCTATAAATTTGCCTCAAGGTGCGCTAACCATAAGCTCTTTGTGTAAATAAATAGGGGCACTTGACTGGCTTAGTCAGTAGAGCATGCAACTCTCGATCTCAGGATTGTGAGTTCAAGCCCCTTACTGGGTGTAGCGGTTCCTTAAAAATAAAATCTTCAGGGGGTGGCGAAGTTGGTTAAGTGTCTGACTCTCCTGTTTGGGCTCAGGTCGTGATCTCAGTAGTGATGGCAGGGCAGGATCGTGGGGCCAACCCCCCAACGGGCTCCACGCTGAGACTCTTCCTCCCTCTCACTCTGCCCCTCCCCTCTCTAAAATAAATAAATCATTTTTAAAAAATTAAAAAATAATATCTTTTTTAAAAAGGCAAATAAAGCGGCGTCTGAGTGGCTCAGCCGTTAGGCGTCTGCCTTCAGGCTCAGGTCATGATCCCAGTCTCCTGGGATCGAGCCCCGATTCGAGCTGCTGCTCAGTGGAAGGCCTGCTTCTCCCTCTCCCACTCCCCCTGCTTGTGTTCCTGCTCTCGCTATCTCTGTCAAATAAATAAAATCTTTAAAAAAAAAAGGGGGGGGGCAAGTAAATGTGTCATTTGACTTGTGTTTAAAATTTGTTTTCCTTGGCAAAGTTTTTTAATGTGTGAAACAAAGGTCACCATTTATGATGTAATGTTTTATTTTCAAATCTCTTCAAACACATTTGCAAGCAGAAACTCTTCAAATTTGCGTAAGTAGTACTAATTATCATCAGTTTCCAAAATCCAGTATCTTACTTCAACTACAATAGCTGACAAAATAGCTGTGACTTAAGCTTAAATATACAGTCATATCTTAATTAGCCATGCACCAGTGGACCCTTCAAATTTGTTTTGAGTTCTAGGGCTACTATGAATACATTACTTGGGAATGCAAAATTAATCTCCATAATGTCTAGAACAAGAACTAACCTGATCACCTCTCTTACAGCCTAAGTCAATCAGTGAGGCATTTTACTTAAAGAAGCACTTTCCATTCTTCCAAGTTCCCCATACGTAAAATAGTTAACAACAAACTTTTTTACCTTTCCCCAATCTTAGCATCGTATTTTTCAAGAACCATATATTATGTATATATCCACTATTGCCTTCGAAGCTTTTCATAAGCCACTGACCCAACCCAGAACATCCTCTTCTTCTCCCCACCCAACACCCACTATTTAAAACCTTAATAAAACTTACCTCTAAAAATCCTTTCTAATTAACTCTAGTTCTAACTTTCTGCATTCCCTTTATATTTTAATATAACACTAAATTAACTAGCATTTGACTAGACCAATTTTTAACCACCCCCATCTGTCCATACAGTCTTTCCATGTTACTCTAAGCACTTAGTGTAGTCTCCAGAGCATGCATAAAGATATTCAATATATGCCCTGGTTTCTAATAAACAATGAAAATAGCGATAAAACATAATTCTTCGCAGATAAAAATACTAGTGTGTATACTGTGTTAGTAACAAAGTCAGGAAAATTCGGAAAAACAGGGAAATCGAAAATCAATGCAGTCGGAAAAAACGCTTCACAAAACAAAAAAACACTATCACAAAAACGCTTCAAAGCAGAACAATAACAGCAACAATCTCTGAATTATTGTGAAGCTTTAATAAAATTCTGGATAGGAAACTTGCCAACATTACCACCAGCCTTTTAAAAATTACCTTCCAGTATTACTAACAGTGATATGTTCACTAACAACGAATTCCAAACAAGCAGTCTGATGAATAAAACAATCTTTCTGTATAGAAACCCACTAATACCACTTAAAGCCGTGTTAAGGGACAGAGGGATTTAACATTCCAACAAGGACTGGGAGTGACGGACAAACAGGTGAAAAATGGAGGAGTTCGGAAAGTGGGGAGAAAAATCAGACTCCTCCCCTTCTTTGGGGGCTAGAGCTCGGCTCGCAGACCCAGAGACAACCCCACCCCACGGACCCTCTCTCAGAGCAACAGTCCAAAAGCTTCCAAGAAACCATACGTCCTCCTTCCCCATCCCGGCATTCACGCCCCCACTCGCCTGGCCAGCGCCCCTGAATCGCAGCTAGTCCCAAATCCGCCTGCCCTCTCCGGAGGAAGAGGTCAGCAGAGAAAGCTTTCCCCGAGGCCTTCTCCGGGACCCAGCCAGCAGAGACCTCCGCACAAGTGGAGAGACCCCAGAAGCTTGAAGAAGAAGCCTGACAATCCTGTTACCTGATAGGAACCCTGGAAACGGAAATGGCAGCTACAGCCACTGCTCTTTTCCCCCACAACATTTGCCTCAGCGCCTCTGACATTGAGACCGCCGCCATCTTGCTGCAGGCAAACGCCAGGACGGATCTCCGGAAGGGACAAACTTCCTTCGTTCTCAAGGCTCTGTAACCACAATGTAATAGAGTGGGCTTTTGTTTACTTCATTTTTGTTTGGCGTTTAGAAAAGAGGTGGAAGGTTTGATTGACAGAGAAGAAGGAAAATGAATGGAAGAAAATGCAGCAGAGCATTAAGTGTAAATATTACCTCCATAAATTGTAATCTTTGTTGTTAGGACTGGTTATTTAATGAAAATACACCCCCACCCCAAAAGAAAAAAAAAAAAACCTGGAAAATTTAAACACCTGCAACTCATAATTTTTTCAAAGGACTGAGCATATTTAGGGCCGAGCCCACCGGAAGAGCCAGAGGGCTCTCTGGCTTTTTGAGAACCTAAAGTAGTACTTTTCCAAAGTGTTGCCAGATTCAGAACATAAGCCCTCAGGAAAGGACTGTATTCAGTTTGATGTTCTCTAGTTGTAACGATCATATTTTCCAATTTGGACACATGGCCTGGAAAAGGGTTATTTTTTTGACATGTGGATTTCAATGAAAAACTAATGGAACACAATATTTGATATCCTTGTCTTCCCAGTAAATTCTGAACGTGCAATCATAATCTAAACACCAAGAATGTTATTAATGCTTCATACATATAAAACAAAAATTGTCTTCTGAGACCAGTGTTGGAAACATCTTTGTATTGTGGGCTACTGACCTTAAAAACAATGATTAACTGTGAATTATTTAAAATAAAAAGGTTAGTTGGGATGCTTGGGTGGATCAGTCTGTTAAGCATCAGCCTTAGGCTCAGGTCAGATCTTAGGGTCCCGGAATCAAGCCCCGTTTTGGGCTCCTGGCTCAGCCGTGAATCTACTCCTCCCTCTTCCTCTGCCTCCGCCCCCAACCACTCTCACTCACGCCTGTACTCTCTCTCAAAAAAAAAAAAAAAGTTTGTTAAAGAAAAAAAATCATAAAGAAGAGAAAATACATGTACTATATTTATTGGGAAAAAAACAATCCATATATGAGTGGACTCGCATAGTTCAAACCCATGTTGTTCAAGGTTCAACAGTACTGTTTCCATTCTTATAATTTTGACATTTCAAGAATGTTACATAAATTGACTCATGCAGTGTATGACTTTTTGAGATTGGCTTCTTACACTCAGCATAATGCCCTTGAGAACTGTTCAAGTTAATGCATGTATCAACAGTGCATTCCTTTTTATTGCTGAGTAGCATTCCTAGTGTGTTAGGATCCTCCAGAAAAGCAAAGCCAATAAGATACACATATGGACGTACCTATTTGTTTAACCATTCACCTACTGCAAAATATTTTGGTTGTTTCCCGTTTTTGGCTATTACAAATAAAACTGCTATGAACACTCGTGGGTTTTGTGTGTGTGTGTGTGTGTGTGTGTGTATAGACATAAATTTTCATTTCTCTGGGATAAGTGTTCAAAAGCACAATGTGATATATGTATGTTTGTTTTTAAAGAAACTGCTTAACTATTTTTCAAAGTAGCTATACCATTTTACATTCCTACCACCAATATATGAGATACAGTTTCTCCTTATCCTCACCAGCAGTTGCTATTTCACTATTTTTGATTTTAGCTCAACCAACATTAATAATAGGTGTGTCATGATATCTCATCATGGCCTTAATTTACATTCCCCTAATGGCTAATAATATCAAATATCTTTTCATGTGCTTATTTGCCATCTGTATATTCTATGTAGTTAAATATCTCATGTCTTTTGCTCATTGAATATTCACCAATCCTATGTCCTAAACATTTTCACCTATGTTTTCTTCTAAAGTTTTTTTAGCTTTACCTTTTACAGTTAAGTCTATGGTCTTTTTTGAGTTAGGTTTTTAGTTAATAAGGTGTGAGGTTTAGATCAAGATTCAATTTTTTATCTGTGGATATCCAGTTGCTTCAGCACTCTATTTAAAAAAGACTATCTTCCATTGAATTGCTTTTGTACCTTTTGGCCATACTATTTCTGGGTTTTCTATTTCAGAAGGAATTTTAAGCCCTAGGATAGTATTGATGTTGGGTTAAATTTTAATAAAGATTTTTGGGGTTTTTTTAAGATTTAATTTATTTCAGGGCACCTGGGTGGTTCAGTTGGTTAAGCAGCTGCCTTCAGCTCAGGTCATGATCCCAGAGCCCCAGGCTCGAGTCTCACATTGGGTTCCCTGTTCAGCGGGGAGTCTGCTTCTCCCTCTGTCCCTCCCCCTTCTTGTGCTCTCTCACCCTCTCTCTCTCAAATAAATGAGTAAAATCTTTTTAAAAAAATTTTTTGGGTGCCTGGGTGGCTCAGCCATTGAGCGTCTGCCTTCGGCTCAGGTCATGATCCCAGGGTCCTAGAATCGAGCCCCACATTGGGCTCCCTGCTCCGCGGGAGGCCTGCTTCTCCCTCTCCCACTCCGTCTGCTTGTGTTTCCTCTCTCACTGTGTCTCTCTCTCTCTCTGAAATAAATAAAATCTTTTAAAAAAAAAATCTTTTTCTTTTTTTTTTAAAGATTTTATTTATTTCAGAGAGAGAGATAGTAAGAGAGAGCACAAGCAAGGAGGAGAGAGAGAGGCAGGCTCCCCACCAGCAGAGAACCCGATATGGGGCTCAATCCCAGGACCCTGAGATCATGACCCGAGCCAAAGGCAGATGCTTAACCGACTGAGTCGCCCTGGGGTCCCTGGTATTTTATTTTTTAAGGAGTAACTTATGATCTGTCCCAATGTTCATCAGGTCAACTTACTGGAGCCTTGTTCCTAGTCCCATGGACCAAAACTCAACCTCTCCACCTACCACATATTCTAGTCCCTTCCTTTTGTGAATTTGGAATCCAGAGGGAAGACTTCACTGGTCTGTTTCCCTTTCTACACAGCCTTTGATCCCAAATCAGAATTGCTAACAATACACTCCTGTAGAATATCTGGGTCTCTTGACCTTCTGAAGCTGGGTTCCCTCAGCTGTCCATAGCTGAAGTCCTTGCTGACCTCACATATAGGATATAGGCCTAAGAATGGAACAGAAATAACTTGCTATGTGCATTTATTTATTTAATTTTTTTTACAATTTCACCTAACTATAGACTCTACCACTGAGCTTAATAAAATGTCTACGTCTAAATACCAGTTTGATATTTCAATAGGAGTATTAAAATTGACTTTACTGGGGCGCCTCTCCCACTCCCCCTGCTTGTGCTCCCTCTCTCACTGTGTCTCTCTCTGTCAAATAAATAAATAAATAAATAAAATCTTTAAAAAATAAAATAAAATAAAATTGATTTTACTTTTGCTTGCATTTCATGTATGGTGACCAAAATCCTTCTGAGCAGCTCATCATTGCTAAACAAAACAGCAATTTTTTTTTAAGATTTTATTATTTATTTGAGAGAGAGAAAGCACTCGCACGAACAGGGAGAGGGGCAGAGGGAGAGAGAGAAGCAGGCTCCCCACTGAGCAGGGAGCCCAACTCAGGGCTTGATCCTAGGACCCCAGGATCACGACCTAAGCGGGAGACAGACGCTTAACCGACTGAGCCACCTAGCTGCCCCAACAAAATGGCAATCTAAGACACTTGTTTTACTACTAATTAGTATTCACTATCTAACTGTATCTGACTCCTCAGTAGTTTGGCATAGCTTTTAATTCATTGAGTATCTTTTTTTTTTTTAATTCACTGAGTATCTTTAACCTCATTTCCCAAATGATATTCTGGGGAACACTACTTGTGAGAAACATTAACAGGTGCTCCTAAAAATTGCTTCCATATTACTAATATTCTAGACTTGAATATTCACAATATCCTTGGAGTACTTTTTTTTGTCCAGTTCTATTGAGATATAATTGACATATAACATTTTGTAAATTCAGGGTGTAAAACATGATGATTTGATATATGCACATACTGCAAAATGAGTACCACTAAGGATAGTTAACACATTCATCACCTCACATGGCTACCTTTGTGTGTATGTGTGTGTGGTGAGGATTTTTAATATCTACTCTCAGCAACTTCCAAGTATACAATGCAGCAGTATTGTTAACGATAGTCACTGTGCTATAAATTAGATCCCCAGAGTTTATTTATATTATAACTGGAAGTTTGTACCCTTTGACTACCTTTACCCATCCCTCCCCCAACTTCTCCCCACCTCTAATACCCCTACCTCACCCCTGGAAACCACCTATCTATTCTGTTTCTATGAGTTCAGTTTTTTAGATTCCACATATAAGTTAATAAGGCATTTGTCCTTTTCTGTTTGACTTATTTCATTTAGCATAATGTCCTCCGGTTTCATCCATTTTGTCACAAATGGTAGAATTTCCAACTTTTTAGTATCTGAATAATGTTCTTATATATATATGTATGTGTGTGTATATATACCACATTTTCTTGATCTATTCATCCGTCAGCAAACACTTAGGTTGTTCTCATGTCTTGGCTATGGGAAATAATCCTGCAATGAACATGAGGGTACAGCTATCTCTCAAAGATAATGATTTCATTTACTTCAGATATATGCCCACAAGTGGAATTTCTGAATCGTATGGTAACCTTGAAGGCATTCCTTTTTTTTTTTAAGTCATGATCCCCTTTATTTATTTATTTATTTATTTATTTATTTATTTATTTATTTTAAAGTAAGCTCTAGAGGCCCCTGGGTGGCTGAGTCCGTTAAGCATCTGCCTTCAGCTCAGATCATGATCCCAGTGTCCTCGGATCAAGTCCCACAGGAGCCCACTTCTCCCTCTGCCATTCCCCCTGCTTGTGCTCTCTCTCTGTCTGTCTCTCTCTTTCAAATAAATAAATAAAATCTTAATAAATAAATAAATAAAAGTAAGCTCAGGGTGCCTGGGTGGCTCAGTTGGTTAAGCAGCTGCCTTCAGCTCAGGTCATGATCCCAGGGTACTGGGATCAAGCACCGCATCGGGCTCCTTGCTCCACAGGAAGCCTGCTTCTCCTTCTCCCACTCCCCCTGCTTGTATTCCCTCTCTCGCTGAGTCTCTGTCAAATAAATAAATAAAAATCTTTTAAAAATTTTTTAAAAAGTAAGCTCTATGCCAACTCTTGGCTTGAACTCACAACCCTGAGATCAAGAGTCTGTGACCTCATTTCCCACTTCTGTGGCTTTACTCACTGCATTCTAGACCCACTGGACACTTCGATATTCCCAGAACATGCCAGGCCCACTTTGCTTGCTTTTCCCTGTGTCTGGAATATGCCTCTGTCTCTGTCTCTGTCTCTGTCTCTCTCTCTCACCTCCTTCAGGTCTTTGCTCACATGTTACCTTATCAGTCAGGTCCTTCCTGACTACTTAATCTAAAATTTTGACCCTAGCCCCTATACATCTTCCTTGCTTTATTTTTCGTCCTTAGCATTTTTGTAAGTTTTTGTACTTTATGAACTTCCTTTGATAAATATGAATTATAAGGAGGAAAAAATCCCCCAGTAAATAAGGCCAATCTCCCTTGAGCTATGGACATAAACTCTTCTTTGTTTTCACAGAAATGCTTCCAGGAACAATTGTTCTAATTCTGCAATTAATATTGATCAAATGAAGTAATTTTGATTTAACTTACAAAAATTAGTAAACTGTGTAATTTTTAATATTATTTCTACCTGAAGATCTGCATTGGTTTCCTACCAGGTTACCACATTCATTCTGGTCTCCAATTTACACTCCCCCCTGGAAATGAACACATGATCATCTCACCTGTGTGAATCCCTCCAATGGCTTACCATTGCCCTCAGAATAAAATCTCTTCTCCTGACCTGACAGGCTCCACATGGTTTGTGCCCCACCTTCCTCTCTAGACCACTGATTGTCTTTCTGTCCTACCCCAAGGCCTTTTGCAAACCGTTGCCTACTGAAGCGCTCTTCCTTGCCTCTTTAGTCATCCTCCTTGTTCAGATCATAGCTAGAGAGTCACTCCCTGTGACAGAAACTGTAGGTATCTTATAGACATTTCCCACCATCTTCATCCTTGCTGACAGAGCCTGACTCCTACTATAGAGACTAAACAATGTAGGATAGTTGATTTCCCATCAGCTCTTGCAGCCAGCACACTGGCATGCCAAGGCCAAGGGGATCTGAAATCCCTTGTGGGAGAAAAAAGCTTCTGAGAAAAGGAGACACACAAAGAGAAATGCCTCCTTTCCTGTCTTTAGATGCAATTGTATGAGGACATAAAGCCTAGAGCTGTGGCATCCTCTCAGCATGAGGGAACAAGCATCACAACCTACCCAAGGAGAAAGGATAGAACAGGGGCGCCTGGGTAGCTCAGTCGTTGAGCATCTGCCTTCGGCTCAGGTCATGATCCCAGGGTCCTGGGATTGAGCCCTGCATTGGGCTCCCTGCTCAACGGGAAGCCTGCTCCTCCCCCCACCCCCACTCCCCCTCCTTGTGTTCCATCTCTTGCTGTCTCTCTCTCTGTCAAATAAATAAATAAAATTAAAAAAAAAAAAAGAAGAAGAAAGAAAGGATGGAAGAGCAGAGGGAGGGAAAGAGCCTAAGGTTTTAATGGCATTATTGAGCTTCTGAATCAACCCTGATCAAAATGCCTCCTCCTTCTTGTTATAAGAAGGAAGTGCCTTGAACTGTTTAAGCCTCCATCTGTTAGATATCCTGCAGCCAAAAACATCTTTATTGATCCTCTTACACAAGGAATATTTCTCTGACTTCCCTGAGCACATCAACTCCTCTTTTTGTAGATCCACCGAGCACCATATCTTTCTCCTTTGAAGCACCTCCCATGCTACAGTTTTAATGCAATGTAATTGTCATTTTCTCCAGAATGTAAAGTAATTTCTCTGTGGACAGGATCATATCCGTTTTTGCTGTACCTAGCCTAGGCCCTGACACATAATAGGCCCCAACGAAAGTATAGAATGAATGAATTAGTGAGTAAATAAATGAATGAATAAATGAAGATAACTGGAACTGTAAAAATGTGGAAAATGGGGGGGTGCCTTTTATTTTTGATATTTTTGCTTAAAGCTTGTACAAATTATTATATTTTTAAGAATTTATTTGTTTATTTGACAGAGAGAGACACATTGAGAGAGGGAACACAAGCAGGGGGAGTGGGAGAGGGAGAAGCAGGCTTCCCGCCGAGCAGGGAGCCCGATGCGGGGCTCGATCCCAGGACCCTGGGATCATGACCCAAGCCGAAGGCAGACGCTCAACGACTGAGCCACCCAGGCGCCCCTGTACAAATTATTTTTAATGTGGTTGTTCTCTCACAATCTTATTGGTTTCTAATATTTCATCTTGGATCAAATGTCGTTCCTGAAGACTAGGTTGGGATGTTGGGGGATAGAGGCCCAGTGTTGCTGGCAGGAGACCTGAAACCATAAATCTACCTTTTACTAGACTTGCATTAAAAAAAAAAAGTTTAATAACCCCTTTCATTTCCTATTTCTCACATTTCAAATACAGGATATAGGCCTGAAATGAAACAGAAATAATTTGCTGTGTGCATTTATTTTATTTTTTACAATGTCACCGAAACTATAGATTCAATCACTAGGATTAATAGATGCCTAGGTCTAAATACCATTTTATTATTTAAAATAGGAGTATTAAAATGTGAATCGATTTTACTTTTTGCTTGCATTTCAAGCATGGTGGCCAAAAGAAACATTTAGTTTAGACTTTCTGATGGCATGTGAAATTTACAGTGGATCTGAAGTTGTCTGGTTTTAATTTTTTCCCCTTGCACATGGGTCTTCAATAAAGCATCCAGAAGAAAATAAATTAAAACCAGACATTTCTAACAGAAGTTTCACATGCAATCGCTACAGACATGAAAAATTCCACCATCACTTATTGGCCACAAACTAATATTTTAAATCACATCTTATTTTTCAGAGCTAATTTAATTGAAAACCTTGAATTAATACCTTATCATCTTAGAAAATTATCATGATGTCTGGCAGGGCTGCTGAGGCTTTGGCAACTCTACCTAGAGTGAAGAACTGCCACTTGAAATTACTTTTGAAAAACCAAAGGGTACAAACAATCAAAATTCCTAAGAACTCAAGGAATTTTCCCACATAAATTTGATCACATGTCCCATCACAATCTGGAGTTCCAAACTTATATTTTCAAACTTAACATGTAGAAACCGAGCTATTTATACTCTTTCCCTTTCTCTTACCCAAAGCATATCTGTTCCTCCCATCCAGTATTGTCTATCTTGGCCAAATACCACCATCTTTCTTCCAATATATGATGTTATCAACTGTAAAATGCATCATTATTTTCTGTACTATTAACTGCAGAAAAATGGAGCAAGTAAGCCATGAACACTACCAACTATACTGATGTCAGACAGGCAAAGTGTGGGGAAATACACATTGTAGAAGCAAAGAAATATAATAATTGCCTAACCCAATATATTTTCTCCTCTGTGTTCTTAGTACTAGATGCCATTATTTATTTATTTATTTATTTATTTATTTATTTATTTATTTATTTTTTATTTTTTATTTTTAATTTTTTTTAGATGCCATTATTTATTGATCCCTAGAATGAAGACTTTATTTTTCAGCTTTTGTATTGCTAGGAATAGCCATGTAACAAGTGCTGGCCAATGAAATGTAAGAGAAAAGTATCACGTGACAACTTCTGAGAAACCTCCTTTAAACATAGACAGCAGTTGCACTTCCTTTCCTCCCCCTTTCTCTTTTTCTATCATCCTGCTACCTAGCTATAAATGTGAAGACTCAGATCCTAAAGTCAAGATCTCTATGATGAGCAAAGAATGAAGTAGAAGGAGCCTGGATCCTCCAGCCATCCTTCAATTCCATAAGAACTGCCAATCATTGCTTCTACCACTATTTCCCTATTCTTCACTCCCTTATTGAAGACTCTCCCCCTTCTCCAGATTAAATTCCCTGGCCAATTATCATGATCATTTTCTCACTTACACTCACAACTCCCTTGCCCTTCTCTCAGTTTTTTTGTACTCAGCAATGTAAGTTAACTTACATTACATTACATTACTTAACTCAGTCATGTTAAGTCCAACTCTCTTTCCATCCTGGACCTGCACCCATGCAGCTGACCATGACTGGGGAAAAACAGCAAACCATACTGAATTGTCTCACTTGACCACAAACCTCAAACTGGTCCTAACACTATTTGGCAATCATATTAAACATTCCTATATTCTACATTCATACATTCTTAACCTCATTCATTTTCTCATTTTATTAAACTACTCTTTCATAACTTCTCTCTCCCCAAATGTCTGTTAACCTCTTCTCCTATCCTTATTTTTTTAATATTCTTTTTAGTTTAAAATTTTTTTAAAGATTTTATTTATTTATTTGACAGAGAGAGAGCACAAGCAGGCAGAGAGGCAGAGGGAGAAGCAGACTCCCCACTGAGCAAGGAGCCCCATGCAGGACTCAATCCCAGGACCCTGGGATCATGACCTGAGCCTAAGGCAGACGCTCAACCAAATGAGCCACCCAGGCGCCCCTATTTTTTAATTTTGTTAAAGACTTATTTATTCATTGGGGAGGGGAGGGGCAGAGGAAGAGGGAGAGAGGGAATCCCAAGCAGACTCTGCTCTGAGTGCAGAACCCCAAGTGGGATTCAATCTCATGAACCTGCGATCACGACCTGAGCCTAAATTAAGAGTTGGATGCTCAACCGACTGAGCTACCCAGGTGCCCCAATTTTTAATTTTTTTTAATACTCTTTATGTCCAAAGTGAGATTTGAACTCACCCAACATGGGCCTCTTCTGACTGTGCCAGCCAGGCACTCCCATTTCTCCCATTTAAAAAAATAAAATTTATCTTGACTCAATTTAACCCTCCAACTACTGCCCCATTTCTTTGCAGCAATAATCCTCTAAAGAGATGTCTATATATACTGTCTCAAATTTTCCCATTCTCTCTTCAACCCACACAGGCATGCTTTCTCTCCCACATCTCCACTGAAACTGCTCTTTCACAGTCACCGATGTCCTCCATGTTGCTAAAGCCAATGATCAATTCTCAGACTTCACATTATTTGACTTATCATTTGACACAATTGATTACTCACTTAATACACTCACTTCACTTCGTTTTCAGGACACTATACTGTCCTCCTACTTCATTTGTATGCTCCTTCTCAAATTCCAGTGCTGGTTCCTCCTTCTTTCCCAAACTTACTAATGTTGGAGTGTCCCAGGACTCAACCCTCAGTCTTCTTTTCATCAACCTTAACAATCTCATTCAGTTGCATGGCTTTTTTTTTCTTAAAGATTTATTTATTTACTTATTGACAGAGAGAGAGAGAGAGAGAGAGAGAGAGAGAGAGAGACAGCAAGAGAGGGAACACCAGCAGGGGGAGTGGGAAAGAGAGAAGCAGGCTTCCTGCAGAGCAGGGAGCCTGACGCAGGGCTCGATCCCAGGACCCTGAGATCATGACCTGAGCCGAAGGCAGATGCTTAACGACTGAGCCACCCAGGTGCCCCCATTCTCTGGCTTTTAAATATCATCTATTTACCAACAGCTCCCAAACATTTACCTCCAGCTCAGTGTTTTCTCATGAATTGAAGATTTGTATTTCTACTTATTTCTTAATTTCCTCACTTGGATATTTTACAGATATCACAAACTTTTTAACATGTCCAAAACCGAGTTCCTGATCTTCCCAAAATCTGTTCAACCCACAGCCTTCTCCATCTTAATTTTATCATTTCAGCTGTTCAAGCTAAAACCTTTAGACTCCCCATTCTCTCTTAGGAATGCTAGTTCTGAAACATGTTGGTATGTTTCTGAAAAATGATTCCATACTACAGAGTGGCCACAAAGTCCCTATACATAAGACTCAACAACAGTCAAAGACCTAAAAACAGCTACCAGAAACTGCTTTAACGACTTCCAGCCATTAGCACTGAAAGATGTCCAGACAAACATAAGGGAAAAAACTTTTGTGCAGATATTAGAGGAACTCATGCAGGTGACTCCTCACTACCATCCTTCAAGACTTTTGGCCACTTTGCATATCCCTAGTTAGATATTCTCAACATCATTGGAGTCTTCCTTAACTCCTCTCTTTTTCTCTCACCCCCATACATTCGATTGGCTCTACCTTCAAAGTATAACTGTAGTATGACCACTTCTCGTAACCTCTATTGCTAGCTCACAGGTCCAAGCTACCATCACCTCTTGCCTAGAATGCTGCTAGCTTCTTTTAATGTGTCTCCCTTCTTTTTCTTTGTCCCCTATGCTATATTCTCAACACAGCTGACACAATGGCACTTTTAAAATATAAGGCAATTCCTGTCACCCCTCTGCTCAGAACCCTCCGATGGGTCGTCACATTAGAGATGATCTGGCTCTATTACCTCTCTTGCATTATCTGCTCTTCTTTCCTTCCTCACTGTTTTCGTCAGCATGCCAGACGTTTCCTCACCTTAGGGCCTTTGCATTGATTGTTTCCTTCTGCCTGGAATACACTTGCCCTCAGATATCAACATGGCTAACTCTGTCCTCTCCTAGGTCTTTGATCAAATGTCACCTTTTCAATGAAGGCTTTTCCTGACATACGAATCAGTCAATGTCCTGCCAGGAAAACAGAAACTACTATTCCAAACAGAAGAAATGTAATTCAGGGAATTGTTTACACAGGTGATGGAACTAGAGAAGAGCCAAACAAGGGAGAGCATTAGGCAACTCAGATATCAGAGTCAGCAGGAGTTGCCGTCACCCCTGGGGCTGAGCACGGCAGGAAGTAAGTGGTGTTACCACAGATCCAAAGCTGGGGTGATCCAGTGGGATCTGAAACCACAACAAGGGATGCTGAGCAAGGGGCTGGGACCAGCGAGGGAAAAGCAGTCAGGTTGGAATGGAAATAGAATCATGGAAGATGAGAAATGACACCCCAAGCTGGAGAGGGGGGCAGATAAATACCCCAACTTGCCCTCCAGTCCGCCAGTGTCTTCTGTTAACTGAACCTATTTAAAAGGCTGGAGTCAAGAGAACCTAGATGGTGTTTGTTTGTTATGCAATGGCAGGGCAGGGAAGTCAGGGAAGGAATCTAAGAGAAGCTGGCAAAAATTCAGCCTACAACCCTACCAAAATTGCAAGATCCCAAGCCCCATATCCATCACATACTATCAGGGCCCCTTACTCTGATCTGTTTTCTTATCTGTCAGAATTCCTAGTTGTGGGGCGCCTGGGTGGCTCAGTCGTTAAGCGTCTGCCTTCGGCTCAAGTCATGATCCCAGGGTCCTGGGATCGAGTCCTGCATCGGGCCCCCTGCTCAGCGGGAAGCCTGCCTCTCCCTCTCCTACTCCCCCTGCTTGTGTTCCCTCTCTCACTGTGTCTCTCTCATCAAAAAATAAATAAAAATCTTTATTAAAAAAAAAAGAATTCCTAGTTGTAAGCAACAAAAATCTATGGTGATTGTAGAAGAGGAAGTTTGAAATGAAAACATATTGAGTGGCAAATAGAATCATAGGAAGCCTGAAGAACTGAGCTCAATTAAAAAGGGACAATAACATGGGAAGCTAGAGAGGAAGTAGGGCCAAAGCTGAAGCATGCCACAGAAACTCGCTGTGTTAATACAGATCCATAGCTGCTTTGTGTGTCATGGACACAAGACTCCACGCTGGAATCATGACCACTCTGTCCATGAGAACTGGGTATCACGGCTGCCACCACCACCACCTGTCTCCGTAAGAGGTTCTCTGCTGCCAGGGCCCTCCAGATCAGCCACTCCCGATCCAAAATCCAGGGCAAATGCATCTGAATGCCTGAGTCTGGGTATGCACATGTGGGCTAGGAAAGGGTATATGTTATTTTCAGGTTTCCTGGTGAGAGGTGATCTAAGCCTCTCATCAATATTCATTAGGTGGTAATTTCCAAACATACAAAGGGGATTCACATGCCAGGCAGCCAAAAAATTACAAATGTTCATGATATATTTGTATATATCCAAAATTCTATGACTTTTTTTCTCTTGGATACCCTTTACACTATCTTATCCTTTTAGAAAAGTCCAATGCAACCTCTAAGATTCAGCTTAACAGTTTCTTCTTTCATTTAATGTCCTCCCTGCCGCCACCCCACCAGGGGTATCCATCCATCAGACTTTTCTTTGCACCACTACTGCGTATTACACAAGTTTCTACCACACCACTATTAAAAATAAAAAAGTCAATCTTATATACCTACTGTGTGCTGGATAATGTGCTAAGTGCTTTACATATTTCACTGAATCTTTAATCATCCCTACAATGTAAGTACTAATGCTTTCTTTGTGTTGCATATGAGCGTATTGTACTTTACAGACGACACAGTAACTTGCACAAGCTATATACCACTAGAAGGTGACAAGAAGAAAATATGAAGCCCAGTCCATCATACCCCAGAATCTAAATTTTTAAAAAGGATTTTATTTATTTATTTGACAGAGACAGCGAGACCAGGAACACAAGCAGGGGGAGTGGGAGAGGGAGAAGCAGGCTACCTGCGGAGCAGGGAGCCTGATGTGGGGCTCAATCCCAGGACCCTGGGATCATGACCTGAGCTGAAGGCAGATGCTTAATGACTGAGCCACCCAGGCACTCCTAGATATCCCAACTTTTGCCTAAGAGATATAGGTTTTATTTTTCTCCTGAACTCATAAAAGAAAATAAAAACTTTAAAATGTTTTTTTGGTGATGAACATAATTGGGTTTATTGATCATAAACAAGACTGACCCTATAGTTACTTGTAGATTGGATAACATTTATCTCTGGTACATTTAATGTCCTCATATTAATTGAGATGATGCAAATGGCTTTAACAAATAAACCCTAAATTCTCAGTGGCTTAGCAAAATAAGAATTTATTTCTCACGTGTCACTAAAATAATCTGTTCCCAGTCAGGCCCAGTAAGGTACCCAGGCTATACCCTACTTGGAGAACTTTGCGTGCTCAGTAAGTAGATAAGAAAAGATACCAGGCAAATGATGTGGAAAGTTTTTAACCGATCAGACTTGGAAGTGGCATACATCACTTCTTTCCACATGCCACTGGCCATAATTTAGTCATATAGTCATATTTAACTGCAAGAGGAATTCTGGGAAAAATAGTGTATCTATGTGCTTTGAAGGAAAAGAAAATAGACTTTGGTTAACACATAATAGTCTCTGCCACAGTCTACTCTCTGATTACTAAGTATCTCTTTTCTCCCTGCATATAAAAGACACCCATTCCCCTCACAAGGAAACAAAACAAAATAAAACAAAACAAAACAAGTTTCTCGCAGAGACTGCATCCAGATGAAGTTGATATTGACATACTAACTTGTAACTTACCAACATGAACCAAAAAGACAAGATTTATGTCCCCTACTGCCATCAACATATAGATGCAAATTACAATGGTGGAGTAGGGACAGATAACTGCAATACACAATCCAATTTAGGAAAGGAAAAGATTAGAGATTCACAGCTATCAATACTCTTGGCAACTTTGAAGTTTTGTTGAGCAGACATTATGAAGGTCCTTACCTTCATTAGACCCTGATTCCTCTCTCTAGTAGAAAGTCCCCTGTCCATTGCTCTCTGTGGTTTCTAGACCCTGCCCTCCGGGAGGTACTTCATTGTCCAATATGCGCTGTAGATACAGCTGCAGCGTGTCCTTGAGAGCTGCCCAGTTATTACTGCTTGCTCCTGATGTGCAAGTTGGGGCTTCTAACTGTGTTAATAGTTCAGCTCCTTCAAAATCACAGTACCTTTCTGATTTATGTGCTTTTCGGTCAGTTTCATGTGTGGGTAGCCACACCTAAAGGTCCTTCCTAGGCATAACTCTCAAGCCTCATTTATTTTTTGCTTCCTTGCCTCTTCTAGTAAATAGTCTTCCAGTGAGATGCAGTTACTGAGTGACCCTCACTGATTTCTTGTGGAGCAGGGATGTGATGTCCCCACTGAGCTATTTCCCAATTATACAAATTGTCAGCAGATAAATGGTTGTGTTTTAATCTACTAAATTGGAGGTTGTTTGTGACACAGCAATAGATAATATATTATGTTATGCCATCATATTTTATTTTAACTGGACACTTTCCTTCAGGGCGCCTGGACTTTGAGTAGGAAGGCCATACTTGTAATCCGATAATCTCAGAAGGAGTCATAGTAACGCTATTAGTATTTAGGCAGAAACAACAGGTATAAACCATGACTAACCTGAACAAACTAGAACATAACAGTAGTTTTGTTGCTCAAAACCTTTCCCCCCCCCACTCTTTTTTCCTTTTCCGTAGGGTTTAGAAGTAGCTGACTTTTGCAATTTTTCCAGGAACTGAATTTCTGGACTTGAGCTTCTTTCGTTTCTGTTTGCAAATGGGAATTCTTTTCTGAGCACAGGGGTTTCTTGAGATAGTTTGCTGAAGGTAGTCACTATTATTTTCCCAGTCACTTCTACCAGCGCCACAGTTTCAGAGGTTATATGGTCTTCTTTCAAGCTATCGCTGGAGACAGTTTTGCCCTGTTTTACTTCTAGATAACATGATTCTCTGTTTCCAGTCTCTGATCAGTTTCCTCGCTGCTTGATGCTCAACTACTAGGCCAATGGCACATTTTCAATTGTTATTTTGGGCACTATCCCACTTCCGAAAAGAAATGTTCAATAGTTCAAAAATAATCAAGGTTTATTTCTCACTCACATCAAGCTTAAAATAAGTTTTCCTAGTTGCGGGGGCGGGGGAGGTGGGGAGGTGGGATGGGCAGTTCTCCTCTAAGCTAGTTCTATCTTGTGCGTCTGCCCTTTTCATGGTAAGTTTTCAAAGTCACCATGTTCTGAGTCAGGCTGGCAGATGGAGAAATGGCATAAAAGATCATATGCAGGAGACTTTTATGGGCCAGCCCTGGCAATGAAGCACATCCTATTAGCTGAATACATCCTCTTAGCTGAAACTCAGTCACATAATTATACCTAACTGCAAGGAAGGCAGGAAGGGTTGTATGATCTAGCTGTGTGCCCAGGAAAAAAAAAAAAAAGAAGAAACAAGTTTTCTGAAAAGCCAGCCAATCTCTGCTACACTAGGTCACAGAAGTGACAAGATATTCTCAGTTTTCAGTTATTCATTCATTAGGAATAAAGGCAAATTTGTGGATAATATAAATGTCAGCAATCTAAAAAGCACTGTGCATTGAACTTTGATAGGTATTTTCTCTCTACATTTGAATATGTGTGTGACTGGTATTCTTAGAAGAGTTCTTTCACCAAATAATATGCCCTATATAGATCTCATTCCTGTAAGGCTGAGCAACTCATCGGTTTCGGAGTTTTGTCACCCCTCACCAGCTCTTCCTTTGGTAACACTGGCAGACTAAATGCATGACCTTTCAAATCTTCTTTGAAGCTAAATGTTCTATTTCAATAAATTTCCCTATGGGTTTGCAAGCTAAATGTAAAATAAAAATAAGACATAATAAAAAAAGTAATCAGTGTAGGATCAGAAATCATCTAGTCCACTTCCTTTAATTTTCAAAGGATTGTTTTGTGCTTATTCTACTATACTATGGGTGCTGGCAGTTAATAAACACAAAAAGAATATATTCAAGATATACAAAAGAAATCAGGGCTGCGTAATGAAGAGTTCACCATACCAAAAAAAAAAAAAAAAAAAGAGAGAGAGAGAGAGAAGTACTATAAACGTTATCATAGTGAATTCAGTTTTGAAAACTTGCTTTCAAAGTGTGATTGTCCCTGTTCTACATAGAATTTTTAAAAATGAAGAACATGATAAAAGCTGTCAACAGTTTTTTCCAAACAGATTAGACTTGTCTTTTTAAAATTCGTAAAACCTAATCATGAGAGAAGCTAGCAATTTTGTTTGCTGAGCCTTCTTTTTTTCTCATTGCTTGGGAGTTTCACTAAGACTGTACCTCTTTTCAGCATTAAAGAATTGAGCAAGAGTCAATAGATTATATTACCAGAAGGAATATTAATTTCTGGAAGACATCAAGATTCCAAAGCTGGCCTTGAAATCATCAGTTAGTCACGTGGCCCAGTTGCAACAATTGAGGAAAGCAGGATGGAGCTATCCCATGCCACTAAAAGGCTTAGCATACTAATAGCCCTTTGACACTATCAGCCATTCAGAAATCAGACTTTGTCATGCTGAAGAATAGACCACTCACCCCCAACAGGAAGCACTGGAGAGGCAAACGTGACAGTAATTCCCTGTCAGATGAAACTGAGGTATTGTTCTGGATTCCATCAGATGTGAAAAGAATTACCCAGTCATAAATTTAAAATATTCTTTCTTTACCTGTTAGCCACTCCTTCTTAGAGTTAAGTATCTGTGACGGGTTGAGGTTAACAATTTTGAGACTCTAGGTGTTTTTGAACAGGTTGTGAAAATTGGGATATGGCCACCTGCTATATATTTTGATCATCTAAATATTGCTAAAGAATATTTAGTCTAGGAAAATCTGATCAGGATTCAAGTGTTTTCTACCTTTCCTCAGCTAATAGAAGACAGAAGATTGTGTGAGAAAATAAAGCAAAGTGGGAAATAATCTGCTTTAGGGTTGTTTTTCTCTGTATTTATGCAGCTTTAAATGACCTTGTATTAACATGCAACAAAACACCAGAAACAATTCAGTGGAAAGCCAGCATAAAAACCCAGTAATGGTCCATGGAAACTTGGGGAGGTGGGGAACTCACACATTAACACATCAAAACTAATTTGAAGAGGATTTAATTGATCCGTGGGCTGTCAAAAGAAGACTTCAGCTCGTAAATTACAAGTGGTATCTGCTCATTACCTTTTTTCTTTCAAAAACAGAGAGACATAATCTAGTGTTTTATCTGTTTATATTTATTTATTATTTTCCACTTTCTGTGTTCAGTACCTTATTTTGTCCAATTATTTTGTGTTTGAATCATTTTTCAAAGGGGGAAATATTTATTTCAGGGAGATTATCTCTTGTTCCATGAAAGAGGAAAAAACAGGTTCAAATCAGTGAGACTTCATCAAAGAGAGTTGTAATCCCTATTGTGTCTGTGTATTCTTCCCATCGGTTTAGAGAATGTGATAAATATCTCTTTGAATCAAGCATTGGCATTTACTTTTTCAGGCTCCAACAATTTAAATGTGATGCAAAAATAGGATATTCAGATACAGTAATTTACTACATTGAGTTGCTTGCTTTTCAGTGTGAAACACTACTTGTAGTTCTTTTTAAAATGTCCCTTTTTGCTGAAAGTGGATTAATTTTTTTTCTATAATTTTGATTTTATAACTATGTTTTTTGGGGAAAAGAAAAGTAAAACAAGATCATTCTTTGTGATCCAATACATTTCACTGAACCCAAGAAATGAATAATTGAAAAAGAAAAAGAAGCCTTTTAAAGTTTCATTTAGCACTGAAAACCTTCCCCAAGATCCTCAGCTCCAGCTACATTCTCTCGCAAAAAAAAAAAAAATATGTTATTTCAGAGTTTTTGAACAGTAACTGGTTTATAGCAATATAGAATTTATTTTCCTTTATTGCTCAGTTACCAAAAGTTTTTAAAAGATTAATTTTTAAATGGTAATTTGGTTGTCCTGATCCTCTTGCCAAGTTTCCAACATGGTTTTAATTTAATGTTCCCCAATTGGTATCTTTATTACTCCATGCTCCCCTTTTATTGAGGAAAGCAGGATGGAGATATCCCATGCCACATTACGGGGTAATTATATTTTTTCTTTTCTAAACAAAAAGAGTGATAAAAGTCACAAATAGATTTGAAATTATTAAATGCTTTATTGAAAGTTTTTCTTTTCTTAATTTCAAAGACTGTAAAGGCAGTTTTCTTAAGGGAGGAAAAAAATGTATATTTTAAAGGTTAACATCATCCGGGAGGATAGATACTTGTTATAAATTTTGTTTTGTTGTCCTGGAAGAGAAGAAAAAACACCTTATTTTAAAATTAAATTTGTTATTGTGAGTGATTTATGAAATCTGGGGCTTACTTATTTTCTAGTAAGCATCTGTAAACATTTAAAATTTTACAAAATATTTGTAATAAAGGTAGAATATTGTCAAAATACTCATTAGATTATGAGACACATAGTCTTTTGGAATAAAAAATTTATTTCAGCTTTATCTTTGATTTCTTTCGATGTGCTGAAATGAGTTCTGAGTAACTATGTTTCGCTGACCTTACCAGTCCATAATTAATCTTTTAAAATACGACTTTCTAGGACTTGAATGTACAAGAGAACTGGTAAAATGAACAACATTTTAAAAACTACGATCGAATGCATTCTGTGACATTCTGTCCCGTGTTTTCCTTCCCTGTTCTGTGATTTCCATCAGGTACCCAGGCACCCTGGGCAAAGCTAGAGCCTCATTTCACAAGAGTAACTGTTCTCAGTGACACCAACTCAGAGTACTGTGCTTTCAGTACCGACCGCTGGGATGATTTACTCCACCCCCTCAGCCCACCAGACATACAAGAAAAAATGCAGCCAGTCTCTTCTTGGGGCATCAATTTTTACTCTAGGATAAATACATTGAAACCTCATTTGGCATTAAAATTATAGATATATGATGGAACATGATTCAAAACTCTCATCATGTTTTAGTTCATACACAAGGCTTTAAAGAAACTTCAAGACCGTGAGAGAGCCTGCCAGGTTCTTCGTTCTGCAGTTAGGGTGCTTAAGCAGAAAAGTGTGAGAAACACTGAATTAACACTCAGAAAGGTGCAATCCTTCTTTTTTTCTTTCCCTGGCTTTATAGTAGTTTGTGTATACAACTTTATCTTCAATGAGTTTTCCTTATCCAAATTCTTCTATCTCTAAAAAAAACCCAGGGCTCTGAAGCCAGGACTTTCGAACAAGAGAAGACCTGGAGCAACAGAATGAATTCTATTGAAATCCAAACTGAGTGATGAATGGGGTTTCAGGGATATTGCATTACTGAGTCACACAGAGGGAAGCGATATTGTTATTACTGTGTTTCCTTAAAAAAAATGAAAATGTTTTCATACTTCTCAGTATACTTGTTTATTTAGAAAATAATAAACAATATCAAGAAAGAAAAGAAGGAACTAAAATTCACCCCAGGTCTAATCAACCTGAGATTAATGTTGTTCATTGAACAAAATATTTCTTCAAAGCTCACTGTATGACAGAGACATCTTTCTAGACACACACACAGAATTTTACATAAATAAAGACATACCATACAAGCCGTTCTAGTACTTGCTTTTTTATAGTAAAAAATATGTCACAGACACCAAATATGTCTGTATCATCATTTTTAATAGTTGTCTAGTATTTCTTTCTGCAGTGCTATTTACTTAACCATTGTTGTTATGGTGTTTCCTAATTTCTAACACCCACACCAATCTTTTAAGACTGAAGCTTTCTCAAGTTTACTTCAAAAATAAACATTTCTGTCATTTCATGATTTTTTGACTGAAGAATGCAAAAGATAGTCCTTGTACATATTTTCGAGTTTATATATTCATCTATGAATGTATGGTTGCAATATGTATGCATGCTTGACATATGTATGTACTTATTTTTGCCATATTTATTTTTAAGTATTTAAAATTATCCTCTCCACGGGCTATGAAAAGAAAACAAGCATCTTTACCAATCCATCAAATAATAGGTTATTTGCAAATCAAGCCTACGTAAGTTCTCTAATTACAACACAGGTCTTTCCTTTGAAAGATATGTTTCCGAACTGTAACCACTGTCTTGAGGATGAATCCACCTAACTGGATCTTAATTCTCAGAAAAAATGCACAACTTCAGCATTGTCTTCCTTGGTTATTCTTGTCCCTTTCTTTGTGCTTCATCTTCTCATGGAGTTAGTCACCCAAACTGAATTTCCTCTGGGGAAACTGTATGCACATTTTCTGCATAATCTCTTGAGGTTAAAGGCTTTGAGGATCTTTGTACATAATGGAAGAGGAGAGTCCTTTGACTACAATTGTCTTAATCCTTAAGATGTTTTGTGTGTAGTGAATAGGGAAGCCATCATTTCTTCTAAGGCTTCCTGAGACAGAATCTGCAAGATATTTGCTTCTTGGTGATTTTATTGAGTAATGCATTGAATGGATGAAGTTAATAATTACTAAATAAGCACATGCTAAACAAGTTCTCTGTAACTATATTTTAAGGTTAATTGGTGCCCTCAAGTTATATCTAATTATATGTGACAACATTTCATAATGAGAAAGACATTTGTCTTGTTGAACTAAGTGATTTCTTTAGTTGATGATGCGGTTGAACACATTACTCCTGGCTGGATTTGGCACATTAAAAAAATTTCTTATTGTAGGGGGAATTTTAGTTTTTTTCACCATATTTTACATAGAGATAGCCTTTTGCTTAATAACTATTTTGTTCCCAATATCTTGATCTTAAATCAGAGTTCATACAGGAGTCTCTTATAAATAGAGTCATAAAATAATTTCATGCTGTATGTAGCTAGATTTAACATAGAGTCAAAGGAACAGTCTCTCCTTTGTTTCTTTAATTGTTCCCAAAAGAAAATTCATAGACTCACATCCCTCCTCCAGTTACTTAACCTGCAGAACATTGTCAAATATAATTGGTATATTTAAGAATTTGGAAGCCCAATGGAGATATTGGATTTCTCTTTCTAGAATACTTTTTTTTTTTTTTTAAGGCTTTTATATTTCTCTAGAGTGTAACTACTTGCCTTTAGGTAATAAAATGAACAAGGTGACTCCTTGAGTCTGCTTTAGCCTCATAACAGGGTGATGCTAGCAGAGCATACCAGCTTTACTTACCTCTCTCTTATTTTTAATTTTCTCCAGAGATAGATGAACCCCAGCACATTAAACAGAGGATTACTCAAAAATCCCAGAAGTTTGACTTCCAGAGTCTATGTTTTTATTCTGTCTTCCTTTGGTTGTGGAGATATAGACAAATAGGATTTGAAATATTTTGGAAAGTAATTTGCAAATCTTCTATGGCTAGTCATGTATTCCTTCATTGTGACTCAAACTCCAATCTACATTTCCTAAGATTAAACTCGAAAATAAACTTAAATGACTATTAAACTAAGGCATGCTTATCATAAAATATTTTAAAGACATATAGAAGTATGAATAACTATGTCCATAACACTACCATCCAGAGATAACCATGATAGGCATTTTTATGCATTTTTTCCTAGTCTTTTCTCCATATGCATATAAATTTTTATGCATATATATGTGACTCTTCTGTTTGTCCATATTTAAATATATTTTCTAAAACAGATTCCTAGATGTGAGATTACTAGATAAGAGAACGATTTTTTGGGTGCCTGGGTGGCTCAGTTGGTTAAGCGACTGCCTTCAGCTCAGATCATGATCCCAGGGTCCTGGGATCGAGTCCCGCATCGGGCTCCCTGCTCTGCGGGGAGCCTGCTTCTCCCTCTCCCACTCCCCCGCTTGTGTTCCCTCTCTCGCTGTGTCTTTCTCTGTCAAATAAATAAATAAAATCTTTAAAAAAAAAAGAGAGAGAACGATTTTTTTAAAAAAGATTTTATTTTTAAGTAACCTCTCCACCCAACACAGGGCTTGAACTTACATCCCTGAGATCAAGAGTCACATGCTTCACTGACTGAGCCAGCCAGGTACTCACAGAATGAATATTTTTAGGGGTCTTAAGTCATATCACATTGTTCTGAACAGATTTGTAACAATTGATAGTTTCACCAGCTGTGGATATGTACGCCTCCTGTTGCCTACATTGAATATTCATTCTCACCAAACCTAATTTGGTAGGTGTAGTGGGTTGAATGGTGCCCCCCAAACATAAATCTACACCCTAATAATATCTGGAGTCTGTGAATATTAACTTATGTGGCAAAAGACAGGATTAAATTAAAGATTTTCAGAAGAGGATTTATCCTGGATTATCCGGGTGGGCCTTAGGTGCAAGCACATGTGGTGGTGTTTGGTTTTTTTTTTAAGATTTTATTTATTTGTTTTTTAAAGAATTTATTTATTTATTT
This sequence comes from Mirounga angustirostris, assembly GCF_029215605.1. NCBI lineage: Eukaryota > Metazoa > Chordata > Mammalia > Carnivora > Phocidae > Mirounga > Mirounga angustirostris. Next base: position 115,534,242 of record NW_026991715.1, read on the forward strand.
GAGAGAGAAGGTGCGCACGAGCAGGGGGAGGGGCAGACAGAGAGGGAGAAGCAGGCTCTCCACTGAGCAGGGAGCCTAACCCATCCCAGGACCCTGAGATCATGACCTGAGTGGAAGGCAGATGCTTAACACTGAGCCACCCAGGCGCCCCTAAATGCATTTTTATAAGGGACAGGCAGAGGAAAATTTGAGGCAGACACACAGAGAAGAAGACAATGCAAAGACAGAAGCAGAGATTGGAGTGATGGGGACACAAACCCATGGATGCTATGCTAGCAGTCTCCAGATGAGGGAAGATGTAAGGAACAAATTTTCCCTGAAGCTCTCAGGGGGAATGTGGCTTTGACAACACCTTGATTTTGAATTTCTGGCCTACAGAATTGTGAGAGAATAAATTTCTATTGTTTAAAGCCATCATTGTTTTTTGTTTTTTTTTTTAAAGATTTTATTTATTTGACAGAGAGAGACACAGCAAGAGAGGGAACACAAGCAGGGGGAATGGGAGAGGGAGAAGCAGGCTTCCCGCGGAGCAGGGAGCCCGATGTGGGGCTCGATCCCAGGACCCTGGGATCATGACCTGAGCCGAAGGCAGGCGCTTAACGACTGAGTCACCCAGGTGCCCTAAGCCATCATTGTTTTAATCACCGGTTATGGTCATTCGTTATAGCAGTTACGGAAAATGAATACAATGGTAAAAATCATATTTCAGGGGCGCCTGGGTGGCTCAGTCGGTTAAGTGTCTATCTTGGGCTCAGGTCATGATCCGGAGTCCTGGGTTTGAGCCCTGAATTGGGCCCCCTGCTCAGCAAGGGGCCTTCTTCTCCTTCTCCTTCTGCGCTCCCCTGTGCCCCCACTTGTGCTCTCTCTCTCTCTTACTGTCTCTCTCAAATAAATAAATAAAGTCTTTTTAAAAAATCATATTTCAGTGTTGCTTTCTTCTGCATTTCCGTCACCAGAGACATAGTTATTTTATTTTTAATTTTTTTATTTTATTATTATTATTATTTAAAAGTTTTTTAATTAAAATTTTTTAAAAGAAATCTCTACACCCAGCATGGGGCTCGAACTCATGACCCCAAGACCAATAGTCTCATGCTCTATTGACTGAACCAGCCAGGTGCCCCAAGACATGGCTATTTTAAATTTTATTTATTTGATGAATAATAAGTCCAGATGAGATGGGACATAAAGCAGAAAAGAGAGAAACCAGTTTGGAGGCTGCTCCAGTAATTTAGAAGAGAAAAACACCATGGCTCGAAATAAGATAGTGGAGTGAGGATAAAGAGAACACGCTGGGGAAACGGCTGAAGTTTAAAAAGGCAAGCCCTAGTGATTGATTATATAAGACTGAAGAGGGAGGAGATAATATTGAACAACTGGGTGAGTGACTGTGCCATTTACTGAGATCGAAAATATGGAGGGAGAGAAGCAGGTTTGGAGGGAAAGTAATGAATGCAGTTAGAATGGCTTAAGAATGGGGCACCTGGGTGGCTCGGTTGTTAAGCATCTGCCTTTGGCTCAGGTCATGATCCAGGGTCCTGGGATCGAGCCCCACATCGGGCTATGGGGCTAGAGCTCAGGACAGAGATCTTGGCTAAAGCCATACATTTGTAGGTCATCAGCATTTTGAAGCTATCCACAGGTATAAGACTTTTCTAGAGAGAGCGTTCAGGGTACGCAACAAACAAGGCCTGGGACAGAACCCTGAGGGACAACCTAAGAGGGATGTTCAGAGAAAGAGAATCTTAAGAATCTGAGACAGTAATAGAAGCAAATTAGAGAAGAATGGTTTTTAAGGCCAGAGCAATCAGCAGCATTAGGCTGACAAAAGGCCAGCATAGAGCACCTTCAGAATCTGCCTCAGCTTTCAGGCTGAGACCAAGCTCTTCCTGGACAGCCTATAGCCAGTGATGGAGGATGACAAGGGCTTCAAGTAAGTCAGGGCATTTCTGCCTACCACAGGGCTTTTTTAAGGAGCAATATTTGCCCTAGAACTTCCTGTTGAATTGACTGAGAATTTCTCAGATTTGCATCACCATCTAAATGCTTTCCATACCCATATCCGGCCTCCTCCCCCTTTCACAGTTCATAGGCACTATTCCCAAACAAACCTCTTGCACTCTTCACTCGGTCCACCTATGACACGTAATCTTGCAAAAATTTCCATGGAATTAGAGGAATTAGAGGAAGCTGAAGAGTAAATGCACAGTAGAGTTCAAGACCTTTAATGGTGAAGAGGGAAGGATAGAAACTGGAGGGGGACTCAAGCTAATAGGGACTTCTTATTAAGATGGGACAGGCATGGGGTGCCTGTGGGTGGATCAGTCGTTAAGTGTCTGCCTTTGGCTCAGGTCATGATCCCAGGGTCCTGGGATTGAGCCCCGCATCAGGCTCCCTGCTCCACGGGAAGCCTGCTTCTCCCTCTCCCATTCCCCCTGCTTGTGTTTCCTCTCTCGCTGTCTCTCTCTCTGTCAAATAAATAAATAAAATCTTAAAAAAAAAAAAAAAGATGGGACAGGCATGACCTGGTTCAATCTGCTAACTTGGAGTGAGTGGAAAGGAAGGGTGATAGCCCAAGGTCCCTGAGAAAGGTGAAAGGATGGAATCCTGAGCATAGCTGGATGGATTCAGCTGAGACAGAGGAGAAACCACTCTTCTTCCATCATGAGGGAAGAAAGGAAGGATGTGCAGGGAAGTTTGTAGATGCTATAGAGGGTGAGGCCATCTGCTGAGAAGGAGGGCAGAGGTGATAGACTACATGTTCAAGGACAGCTTAGAGGGTACATTGTAGCGATGTTACAGGATGGTTAACGATGAAGCACTAGAAGCATTCCAATTTCCACAAGGACGAGATGGAAGTATTCACAACCAACACTTGTATCAGTGGTGGACAGGTGACCCACTGGAGTTGAGAAGGTAATGAAGGGACTATTTATAAAGGTTTGGGCAGCATATAAGGGAAACAGAAAGATGAAGTGCAACACCCCAAGACTGGTAACCCAGGGCATTACTATCGGTCCCAGGACTAAAGTGGGGAAAAAGAAGAAACAATTACTGGAACTCAGAGACTGAGAAAGCTGCATGGAGAGGCTGGGTTTTAGAAGCAGGGACTTTTGACAGGATAGGTGACACAGACATTCATAGGGACCCACAAGTAGGGAGCTGGGAGAATAAACACTTAGACCTCACTCTCCTTAATCCCTTTCATCTGTTTCTGGGCCACTCCCAACCAGAAGCCAGAGAGCAAAAGAATCTGTGTTGTGGTTCCCAACAGATCAGCCTCCTCGGAACAGATCAGGGTGGAGAAGGGTGAATCTGGAGGATTATGATATGCCTATATTAAAATGTACCATAAAGTTACCAACAAAAAAAAAGTGTGTTATTGGTTCACAAACAGGTTTATAAAAAAAGCTGGTGAGTCTAGAAATAGGACAAAGTATATATACCTGTATTTATTATACAGTAAAATTGTATTCAAATCAGTGAAACAAAAGATGAATTATTCCCCAAATGATATTTTAACAGTTGGCTAGTGATTTGGAAAAGATAAGTTTGGGGCACCTGGGTGGCTCAGTTGGTTAAACATCTGACTCTTGATCTCAGCTCAGGTCTTAATCTCACGGTCATGAGTTCAAGCCCCACATTGGGCTCCATGTTGGGTGTGGAGTCTACTTAAAAAAAAAAAAGATAAATTAAATCCCTACTTTTAGATCCCTATAAACCTAAAGATAAATCAATGATTTAAATGTAAAAGAACTTGAAGAGGATGAGGGATGAGAGGAAAAAAAAGAATTTGAAGAAAATAGAAGTGTACATATTTATATTTCATTATTCAGATATATTATCACAGAAACTAGAAATGCATTAAATTTTAAAACATCTTTATGGTAAAGAATACCATAAACAAGCTGAAAGATGAATCTAAAAATAGGAAGAATTCACAACTCATGCTAAAAGATTAATAGCCATAATGTACAAATGAATAAATCTATTAAAAAAAACAATAAAAAAAAATCAGTGATAGATTTTAACAAGCCAGTGATACATGAAAAAACACAGTTGGTGGGGACCTGGGTGGCTCAGTTGGTTGAGCACCCGACTCTTAATTTGGGCTCAGATCATAATCTCAGGGTCATGAGATTGAGCCCACATCGCCCTCTGTGCTCAGCAGGGAGTCTGCTTAAGACTCTCTCTCCCTCTCACTCTGGCCCTCCCTCCCCACCCTGTGTGTGTGCACTCTCTCTCTTACATAAATAAATAAATCTTTAAAAAAAAAAAGAAAAAGAAAAAACACAATTGGTAAGTAAAAATGAAAATACACTCAACTTTATTAATAATCCAAGACGTGTAACTAAAAACAATTGTAAATATAATTTCCACATCTATAAAGTTTTAAAACATTGAAATGACCCATTATTATAGGACGTGAAGGATAACATACCCTCTAATTCCCTGCGAATATATAAATCAACACAATTTTCCTTTAAGGCAAATTGACACAATTTATCAAAATATAAAATGTATATCACCTTTGACACACCAATCTCACTTCTAGAGTTTATTCCAAGGGGTAATTGCACAAGTGCTAAATTATATAGTTATTAGAATGCCCATTTCTGGTTTTGTTTGTGTGTGTGTGTGTGTTTAGCCTCTTCCCAATCCATTAATATGGAATTGGACAAGAAAATTAGGATACAATTCTATAGTGGAATACTCTGTGGCCATTAAAATTAATACGTTTCTATATTAATTCATGTGAAAATATATCCACAAGATTCTGTCTCTGAAAAAGACACACCTATAGAATAATTCCATTTATTTAAAATTGATTACTAAACATACTAATCTGGAATATAATGTCTGGAAAGATAGTCACAAAATTGTTAGCAGCAGTTATCATTAGGTGTTGGCATTCTGGGTACTTTTTCTTATTTGTTTTTTTCTGTCCTCTGGATTTTTAAAATGAATAGGTGTAATTTTACCATGTATATCTATATAGATACAGCTACGGTTATTTTTTATTTTTTTTAAAGATTTTATTTATTTGAGAGAGTGAGTGAGAGAGAGGGCGAGCATGAGCAGAGGGAGGGGGAGAGGGAGAGGAAGAAGCAGACTCCCCGCTGAGCAGGGAGCCCAATGTGGGGCTCGATTCCAGAACCCTGGGATCAGGACCTGAGCCAAAGGCAGATGCTTAACCGACTGCACCATCCAGGTGCCCCGCAAGAGTTATTTTTACGTATAATAAAGGAAGGAATGAGATAGCTTATGTGAACAATAGAAGTAATTGTTACGTAGAGAATACAGAATTTCAGGAAATACTGACAGTCCAGGTAAAATGGAAATCATGCATTTATGTTACCAACATTAGTGATGGTATGGTATTTGCCAGTAGAGCATAGTGTCTCTATAGTCTAACTTCTTTTTTTTTAAGATTTTATTTATTTCTTTGAGAGAGAGCACACAAGTGAGTGGGAGATGCAGAGGGAGAAGCAGGCTCCCTGCTGAGCAGGGAGCCCGATGCGGGGCTCCATCTCAGGATCCTGGGATCATGACCTGAGCCGAAGGCAGACGCTCAACCAGCTGAGCCACCCAGGCGCTCCTCTATAGTCTAACTTCTAAAAATAATCTTTTGAGGGGTGTCTGGCTGACTCAGTCAAAAGAGCATGTGACTCTTGATCTCAGGGTCATGAATTTGAGCCCCATGTTGTGTGTAGATATTACTTAAAAAAAAAACCTTAACAAAAATTCTCCTTTGAATACCAAGAGCTGATCTCATGAACTCAGATTACAGAGTTTTACTATAACCCATAGTATAAAGAGCATGGAGAACAAGATGGATGGAAATTAACTATTACACAGGGAGAGGAAAGAGAAAGTTTTATATGATGGGAGGAAAGGAGACAGATTTGGAAGGAATGCAACCAGAGAGATGAGAATAATTGGATCCTTAAGAGGGATTTGGTGAGTCATCATTCTGGTCCTTAGGCAAAGGAGGGTGTGGCAAGATGATAGAAACCCAGATAGCTTGAGGAGGAATCTAAGAACCTCCAGGCGCGTTGTCTGACTCATTGCTTTATCTATCATAGCTCTGGAATGGTCAATCAGCAAAGTCCTGGGATATTATCCACAGCCTGTGACCTTCATATGCTACTTAGTGGTATGATGGAGAGATGCTCAAGGATTTTAAGAGTTCTACACCCAATTCCAAAGTGGGTGTGGTGAGGGGGGGAGTTCCCCACATCACCAAGCAAACAATTCTCAGACACAGCTGGGTGTCCTACCAACACATTTCTCGCACTATCTACCCAGAGATTAGTGTCAGATTCCACAAGTTAAGGGTTCAGTCCTACAAGACTGCCCTGTCCCAATTCTCTTACTCCCCAACTTCTGCCCAATTCAGATGCCAATTGAAAGTCCAGGTTGTTACCTGTGCTTTTGACCAAATGACTATGCATCGAGGATTCCCGTGACACCCTCCTTGGATTTAATTAATTTGCTAGAGCGACTCAGAAAAATATTTTACTTACTAGATTTGCAAAACTCAGAAAAATATTTTACTTACTAGATTACCCTTTAACTGTAAAGGATGTAGCCCAGTCAGACAGAAGAGATACATAGATATGAGGAAGGGCTCAGAGCTTCCATGCCCTCTCCAAGCATGCCACTCTCAACCTGGAAACACTCCAAATCCTGTCCTTTTGGCCCTTTACGGAGGCTTCATTACCTAGGCACAATTGATTAAATCATTGGCCATTGATGATTGATTCAACTTCCAGTCCCTATCCCCTCCCCAGAGGGGTGATGGGGGTGGGACCAAAAGTTCCAACCCTCTAATCACAGGGTTGGTCCTCCTGGCAACGAGCCCCCATCCTTGGGTGAGGTTCCAAAGTTACCTCATTAACATAACAAGAGACACCCATATCTGCTCTCATCACGGGAAATTCCAAGGGTTTTAAAACCTCTGTGCCGGAAATGGGGAAGAAAATCAAGTATATATGTCTTATTATAAATCCCAATATCACAGACTGACAGATCAAAGTGATTTGGTTGAGAAAAGAAAGCTGGAGTTGGAGACGTTATAACCAGAGACCATAATGGGGATGGTAGTCATCAGTAGTGATCACCATGCAGCACCAGAGACTCCTCAAGAAGATGCCAGTGCCCACTGCTGAGGAAACAAATCAACCACACTACACTGGAGATAGAAGACCCAGAACAGTGCTGTTCAATGAGATATAATGCAAGCTATACATATAATTTAAAGCTTTCTTGTAGCCACATTGAAAAGGTAAGGAAAGAAAAAAAAGGATGAAATTAATTTTAATAGTTAACATACAGGGGCACCTGGTGGCCCAGTCAGTCAGTAGAGCATGCAACTCTTGATTGCAGGGTCGTGAGTTCAAGCCCCACATTGGGCCTAGAGCTCACTTAAAAAAAAAAAATTAATTAATTAATTAATTAATTTTAAAAGAGGTTAACATACAGTTGACCCTTGCACAACATGGGTTTGAACTGTGTAGGTCAAGTTATATCAGATTTTTAAAAAAAGATTTTACCTATTTATTTGAGAGAGAGAGATTATAAGATAAGGGGCAGAGGGAGAAGCAGACTCTCTGCAGAGCAGGGAGCCCAGAGCGGGACTTGACCTGAGCTGAAGGCAGATGCTTAACCAACTGAGCCACCCAGTCACCCTTATAACAGATTTAAAAAAAAATAAATACAGTATAGTGCTGTAAATGTATTTTCTCTTCCTTTTTTTTACATTTTCTTTTCTCTAGCTTACTTTATGGTAAGAATACGGTATATGATACATATAACCTACAAAATATGTGTTAATCTACTGTTTATGTTATCGGTAAGGCTTCTGGTCAGCAGTAGGCTATTAGTAGTTCAGTGTTTGGGGAATCAAAAGTTATACTAGGATTTTCAACTGTGCAGCACTCCTTAACCCCCGCATGTTCAAAGGTCAACTGTATCTTATTTAATCTAATATATCCTCAATATTTTTTATTTTTTATTATTTTTACTATTATTTTATTATTTTTTTTAAAGATTTTATTTATTTATTTGAGAGAGAGAATGAGAGAGAGAGAGCACATGAGAGGGGGGAGGATCAGAGTAAGAAGCAGACCCCCTGCTAAGCAAGGAGCCCGATACGGGACTCGATCCCAGGACTCCAGGATCATGACCCGAGCCGAAGGCAGTCGCCCAACCAACTGAGCCACCCAGGGGCCCTATTTTTTAAAGATTTTATTTATTTACTTGAGAGAGAGAGCACATGAGAGGGGCGAGGGTCAGAGGGAGAAGCAGACTCCCCGCTGAGGGGGGGAGCCTGATGCAGGACTCTATCCTGGGACTCCAGGATCATGACCTGAGCTGAAGGCAGTTGCCCAACCAACTGAGCCACCCAGGCACCCCCAATTTTTTTTTTTATGTTTTAAGTAATCTTTTCATCCAGTGTGGGACTCAAAACTACAACCCTGAGATCAAGAGTCACATGATCTACCCACCGAGCCAGTCAGGTGCCCCCAAAATATTTTCATTTCAGCTTGTAATCAACATAAAAAATGAGATATCATGTGTGTGTGTGTGTGTATATATATATATATATTTTAACATACTAAGCCCTTGAAAGTCAGTGTATATTTCACATTTACAGCATATAATTTGGCCTCAGCACATTTCAAGCGCTCAGTGGTCCTATGTGGCTGGTGACTACTGTGTGGTACAACACAGATAAAGAGAACAGCACAGGTAGGGAGACACTGAAGGCCCTTTTCTTTCCCACTGTCATAAACACATAGAAGCCTCCATCTCTACCCAGAAACTATCTTGGTAAGGAATAGGGGTGGGGGGACCCTTCCAGCAGCAAGAAATATCTTTGATAGGGAGTTAAAATTAGGGATTAAGAGACTTTTAACAAGAGGGACAGTTAATTTTAACTACATACCAAGTTTTTCTTCAATTATCAGTGGCAGTGAGGACTCAAGGACAAAATGAGATCATTTAAAATAAAGAAATGTATACTTTTTTGTATATCTAACTAATACTGGGTACATTTCAATTCATATTACAAAATTTAAGAACTGTTCTTACTGTGAAGGCACCTAGCCATTATTAAGCGTGTTGATGAAATAAATCACCATTTATCACATCGTATTTAGGCACAGTTCTTTGAAAGTTAAGGCAGTATTGCTTGAACCCTCCATATGCTTGTAATCTAAAGCCAAGACTACCTATAACAAGTCATGATAGTTGGGAAAGGGGTTTCTTGGGGGACAGGAGATTCCTAACTAATGTAGTCTCAACCAACATCTTAGCGCTAGTGCAATGCTTTAGAAAAGCTCTTCTCTAAGCTGTTTTCTTTTTCTTTTTTTTTAAGATTTTGTTTATTTATTTGGCAGACAGAGAGCACAAGCAGGGGTGGCAGCGGGCAGAGGGAGGAGCAGACTCCTCGCTGAGCAGGGAGCTGGATGCTGCCTCCATCCCAGACCTCTGGGATCATGACCTGAGCCGAAGGCAGAGGCTTAGCGGACTGAGCCCCCCAGGCGCCCCTAAGCTGTTTTCATTACTGTGTTGCACTCAACAGGTTGGCTCTTTTCTGGCTTTACTTTTTTTTTTTTTTTAAACTGGCTGCTTGGAGTTTATTTTCCACTTGGTGCAAGGCACATGGTTACAGGGTGTCAGGAAGGCTTGCATGTGGCTTGGATAATAAAAAGTGGGGTTATCTCAGCTTCCGTTTTTGGTGTTTTGCTGTTTTGATATAAAAAAACCCCAAAAGTCTGCTTGCAGTAGCCTGCCTCGTCTACGGGGAAGGGAGGGGCTCTGATGAGCCTAGCGCCTCCCCGAGCCTGGTGGCTCGTAGTGGCCACCCAGGATGGGGGCCGGGTGTTGGCTTTGCCTGGCTAACTACCAGGATGCTTCCCATGGCTTCCAGAGCCAAGTCACAGGAGATCATGCCACAGAAGCCCTGAAGAGATTTTGAGCGTTCTGGCGACTCCAACACTGTAGCCGTGAACCAGAGAGTGGACTTCCAGAAGAATAAGCTCGCCCACCAGTGCCCGGGGTTGGCTTTGGGGAGACCAGGGTGGTGAGGGATGGCTTCCCCAGGATGCGCTGCACTACCTAGGAGCTGTTACTGGAAGTGGAACCCAGGCGCCGCCGGTGATAGTCGTGGGTGGGGAGTCGCTGGAGGGGATGACTGCCAAGCTGTCGCTTGTGGACTGGTGGAAACCTCGGCGGTGACCCCTCGCGGGCCTCGGCGCAAGATCACACGTGGCAGGGACGATGGGGGGTGGAGGGGGACGGGGACGCGAGGCCACTGAGCCCATTTGCAGAGGAGACCACCGAAGGCCGCTCCAGGAGCGAGGTGCACACGGGCTCTGCCTTTACTTTTATTTACTTTCGACGTTCCCCTATCTAGAATACCTTTCTTCTCCGTTCTGAACCTGATTCTATCCAAACTTCATGAACCGATGTAAGTTCTGTCCTCATCATGAACTGTGCCTGGACTGGTTCAATTTATTTCAGAATTTACTTATTTATTTTTTAAAGATTTTATTCATTTATTTGACAGAAAGAGAGAGCAAAAGCAGGGGGAGTGGCAGGCAGAGGCAGAGGGAGAAGCAGGCTCCCCGCAGAGCAGGGGGAGCCTGATGTGGGACTCGATCCCAGGACTCTGGGATCATGACCTGAGCCACCCAGGCGCCCTGGACATGTTCAATTTAAATAGAACTTACTGTGTGGTTCACATTACATGGCTTCGCTCTTAATTATATATCCTTTAGTATTATTTTCCAGTTATTTTCTTTGCAAATGTCTTATCTTACCAGTGAACTCCCACTGTACTCATGGGAAGAAACTTTCATTTCTTTTATAGACCTGATGGCATTCAGCGAAGGCTGGGCTTGAGCCAAATCCTCAAAATAAACCTTTGTTGCTTGAATTGAATCGACTAAGTAGTCTGTGATGGTTCCATTTGAAAACTAAAGTAGCCAAATGAAGTCATTTTAATGTAGTCAGACTCTGTTAGCTTAGGGAAGCGATTATAGAAAGGCAAGTGCTACCTGCAAACAGGTAATTATGGAATGACATTCTGGACATTGCATTGGCAATTTTGATTCTACTCTCTTTGAATACTCTGAGTTGAAGAATGCACCTGACCTTGTATTCTCCCAACCACTGTTCATGAAGCTGTTGGTCGTTTCTTCTTAGCTGCAGAGAGGACAAAAGATGGTCACCATCACTAAATGGCTCTGCTTTTTGCCACGGATTTCTTTCACTAGTTCCTAGAAGATGTTCATCCTCTTCAGGCATATTAACATCCAAAATGACTCTTGTGCTTGGCACTTTTAGAGCATCCTTAAGTCTACCATTTGCACATCTTTTATCAATGACCATGAGCTGAAACTACTCACTCGTGGGGCACCTGGGTGGCTCAGTCATTAAGCGTCTGCCTTCAGCTGAGGTCATGGTCTCAGGGTCCTGGGATGAAGCCCCACATCAGGCTCCCTCCTCCACGGGAAGCCTGCTTCTCCCACTCCCCCTGCTTGTGTTCCCTCTCTCGCTGTGTCTCTGTCAAATAAATAAATACAATCTTTTTTTAAAAATAAAAATAAAAAAATAAATAACAGCTTAGTCCCAGTTTTTTGTCTTCACCTTTACCATGTTAAAGAGACAGATTGGCATGCCTACGCAAATGAAGGCAAAGTCAGTAAGGTGTATGATGATGTGGTACATACCGACTCCTCAGGAGAAAAATGCCCACCAAAGACGTATTCCATGTGTTTTTTGCACATACACATACACGTACACAGGTTTTTAATATGAAATACTTCAGAAACAACAGCCCTGTGATACATCAGTGCCATTCAAAGCAGTGCTCAAGGAATTATGCTTTTAGTACTCTGGGGAGTCGTTGTAGCCTTCAGGCACATTGTAAGATAATAAAGATATCTAAATATCTTTATATATAGCTTCAGTTCTGATTTTGGATGATTTGACATGACCTTGAGCTTATCATTTGTTTTTAATCATAGTCCTTTAACATTTGTTAAGCACATGGCTTTTTCTCGTTTCCCTATCTTGAGAACTTTATATTGATATTCTGTCATTTAAATCATGTTTATGCTGTTCATTTTTGTGTGTGTGCTGAAATAATAATTCTTTGACCAGAAAGGCTTTTTTTTCCCCAGAAAGGCTTTTATACCTTTAAAGATTATTTATTTATTTGACAGAGAGAGAGAGAGAGAGCGAGCACAAGCAGGGGGAGCGGCAGGCAGAGGGAGAAGCAGGTTCTCCGCTGAGCAAGGAGACTGACGTGGACTCAATCCCAGGACCCTGGGATCATGACCTGAGCCGAAGGCAGCCGCTTAACCAACTGAGCCACCCAGGTGTCCCTTGAAGTTTTGTTTTGAATTTCTTCTCAGTCTAAATAACGTTTTATAATAGTCATTTCTTTTTCTTTAAGCTGTCAAAATTAGTCTGGGGGAAAGCACATACTTTTTTTTATATATATATCTCATCCTTCACACATTTCTCAAAACATCAGAAAAACATTTAAGTATTAAGAAAATATGAGGGTTTTTTGTGTTTTTTTTTTAAGTCTTGATTTTTCCACTGATACCCTTGGAGAACTTAAGTATTAAGACTAAGGTCAACTGTGAGGTTGAGGAAAGATGTTACATGTGTACAGCAATAGATAACATGTATTTCATAACAGCATTGCTAGTTTTATAATCTTTTTTTATAGTCCATAGTTCAGATAAAACTGTAGATATGACCTTCATTTGAATCTAAAGCATGTTGCAAATCAGCACAGAGAGGAGAAGCTCAAGTAAATGTAAACATTTGGAATTTTAAAAATAAAAATTCCCCTGTTTGCAAAAAAACAGCCATTGCTTTCAAGTTTTTTTTTTTTTTTTTTTTTTTAGAGATTTTATTTATTTATTTGACAGAGAGAGACAGCGAGAGAGGGAACACAGGCAGGGGGAGTGGGAGACGGAGAAACAGGCTCTCCACTGAGCAGGGAGCCTGATGCAGGGCTCTATCTCAGGACCCTGGGATCATGACCCGAGCCGAAGGCAGACACTTAACGACTGAGCCACCCAGGCACCCCAAGTTTTTTTTTTTTTAAATAATGTTCTGTGTAGAATCAAATCTTGAAAAAATGAAGAAACCAAATGGAATGAACATTAGTAAGTGTATAATAAAAAAAATAAACAAGCATCAAATGTCTTTGTTAAAGGGGATCTGAGTCTAATAAGCAATGCTCTCTAGTCAATGGAAATGAAATGGTGCAAGTCACAATAAAGGTGTGGGAAGAAAACACAAATGACAATAAGGAGAATTTATAAGAAAGATCTTACTCTTTAATATATTTAACCTGTTTCCACTTACTCTAACGAGAACACCAGAGAAGTTTCTAGAGCATGGTTGGCGTGGGAAGCAGAAATCCCCGCACAAGGAGAATGCAAGAAGGATGCAAAATTTCCTCAAATAACCATAAGTACAGCCAGCAATGATTCCAAGTGCACTGAAGCCAACTCCAAGAATTTACCTCCCCTGGGCTCAGTCGCTTTCATCTTTAACTGGGATGGTTCTCTAACTGGCCTCCTCCACCTATTCATGTCCCTCCTCTTTCCTCTTCTTCCTCCCTAATCCTTCTTCCTCAATTCTGCAGACAGTAGGATTTTTAAAAATTAAAATCTGATGATATCTTTGCCCTGCTCAAATTCTTCAATGACTTCCAATTGCTCTTTGGATAGAATTTTAAGTCCTACAAGTTTTTGCATGATCTGATTCCTGCTGATCTCTTCAGCTTCATTTTCTACCTTTCTTTGCCTCCCTCACTGAATTTCAAACTCAATGTCCTATTTGCTGTTTCTCAAATAAACCATTTGAGCCCCTTAGAGTATTAGCATAAGCTGTGTCTGTCTGTCTGAGAGAATCTTCATCACCACTCCCATCCCAACAGGCCACCGCTGCCTGCTAGTTCCTTCTCAAGCTCCAAGTCTCAGTCTAGGTTAGGTTAAGCTATATATTATTATGGTAGCCGATACTTTGCCTTTACACATATTCCTTGTGTAAGTAAACTTACTCAAACCACTAGTAATTTTAGTATAAATGTGCTGAACTATTTATTGTCTATCTTTATCACTAGATTTTAAGCTCTGTGAGGGCAGGATTGTGTCTACCTTGTTTATTACCACATTCTACATGTCTGGCCTTGTGCCTGACTCATAGCTGGTGCTTAATAAGCATCTCTGGAATGAATAAGGTTGTAATGTAGACATGATCCGTGGGAAACCTTGTTGTTGCCTCCATTTTCACCTTGAACTAGGACTCTCAGTTTTTTGTTTCATCTAAAAAGTTTAAATCACCAAATAGGGGTGTCTGGCTGACTCAGTCAGGAGAGCATGTGACTCTTGATCTCAGGGTGGTGAGTTCAAGCCCCACGTTGGGTGTAGAGCTTACTTAAAAAAAAAAAAAATCACTGAAGAAAGTGACTGACATAGACTGAAGACTTTTTTGAGACCTGAAGAAGAGAAACATCACATACCACACAGTAACACTTAATTGAAAAATTCCTATTAGATATTTCCATTCTTCCTCTCAAAGCTCCTTTTTAGCCTGTTATCTTACCATTGACCTTCCAAGCAGCCAGTGCAAATTCCTGGACTCCTAGCCTTCACTGCTCTGATTTCACAATGCCAACGAGGGTCTTTCTCTATTTCTTTTTTAATGTGGAATATTTTAGATTCCATCCCTGTATTAGTTTTCTAGAACTGCCACAATGAAGTACCATAAACAAGGTGCTTTAAAGAAGAGAAATGTACTGTCTCAAAGTTCTAGAGGCTAAAACTCCAAGATTAAGGTATCGGCAGGACTGGTTTCTTTTCAGGACTGGGAGGGAAAATCTGTTCCAGTCCTCTTGTCTAGCTTCTGGTGGTTTTGCTGGCAATCTTTGGCATTCCATGGCTTGTAAAAGAATCACCAGGGGCGCCTGGGTGGCTCAGTTGGTTAAGCGACTGCCCTCGGCTCAGGTCATGATCCTGGAGTCCCTGGATCGAGTCCTGCATCGGGCTCCCTGCTCGGCAGGGAGTCTGCTTCTCCCTCTGACCCTTCCCCCTCTCATGTGCTCTCTCTCATTCTCTCTCTCAAATAAATAAATAAAATCTTTAAAAAAAAAAAAAAAAAAGAATCACCCGGATCTCAGCTTTCATCCTCACACAGACTTCTCCCTGTGTGCACCTGCATCCAAATTTTCCTTCTTATAAGGACACCAGTCACATTGGATTAGGGCCCACCCTAAATGGACTCATCTTAATTAAATACATTTGCAATGGCAATATTTCCAAGTAAGTTCACGTTTCGAGGTATTGGGAGACGAACTTCAACACATTACCCATAACAATCCTCCTACTCCTCATCCTTCTCCATAAAGGAAAACCTCTTGGACTCTGTCTTCCTTATAAAAAGGGTTGGAGGGAATTATAGGTAAGGGGAATTGTTAGTAGCAAATACATTTTATCTGTTCAAAATAATTTCCTCTTACAAGTGACTGAAAAACTAAGAAGTCTCTCAATCTTTTCTACAGATTTATCTTCCAAAAATATAGATCAGGTGACATCATTCTCTTGCTCAAAGACTGAGGGTAGGTGACGTCATGTTTCTCTTGGTGACCATTACATCTCTAGCACCTGGCTTCTTGCCGGTCACATAGTAGGCTCTCATAGATATTTGTTGAATGCAATTGAAGAACTTTAATAACTGCTTTTCACTTTCAGAACAAAGACCAAATTCATCAACCTAACCCACAGCAATTTGACTGCACCTTTTCATTGTAGCTTATTTACTATTCTATTCCTTTCAACCATATACCTTTAGCTATAAAAACTATTCTGCTGTGGTTCTTTGAGTACACTGTCCACTTTCACCTACATTCTTTTTTTTTTCCTCCACCCACAGTCTTTAATTCAAACTTTCGCCTTTGCTTGGAATGTGTTTCTACCTTCTAGCTAGCCAGCCTTTATGGGTCTCGCCTCTTCTGATGATAAGTCTTTTTCCTCTAGGCAGAATTAATCTCTTTTTCAAATAGCTTTATAGCACTTTGGATACTTTTGACAACAGATCTCTTGGTAGAATTATTTAGAATTGTGTCTATCTCCCAAGTAGATTAGAATTCTTGTAGGACAAAGGACATGTCCTATTCGTGTTGCTATCTTTCACAAAGCCAGGAACACTCCTTTGTACTATAGATATCAACCAACACAAGTTTAATTGTGTTTTATTTTTTTTTAAGTAAGCCCTCTGCCCAACATGGGACTCGAACTCACGACCCCAAGATCAAGAGTTGCAAGCTCTAACAACTGAGCTACCCAGGTGCCCCAATTAGTGAGTTTTAAATTTGTTCCCCTAGGCTATATTGTTCATTTTTTTTCCACTGTAAGAACTCCTTTGTAATCATATTTTTTGGACTTTCCTGAAAAACTGTATATGACAAATAAATTATTATACATTCAATAATATATATATATTTTTAAAGATTTTATTTTTATTTATTTGACAGAAAGAGAGAGAGCACAAGCAGGGGAGCAGCAGAGGGAGAGGGAGAAGCAGGCTCACCGAGCAGGGAGCCCAATGTGGGGCTTGATCCCAGGACCCTGGGATCATGACCTGAGCAGAACAAAGGCAGACACTTAACGACTGAACCACCCAGGCCCCCCTCAATAATATTTTATAATAAATCTGTGTTCTATTTATCACCAAATCATCTACAGACAGGAAAAAATAGGTGTTCATATTTTACAAACCCTATTTCAATGTTTGGTGTGTACGTGGATTTGTAGACCCTTCGCACACTCAGTAGCTTACAAGTTGCAAATACTTTTCTAGGAAATATAGGCTCATTGAAGGTTTTTGGTTGGGTAATGACAAAGGAAAGTTAAACCACACAAAAATGAGATACATGTTTTTCAAAATACTCTATCTTGCTTTCATATCTTTATTCATCCAATGAATATTTTTTCAGTATCTACTATGTGTTAGGCAGCATTCTTGGTGTTGGGCATATGGGAGGTGCCAGGCTGGTATCAATGGAGGTGATGAGAAGTGGCTGGATTCTGGATCTGTTCTGAAAGTAGATGGGGCGCCTGGGTGGCTCAGTTGGTTAAGGGTCTGTCTTCGGCTTAAGTCATGATCCCAGGGTCCTGGGATCGAGCCCTGCATCTGGCTCCCTCCTGCTGGGGAGCCTACTTCTCCCTCTCCTGCTCCTCCTGCTTGTGTTCCCTCTCTCACTGAGTTTCTCTCTGTCAAATAAATAAATAAATAAATAATCTTAAAAAAAAAAAAAAGGCAAGTAGATGATGAGGGAACAGAAGGCAAGCTGAGGACAAAGCAAAAGCTGACACCCCACAACCCCCCCCCCATGGGATATAGATGACATTCCTCTTGCACTCCTGGCTACACTAAAGCTAAGGAGAGAAAAAACAAATAGTTAAACTTACAGAGATCACAATCCTGCAAGACATGAGTCTCCCTCAGTTTACAAATGTCTTAGGAATCTACAAGAACAAAGCATTTCCATCAAGAACCTAGCTTCCAGAAGGAAATGTAGATACAATCAAATGTCCTTATAACCTGCAGCCCATTGACAGATACTTGAAACAGATGGAGGGTAAATGTTCCTCCAGGAAGCTCCTAACTATCTTCATGTTAATGCTTTGCTAGAGGGAAAAACAACCTTAACTTGACAATGGCAAGGCCTCTGGTATCCTGTGAGTCTTCTTTAACATAGGAAAATCCTTTTGAAACCTCCCTTTTCCTTACCTCCCCCAAACCCATAGTATATAATCAGTCACCCCTCACAACCCCAGGGCAGCAGCTCTTTTTGCCCACGGGTCCTGTCCCCATGCTTTAATAAACCACCATTTTGCACCAGCCATCTCAAGAATTTTTTCTTAGTCATCGGCTCTGGACCTCACTCCACCGAACCTCACCTATATTCCAAAACCCCATCAGTAGAGTCAACAGGATTATGGACAGATTAGATGGAGTGTATGAAGGAAAAGAGTCAGTGATGACTCCAAGGCTTTTGACTGGAGCAGCTGGAAGAATAGAACTGCTGTTTGCTGAAATACAGAGGACTGTTGGAGGAGAGGTTTGGGGATGGGGCTAATCAAGAATTTGGTTTTGAATATATTCAATTTGAAATGACTATGACTCAAGAGAAGATGTATGTAGATATATGCTAATGTAGTATCTCTTCAATGAATATAAACAAAATTAGAGGTGTGTTAGAGCTGGCTCACACCAGCTCATAAGAGCTGATCATTACATTTTTAGGAATTTTTGAGCCAGTTGTTAAGAATTAACAAGCTGTTGGGGCACTTGGCTGGCTCAGTTGGAAGTGCATGTGACTCTTGATCTTGGGGTTTTAAGTTAAAGCCCCACTTTGGGTGTGAAGATTACTTAAAAATAAAATCTTTTAAAATGATTAACAAGCTGTTATTCAAAATTAAGCTATACAAATATATAGAGTGTATTAAATAAATTATACTGAGACAAAAGTAATGCATATATATGTGTATGTGTGTGTGTGTGTGTGTGTATTATGTAGGCTCTATGCCCAGCGTGGAGGCAATGCGGGTCTCAAACTCATGACCCTGAGATCAAGACCTGAGCTGAGATCAAGAGTCAGACACTTAACCAACTGAGCCACTCAGGCACCCCAAAAGTCATACGTATTTTAAAACTCATCACTTCCTAATTATTTTAATAATGTCTGTGATGATGAGGTTAGATCTTCTGTATCTGTTCAGTGCAAGTACTATAAAATGGTGCACATCTCTTTTCAATTCTGGGTTCAATGACCTCACATTCGTAGCTTGAAATTAACTATGATAGTATAATTACCAAATGCCGCAAACCAGGTCTTTTTCTTCCTGGAGAGCTGATTGTTAAATCACACTCACTAGCACACTACTGAAAATTCCTCAGTGGAAACAAATTTTATCTTAATTCTCATATGTCCTTATAACATCATCATCATCATCATCACATTTGTTTTTATTCTCCCTGCTATATACATGAAAACAAAGCAACAAATCAAGAAGGTGGACAGAAAATAAAGGGTTGGTGAGTAGCTAGAATAGCACACCCCAAACAAGAAGGATCTTATAAATTAGACCAACTTTTGGTACATCTATGCAGCTTAACACTTCATCTTAAAAAAAAAAAAGCCAGCTTCATATGGATGGGGAACAGTCTATAGGATATAAAAAGTGAACAAAATAAAGTGCACAATAGACTTTATAGTATGATACTATTTATGTAAAACTAAACAAAAATACAAGGTACATGCTTGTTTATGCAGTGAATATTTCCGAGAAATATACATGAAACTGGTAACATTAGTTACTTCAGAGGAGGGGAACTTGATGACCAGGGTATAGGGGTGGGAAAGAAACATACTTTCCCTAAGTATCTTTTTGTTCCCTTTGAATTTCCTAGCAGGGGTATGCATTTCCTGTTTAAAATCAAACAAACATACCTTTTTAAAAAAGTGCTTAAATGGCTTTAAGAACATGGGTGGGAGGAGGAGGAAGAAAGTTTTTCCACTTTAAATTTGTACAAATTTTGCCTCTTTAAACTCAATTATGATTCCTTATAAATGTCTGTTAACATGATATCCATCTTCTAAATATAAATGCTACCGTTTTGGTCAACCATTGTAACCTATAAACCTAAGGCTATGTTAAGCTCAAAGCATGTTTAAGTTTGGTTACTAAAAGAAACTATGTGTTAGAATATTTGTATGTAAAATTATGTTCACTGACTTAAAAGTAATAAATATGTTTATCATAGGAATTTGAATATATTTACCTTCTTATGATAATGAACACATTGACAATGATCTTACTGGTCTTATAATTATCCTCTCCATTATATAAATAGGATAAGTTTCCTTGTTAATTACAAAATGCAGCGGAGTCTAGACTTTTCTCCTCAGTTGTGCAAAGAGATAACAGTGCTTATAGCAGACTCATTATCAAAAACACAATAGAAAAACTCGCGCTTTCAAGCACATCGGTATTGTAGCCCTGGAGACGAGTCTGAACAGAGGGTGGTGGAATAGATTGCTTTAGCCCCAAAACTGGAGTGTGCTAATATAACGAGTGAAGAAGCCACATGAAACCTCTGTTTTGGTTTTCAGTGGAAGCTGCCTGTCTTTGCGGCTTGGTCCCAATCGGAGAGCATAAAACTGCTGTGTTCACTAAATTAAGTACAAAAAGGTAAATGCACACATTCAGGTATGTTGGGTAAGGAACCAAAGTTTAGAAGCAGGGTCAGCAAAAGCAGTGTTTTTTTTTTTTTTTTAATTGTGAAATGAGGTAGATGGAGCTGAAAAGCAGTCATAGCAGGCTGTGGTAGAGAAACTGTTCTTTTCCTCAGTGTTTTCTCCCTCCCTTTCCTGTATGAATTAAGGATTGATCCACCAAAAATCAGGTCTGAATAGGAAGTCTTAGGTGGCTCCTGTGTCAGTTGGGGTTCTGGCAGGAAGAGAGAATTCACCCCAGATGGTTTGTCGTCAGAACCTACGTTCAGGACAGGACTACCTACTGTGGTGTGGGGAGAGCTAAGAGAGTCAGCAAGCTATGTGAGGCACCTAGACCAGTAACGACAAAACGCCCTTACTTTCCCCATAGAAGAAGGGACAAGGGGAGGAAGTAGAGTTTCTGGAGCTCAAAGAGAGCTGGGAATTACATGTAGACAGGGCTGCCCTGCTTCTCCTGGATGGTCATGGAGGAAAGCGGATCCAGCCAGAGAGTGGTCCCAGAGCACGGAAGGAGCAGGGAATAAATACCTGACATCTCTCTCTTCCCATCCTCTGCTCTCTTCTCATTGGCCTGGCTAAACTTAGAGGAAAACCAGCCCCCAAAGAGGGAATGGGAGATGGATCCCGCAGGGTTCAGCCTTCCAGGGAACAGAGCAGGAGAGAGGGGGATGAAGAGTGGATGGAAAGTGGAACTGTAATAGAATAAAAAGTAATCTCTGTGCCCAATGTGGAGCTTGAACTCCCAACCCCAAGATCAAGAGTCATATGCTCTACTGACTGAGCCAGCCAGGCACCTCATTTGGGATCCCTATGTGACCTGAGGTAGAGTGTTGAGGAAAGATTCTCTCTGGATATCTGTTCATTATATATGCATATGCATCATTGCCATAGGACGTTGCATATCATATCTAGAGATATATAATTAATATTCTAGAAAAACAAGCAAGTGCTTGCATAAATTTTCAAGTTTTGTTCTGCCCAGAGGAATTGAATGATCAAATTAAAAGCTGGGAAAAAAAATGCACATCCAACTTTTTTTTTTTTTAAGATTTTATTTATTTATTTGTCAGAGAGAGAGAGAGAGAGAAAGCACAAGCAGGGGGAGAGGCAGGCAGAGGGAGAAGAAGGCTCCCCACTGAGCAGGGAGCCCAAAGTGGGACTCAATCCCAGTACCCTGGGATCATGACCTGAGCCAAAGGCAGACGCTTAACCGACTGAGCCACCCAGGGATCCCTGCACATCCAACTTTAACTAAAGAATATGAATCTGAGTAAGATTGGAGGGTTTTGTGAAGATCATGTAAAGGAGAAGAGACATAGTTAACTCTTCCCTTCTTCCACATTCTGAAAGGGAAAACTGCAATTCAAAACTGTAATTTGTGGAAAATAATTTAAATGAAGGAAAATTAGCATATAGATGATAAGGTCTCATTTTCTACTTAATTTCTTTCTTTTTTTTTTTTTTGATTTTTCACTTAGTTTCTAAGCGAAGAGTTAAAGCATATTTCTTCTGGCTGTGAAGATTTTTCTTTCTTTTTTTTTTTTTTAAAGGTTTTATTTATTTATTTGAGAGAGAGAGAATAAGAGAGAGAGAGCACATGAGAGGGGTGAGGGTCAGAGGGAGAAGCAGACTCCCTGCTGAGCAGGGAGCCCGATGAAGGACTCGATCCCGGGATTTCAGGATCATGACCTGAGCTGAGGGCAGCCGCTTAACAACTGAGTCACCCAGGCACCCTGTGAAAATTTTTCTTTTCTTTTCTTTTCTTTTTAAAGATTTTATTTATTTATTTGACAGAGAGAGACACAGCGGGAGAAGGAACACAAGCAGGGGGAGTGGGAGAGGGAGAAGCAGGCCTTCCGTGGAGCAGGGAGCCCAATGTGGGGCTCGATCCCAGGACCCTGGGATCATGACCTGAGCCGAAGGCAGACGCTTAAAGACTGAGCCACCCAGGCGCCCCGTGAAAATTTTTCTTAAAGAAGGAATAATTTGCTCTTATCAGAAAGAATGGGTATGTATACATACATTTGCCAAAAAATAGTTGCAAACTTTTCATTTTCAAGATGGAGTATAACAAGTAAAATTAAAATATTACAATAGATTAAACTGTTCTATACTAATAATTCTTTTTTTTCAGCATCACTTTACATCCAAAACGGAAAAATTAACTTCTGTCCTGATAGAAATTGGCAGCACACCAATAAAAACATGTGATAACATAATTAATTGCTTTAAGGCTGTTTGACTGTGTTAGTAGCCAGGTGGAGATAAAATTATTCTCTCTGCTTTGGTAGGTTTTTTTTTTTTAAGATTTTATTTATTTGAGGGGCGCCTGGGTGGCTCAGTCGGTTAAGCGTCTCCCTTCAGCTCAGGTCATGATCCCGGGGTCCTGGGATCGAGCCCCCCATCAGGCTCCATGCTCAGAGGAGTCTGCTTCTCCCTCTCCCTCTGCCCCTCCCCCTGCTTGTGCTTGCTCTCTCTTGCTAACGCTCTCAAATAAAATCTTTAAAAAAAAAAAAGATTTTATTTATTTGAGAGAGAGCTTGAGCAAGGGGGAGAGGGAGAGGGAGAAGCAGACTCCCTGCTGAGCATGGAGACAATGGGGGGCTCCATCCCAGGACCCCAGGATCATGACCTGAGTGGAAGGCTGATGCTTAACCAACTGAGCCACCCAGATGCCCCCTTTGGTAAAGTTTTAATATGAATTTGGTTGTTATTGTTCTTTAAATTTTATGCTAAATGCTTTTAGTACAAAGTGGTATATGATAGGACTGGGATTTTTATCATTTTCCTAGTCTGAGAATTTTTTTAGAAATGTTAAAAGAATCATACACTGGTAAATTAAATATTTTTTTCCATAGAATTCTGACTTCTTTCCCTACCTTCTCTGTGTTAACGTGTTACTATAGTCATAAAACTGGGTATAAAAGTATGGCATGTTTTTAATCCATTGAAAATATTTAGTTGGCTCAGTTGGTTAAGTGACTGCCTTCGGCTCAGGTCATGGTCCCGGAGTCCTGGGATCGAGTCCCACGTCGGGCTCCTGGCTCAGCGGGGAGCCTGCTTCTCCCTCTGACCCTCTCCCCTCTCATGCTGTTTCTCTCTCTCTCTCTGACAAATAAATAAATAAAATCTTTAAAAAAAGAGAAAATATTTAGTTTTTTTCCTACTGAAGTTAAAGGACTAAATTCTGTACAGCTCTAATTTCAATGCTTGGCTTATATTTACCTTCTTCAAAACTGGTATTTAAGGATATAGAAATGTAGAGTAACTATGGGTACACAACTAGAATGTGTTAAAATATAGTGATGTCTTTTATAAATTGTTGCAAAACTGAAACAATTTTCAAGTTAAGTGGGACTATGAAATTGTTCTACTTAAATTATCTGGGTAATTAAAAAATAACATCTTTATTATGGATAAAAATCACATACCATTCAATTTATCCATTTAAAGTATACAATTCAATGGTGTTTATGTATTCGCAGAGTTGTGCAACTAGTACTATAATCAATTTTAAAACATATTCATCGTCTGAAAAAGAAATCCCATACACATCAGCAGTCACCCCCCCCCCCCCCCCGCCATTTCTATCCCATTCCCTCAGCCCCTGGCAACCACTAATCTTTCCGTCTCTACAGATTTGTCTTTTCTGGACATCTTGGCAAAATATTCTTTTTTGGCAAATTTTTAAAGGTGCATTATTTCTCTGACAAATTCTAAATTTTATATTGATTTATTATATATATTTTTATTGATTTATTGTATATTGATATACATATATTTTCCTCCTCATTAACTATTGAAGCTTTGCATTAATTTAAAAGGTCATATATAAGATTTTTTTTTAAGATTTTATTTATTTATTTAAGAGACAGAGCACTGGAGGGGAGTACGGGTGAAGGGAGAGGGAGAAGCAGACTCCCCGCTGAGCAGGGAGCCTGACACAAAGGCTAGATCCCAGGACCCTGAGATCATGACCTGAGTGTAGGTCAGACACCCAGCCAACTGTGCCACCCAGGTGTCCCATATGTAAGATTTTTCAAAAGTTTACAGTTGATCCTAGAACTGCTGTCATAAACTGGAAATAAATGACACTAGTGGGTTTGTGTTGAGATGTAATATTGGCCCATAAAATCTAGACCCCATCAGGAGAATTTTAAACAGATAAATCAGTAAATCAAACAAAACAACTTTTATAATGTTACATGAGCCTATATTCATTCCTTCTGCTCCTGGATATTGGTGAAGAGAAATATTTATCTTGATCTGGTCCTTTTTCTTTCGTCACCCGGATCTTTGGCCCATGTCATCAGCACTGGAGAGCTGACTTTCTCATATAATGGTCTTTGTTTTTCACCAGCCTTTGCTTGACGTTGAGTTCAGACTCCTCAGTGACGTGTTTGTAAGCACTAGATCCTGCACTGTTCCACCAAAGGCTGAAGTTCAGGAAGCTCACTTGCAAAGCATTCTGCCATATGTTAACTACTGTTTGTTATTTGGGAAATTGCTTCTGTGTTTGCCTCATGTTGCTGTTCTCCCCTTTGTCATAGGGGTCTGCAGTCACTAGCAGAGGAATTGCAGCGAAAACCACGGTGATATTGAAATACCGCGGAAGGGACAGAAGACTGTGTAGATTGAAAAGCAAGGGCGTGGAGAATGGAACTCTTGGCCTGCAAAGGGCGATCAGAGCATATTGATGCATGAAGCAAAGCAGGTGAAGGACACTGGGGACATGGTAAATGCAGTGAACTAGGGAAAGCATACCCTACCTGGAGGAGAGGGTTGCTGCTGTCTGCTCCGCTCCTGGTAGTCGTGGCTGTGTGGTATCACAGGCCCAGTGATACCTGGCTTTCAGATTTTTCAAGAAAAAGTAGAAATGCAGAGTTTTGGGTGGAATTTCCTAAGTGTTAAATATTCTCAATTAATTAATTCAGAATTATTCTACCAGTTTGTGTGCTCCACAAAATATAAGTCAGATCCAGTCCACAGGTTGCCAGCTTTTGATCTCTGATACTGGTGAGAACACAAGCTCATAAAGAAGCCCCTTAAGAATGGCAAGATAGGAGGGTGTGGAAATACAAAAGCCAGGGGAATTGACGAGTAGAGTCTGGTTAACAGTCTACAAATCCAAGAGACGTCTGTTAGACAAGGATAGAATAATGTCCATTGTGTCCATTGTATTGGGAGCTTGGAAGTCATTGATAACATTTGTCAAACCTCTTCAGCTAACAGAGGAAGAGACCAAATTGCAGAGGGTTGAGGAATGAAGGAGAGGTGGGGCAGTGGAGACCCAGTGAAGATTGCTCCACAGGTTGTTTCTAGAGGGAGACACAAGAAGGCTTTTTTTTTTTTGACCAAGGCTGAAGTTTTTTTTTTACATATGTGTTTGTGCATGTATGTGTATCATTGAATTGGGCAAGCTTTACTAATTATATTATTTCAATTTTCTATAACCTTAATTAATTAAGTTTAAGGAAGCTCTACACCCAGTGTGGGGGTTGAACTCAGGACCTTGAGATCAAAAGTCGCATGCTGTACTGACTGAGCCAGCCAGGTGCCCCTCTATAACCTTATTTTTAAAAAGTTTATGAAGCATATTTATAGGCTCAGGTTAATAAAACCACCATAGAGGGAGAAATTAAAAACAATGGAGGGAGGGGCAACTGGGTGGCTCAGTCAGTTAAGTGGCTGCCTTAGGCTCAGATCATGATCTCAGGATCCTGGGACTGAGCCCTGAGTGGAGTCCCCAGGCTCCCTGCTCAGTGGGGAGTCTGCTTCTCCCCCTCCCTCATTTTTGTGTGTGTGCACGCTCTCTCTCTGCGTCAAATAAATAAAATCTTAAAAAAACAAAACAAAACAAAACAATGGAGGGAAAGCTGTTAACAAGGAATTTTCAGAGGAGATTGGGAGGGGCTGTCATGGAAAGACAGATATGAAAATGAGATTCTCTGAGATTGGAGGGAAGACAATTAGAAATGGTATGGAATCAGGCAAACTCATGGCTCATGCTGGCGGTAGGAGAAGCTGAGGTAGTTCTTTCTTCATGGCAGCAATTTTCTAGTTATGCGGATGAGATAAAGTTCACTGAAAGTGAGGAGAGTGGGAGTGGATATGTTGTTTGAGCACAGTGGTGAGGGTTTGGAAATGCCACGGAAGGGAATGGGAAGGAGAGATGTATTTTAAACATTGCCCGTGAGGCTAAAGAACCCAGTTCCCGGTTGGATCCCATACTTGTGTAGGGGCATCGATTTCTACTTTTTCAGGATTTCATTCCTTGCTCAGCAGCCTAGGTATAGGTGTGGAGAAGGTAGATTTCACTGAGCCAGTTAGGATTTTGGCCAGAGGGTGTAGGTAAATGGACAGGAATTCACAGAACTGAGGTTCTGGTGAGAGAATCATTGAGGTATTTGAAGTAGGAAACAATATGAGACTAAGAGGGAGTCAAAGAGCAGGAAGTTGAAAGAAGGCCCTTCTAGTCTTGGTTCAGACTATGAGCCTTGGGACATTGTTGCTGCATTAGGATGCATCCCTTGGAGGATGTCACTTATAATTGTTTCAAGCCTGTATGTCTATTGCATGTGGTTGTTTAGATCTCCTCTCTTCTTAGAGGAGGTGGGCCAGATGAGTAGCAATTTTTGCTTTCTGTCCCATGGATAAAACTGAAGCACTACTTGAAGAAGATGATGCAGAACTCCTAGAAGTTGCCAGCAAGTGCCAGGGAAGAGAAATGGATCCAATGTCAATTTAAGGGAGAACCAGGGTTGGAAAGCCACTACTAGTCATTCAAAATTCAAGTCTCTAGGGGTGCCTGGCTGGCTCAGTTGGTAGAGCGTGCAACTCTTGATCTTGGTGTTGTGAGTTCAAGCCCCACGTTGGGCTTGGAGATTACTTAAAAAAAAAATCAAGTCTCTTCTTGATAAACTTACTTCTCGATGCATATGGCTGAAAGGGATGGTGGAGGCAAGTCCACAACTCCTAGCCAGCATAACTTAAGCCTCCCTGGGAAGATCTCCCTTAATACAGTGGAAGATGAGAATATTAGGAAAAATGTGCCTTGTGCTGTTTCCAGCTATGTGCCTTTATCACCAGTAGGCACACCCACAGCATGAGGCCACATTATATGTGAGAATCCTGTCCAGATCAGGCTGGTGAACAAGGCTGAGCATGGCTTCCCTGGAGCTCTACCAGAGTCCCATTATACATGGGTTTTCTGACTGCCTTTGGAACATCAACTAGCCAGGGTACTTGGAACTTGAAATAATTCTAGGGCAGTAGTTCTCAAACCCTAGCATGATTACGAATCCCCTGAAGAGCTTGTTAAAATGTAAATTCTTGGACTCTATCCTCCATGAATTTGGTTCAGGGGTTCTGGGGTAGAGCTCGGGAATTCGTATTTGTAACAAGTTCCCAAGTAATGTTGCTGTTGCTGGTCCAGGCCCTACACCATTTATGTAGCACCAGCTATATTTGGGGATTTTATTAACTGGGCTCTGGTTCCACATATCCAATGAATAAATTGCCTTAAGTCCATTCTGATGACTTCTCTTGGGTTTCTGATCCTGCTGAAGACTCTACCTTAGGAATTCTAGGTATTGCTGGCCTTTTGAGTAATCCAATCCTTCTGTTACCTGTTGTCATTGGGCCATAAACCCACAGCAGTCTCAAGAAACTATAGAGACTGGCATTTATGGGATATATCATGACCACGAAATTGTCCCATCAATTATTTTTGGTGCTGAAAAAGACAGCGATCTATCAAGATTTCTTCTTCAAACTAGAAAAATATAAAGCCCCTTCTTCCTCACCAGGATTATAACTTTTCCTCTTTTTGCTTGCCTCAAATTCTTGAGAAAAGCTTATACTCATTCTTTAGCCAGAGACCTGAGTCCTTAGGAAATTAATACAAGAGGCTTTTGGTGGGAGTGTATCTGGCTTCCAACAGTATCAGTTGGTTCCTGGGCCATATTCTTAAAATAGAAAAATGACCAATTACAGCCCTGCCAGGACTACATTTGGTGTAATCCAGAGAATATGTTTTTAAGTGTCTGAAGGACTCAGCCACAGGAATCTTGATGGTACCAGCCAAGATATCTGAGGTCCAAGGATGGCAAAACCCAGGGACCATTCAGTACTCATGGGGGGATTCCAGCTAAATAGAAGCTGGGATTTGGACATGTCTGGGCAGGTCTGCTGAATATGCAGGGCAGGCATGCCTGGAGTCTATTTACATGACAACTTTTGGCTGAAGAATGACTGTATGCTGATCTGAATGGAAAGTGGAGTGGGAAGAACAGAAATGTGTCTGTCTTAGGACCCAGGTTTTGATAAATGTTCCGTCATAAATGAGTTTATTAATTAAATAATATATCATCTTTTTGTTTCTCGGAATTATACAATTTGCATTAAGATTTTTGACAGTTTGAAAATAGCTCATTACTATTTTTAGGAATCTGTAGTCCTTATGTAGGAAATCATATCAAAATGAAAGAAGATTGATTTAATTGGCTGCCTGGGATTATATTGGGTGTGTGAGAAAAGGACAAAAGACACTTTTTTTTTAAAGATTTTATTTATTTATCTGAGAGAGAGAGAATGAGAGAGAGAGAGCTCATGAGAGGGGGGAGGGCCAGAGGGAGAAGCAGGCTCCCTGCTGAGCAGGAAGCCCGATGCAGGACTTGATCCTAGGACTCCAGGATCATGACCTGAGCCGAAGGCAGTCACTTAACCAACTGAGCCACCCAGGCGTCCCCAAAAGATGTATTTTGTGGCTTTGGAAATATTGGTGGATTAGTGGATTTTTAAAAAATTTCCATAGGAAATAATATATTTAAACTTTTTTTTTTTTTTTTTAAGATTCTATTTATTTATTTGAGAAAGAGAGAGAGAGAATGAAAGCACAAGCTGGGGGAGAGGCAGAGGGAGAAGCAGACTCCCCCGTGAGCAGCCAGACGTGGGGGCTTGATCCCAGGACCCTGAGATAATGACTCAAGCTGAAGGCAGATGCTTAACCGACTGAGCTACCCAGGCACCCCTAAACTTGTTATTTTGAATTGTGTACTCTTGGTATAGCACCTACAATGTTGTGAATTTTGTTAAATATTAACATGGCTAAAATACTTTAAAATTATATATTTACCTTCCATTTAAAAACTGTTCACAATTGTGCTTCTGGTCTTGATTGGTGCCATTCCTCATTCATTTGCATTTTCAGGATAGAGTTTGGTTGATGAGCCACACTTCCACCTTTGTTTTTCTTTAATTAATAACAATTTTTATTATTATTATTTTTTAAGATTTTATTTATTTACTTGACAGAGAGAGACACAGCGAGAGAGGGAACACAAGCAGTGGGAGTGGGAGAGGGAGAAGCAGGCTTCCCGCCGAGCAGGGACCCTGATGCGGGGGCTTGATCCCAGGACCCTGGGATCATGACCCGAGCTGAAGGCAGGCGCTTAACGACTGAGCCACCCAGGTGCCCCAATTAATAACAATTATTATAATCTTAGAGGGCACTCATTTACGGACTTTTTTTTATGTGCCAGGCACCCATCTAAGCATTTTACACATCTTTTCTCTTTCAGCATTATGAGGGAGACACTTTTATTATCCTATTTACATGGGGAAACTGAGGCACAGAGTGATTAAATTACTTGTGCAAATAATATATAGCAAGCAGTGGAAAAAACCAGGGCTTTAGGGCATTTACAGTGTTTTAGTAAAGTTACTAATCACTCTAAATTTTAAGATGATTATAGAAAAGAAAAGGCTGTGTCTCAGTTTGGGTATGGTTTAGGTGCCATGGACTCTCTCATTGCCAATTTTGGTTCTTCAAGTAGCCTTGGTAAAGTCACTGGAATTATTTTCCAGAGACTTATGGTCATAGAAAAGATTTTTTTAAATGACTCTAATATTTCCGTTGCTTTCCTAGAGAATGCAAGAAGCAGTCTACTGTGTACCTCTCCTTGAGAAGGACTTTTTAGATTTTTAAACTTTTTATTTGGATATAATTTCAAACTTACAAGTTGCAAAAGTAAAGAGAGCATTAAAAATACCCATATACCTTTTACTCAAATTCACTTATTGTTAACATTTTATCTAATTTTTTTATCATTTGTGTGCTTTCTCAGAATACATATGGGGAAAAAACCATAACGTTATATTTTTTCTTTCTAAATCCTCTAAGGGTAAGTTACACTTTTTGGCCCTTTCTCTATAATATATTAGTGTGTATTTCCTAAGTGTAGGTATAGTCTCTTTTGTGACCACATTACAGTAGTTAATTTCAGTAAATTCAACAGTAATTCAATACTTTAATCTATGGACAGTATTCCAATTTGTCAATTGGCCCTTTAATGTTATTTATAGGATTTTCTTCCTTGGGTACAGGATGCAGTCTAAGCTCAGTTACTGCATTTAGCTGTCACATTTGAGAGTAATTCTGATTATGCCAGATTTCATTTTTGCTATAGTCTAGAAGCCATACTCATACAGTATATAAAAATCTTAATTTAGGTGGACATCTGATGATCTGATGATGAAAATTAGACTTCTGATAGATTTTTTCATTATTACTTGATATCTTATAATTTCTAATGATGATTAGGATTTGGTCATACTAATTAAAACTAGTTTTAATTAGTTAGCTAGTTACTAGTAACTGTTTCTATGATATTGTACGCATAAGTGAATTAGACTTTTTTTTAAAGACTTTTTGAATCATAGTTGAACTTCTAACAATAGCCTCATGATGTTAATCTAATTTTAATTTTAGAAGAGACTTCTATTTTTTGGTTCTAATTAATCGAATTCAGGATTACTGGAAAAGTAGGGAACTCCCAAGAAGGAAAATGAGATACTGTCTAGTGTGTAAGAGGAAAGACTGATGCTGACAAATATAAAATAAAAAATTTTGAATAATCAGGATGTTGTTTAAAAGGCAAGCTGTTGATTTTATCACTCCCCCTTACTAAGACACACATGGGTCCCTGTTAAATCTGATGTTTTTACTCTGATCGTCAATGGCAGCTTTAAAATGTCTGTAGCATCCCACGACGAAGTCACAAATCAATTCCAGGAAGGGCTGTGAAACCAAATCTGCTGCTCTTTCCTTTCCCAAGAGCCCATCCCTAGTGGCCGCCAGTAGCTTCTGGGCACTGGAGAAGTTATGACCCTTGTCTTCCCCAGGGTTAATGGCAGTCTGTTTGTCTTCTGCAACTCCCTTTCACCTTTCTCTGGGAAGCTGGGGCTGAAGGCAAACAGGTTCCCAATCATTATTTAAACTACTCCCTATCTAAGAGGCCCCTCGTCCTCCACCAAATTTGGTGACCACAGTTGAGAGCCAAGAGTCCCCTACAATCATTTTTAATAGTTGTATTAGAGAGGGTTTTCAGAAGAGACAAAATTTTTAAAAAGATCTTGGGTCATGGTTTTGAAAGAAAGATCCTATCTATTAGTTGAGCAATGTTGGCAATATTGACTGTTCTTTGCTCTTTCCCTCCCACAGACCCAGTCCTCATTTCTTTGCATCTTTCATTCCTTTGATATTTTTAATATACTTAGGCAATGAATTAGCACTCATTGAATTGGACAATTTGTATTATCTAGTTTTGCATTATTATGTATTACAGGGACTAGGCTCTAATAATGTGACTTGGCTCTTAATGTAACCTGCAAAATATTGACACACATTCTCTTGAGGGTCATTACATAATCCCGATGAACCATGGAGGTCATTGTGGAAATCCACTTCTGCCCCATCCTCACTCCGAGTCCCTAGAATTCCAACCCTGTAATGCCTATTTCTGTACTTGATATTCTGATTTCTAGAATGTGCTTGTCAAGTATTAGTCTATTTTCACTTTTCCTTGTGATGTGCTTTGTTTTTTAAAGATCTAAGATCCATTTCATTTACATGAAGGAAGATAAAGGGTTCCCCTGGCTATGGAGAGGAGCTTACAAAAGGACAGCAAAGCTGATGGTGTTTTTAGGTATGCAGTCACTCCTGCAGAGGGGTTGCTGGACCTCAGATCCCTTTATTTTTCAGACTCCACTGAAGTGATTGGTAATTTACCTCAGTTTGGAGCTCACTCTACTTTTCAGCAAATGTATCATACACACTTTAACTCAAAAGCCCCAACAACTTCTTCCACATATCAACAAGTGAGACCATTGGCTTTTTAAAATTTTTTTATTTTTTCACTCATCATTTATTTACAAATACACATTATAACTTTTATATACATTGCACATTTACATGGTAGAAAAGTACAAAACTATATATTTAAATGAATTTATATTTAACTTGCCATGTTTGAAAATATAAAATTGCATCAGAAAAAAGTATGAAAAGCAAGAAACTTGAACTGATAAAGCTTTGATATAACTTTTAGTGACACACTGTTTGAAAAAGAACTTTCTGGAGGTACAGCACACTAGCTTAAAGGAAACACCTAACAAAAGGTTTAATGTACAGCATTCCCTTCCTTCAGTCTCCAGATACCCATATCACTCAATTTCTTTGGATTTGTAACATCTTAAAAGTATATTCTGAGAATTCTAACATTACTATCACCCTTTCTCTCACAAATCATGACAAGAGAGCGGAACTAGGAGTTTCCTCAAAGATGTATCCTCTGTACCTTCTAGTTGAGTCAGTTATCACGCCTTTTGGTCAGTCAAGATTCCTTGTAAACAAAACCCGAGGGATCATGTATGTACAGAACAGGCAGCAGAGAATCCAATAAATAAACATGACAGAAACTGACATGCAAGTTTGTTAAAGTGGGAAAGAGTCTAATAACAGTGAACTGAAGGGAGACAGATGAGTGAGTGAATAGTCAGGAATGGACTTAAATGGTTTACAAGGAAAAAAAAAAGCTTTTACTTTACAAGCAAGAGACCTCACAATAAATAACAACTGCTCTTCCTTTCACGAATAAATTTCTTCAAAAACAAGGTGTACAGTCAACCAGACATTTTATGTATAAATTATAAAACATGACACAGTATAAATAAATGTCTACAAGTCTCAACTATGGGCCTCATCCAGTAGACCTCACAATGACTGCCTCTCCGGGACCAATGAGTAACAAGGTGGCCTGGGAGAGAGTTCTAGGACAAAAGTCCTTTATGTATAGTTTTCCCCCCAAATAAATAAGCATACACTTATTTACAGTATGGACAATATATTTTTTTTCTTTTTTCTCCCCCCCTCTTTTTTTTGTTTTTGCCAAAGGCTATGTGAACACTGAACACTGGTGGAGGGTTTACCACTCTAGAATGGAAGATATAGGAAAGCTGTAGTCCTGGTCTTCATCTTCCTCTTCTTCCTCGGTATCTTCCGAAATGGCTAGATGGGGGAATACAGGGGAGCTGTTGTTTAAATACGGACAACAACAGCGCAGAAGCAGCTCAGTGTATGTTTTCAAAGCCCTCTGATACAGCCATATTACAGCGTTGCATTTTTATGTGACTTGCAGTGAGATGCTTTGTTTTTGGCATCTGCTGTTATGCAATAAGTTTAAAAAAAATTTTTTTGTTTTAAACATAATCTATGAAGTCAAAAACTGCAGAAAGTTCTGAAGAATCAATGGCTCAGGTTTTACGGGCAGATTCCTGAAATTAGATAAAAAGCGCTCTTGTGTTCTAGGTATAACTGCTTTGGGTCCTTAATTCAGAGTTAGTAGAGGCAACTGCGAAAAGCAGCCGCCTGTGTGTGATCACAGAAAGCTGTCTTTGAAAAAGAGAAAAAAAGACTTTTGAAGCAGTTAGTTTAGATTCAAGTGTTAATAAAGCAAACGGCAAAGCACATGACTAAAGCCAAAGAATTAGGGGCAAATGACTAGAAGTAGGTTTTTAGAGGCAAGCCCGTTGATGATCACTGGACAAGTCCTAAAGCCAGAAACATTCCAGGGACATTTTTCTGTGGACCACTGAACTGCTGGTGAAATTTAGCAGTTACCTAATTTAAAGAGAAATGGGCTTCTATTGGAGGGTTTTTGTGCTTTTTACGTCTCCATTCCCTAGGGCTTGCCTGGGAAAGCCTCAAATGGCAGCAAGGTTAAAATCGCACTTACAGTTGCAAGATCCGGAGTGCTTTACTTCCAGCAGCACCCCCGAGGAGCAGGAAGCTTCCTTCATGGCACACTCACTGGCGTAAGTGGTATTGTCGCTGGCACAGACAGGCTCCTCAGACTTACTCTCAGGGCACAGCTCATTGCAGAGGGAACACCGGCCTCTGCCAACCTTGAAATCCCATAAACACTTCTTTCCACCGGTGCACTGGATATCTTCACAGGACTTTGCTTCTAGGATATAATACGCCTGGGATGAGTAAATTGATTTCCCCTTTTCCCCATTTCTCCCTTACTTTAGTCCCCTGTCAATAAACACCAACTCACTAATAGGATAATGGAGGCATTATGCAAAAATGCTTGATTATAAAACTGAAACTCAAATGCACATGTTTCCTACATACCCTATTAGTACACGAAAATAGTATTTCTGGGGAACAGGTTATCACAGTATTCTTGAATTAAAAATGTATTTATTTCCCACAAGTAGGATCTTTTGAAAAATAAAAATTCCATCAGTTATTAGAATCTGGTAACAGACTTTAGGAACTGTTAAGCAATTATTTCTTGCTTCCAGCAAGTCTAGCACCTAAAATATGTGTAAAATTGAATGAGTTCTAAGTTTCCTAAGACAGAAAATTGTTTCCTGTTTCTTGCTGGCATTTCAACATATATGCCAATGCTTCTGGAAGGTAACTGTTTTCTTGAAGAATGCTGTGGTTACCACAGTTTACCCAAACTGGGGAGTATTTCTCCCTTTGGTGAAACCATGCATTATGGAGAGGCCTTAGGCTTATTCATTGATTAACTCCACGGTTTTAACACTACAACTAGCCTTTCTGATCCTGTTTCCATTTTCCTTCCTTAATCCAGAATACCTACTGATACACTTTCCCTCATAGGCTAATCCAATCGATCTGCCCAGGAGGCAGGTAGCCTTTCTCAGGTGACAGGCACTGGAGTAGGTCACTCCATCGTTCCCACAGAGATACTGTTCAGAGGAAGTGGGCTCTGGGCAAATCCGGTTACATGTCACACAGTAGGCATTATTAGTCTGGTCCACCACGCATGTGGAGCTGCCTGGACAGAAAACATCCCGACATGTCTCTGAAATAAAGAGGGAAACACACATCAATGATAGGCGCTTCCTGCCCTGAGGGAGTGAGCATTTGGTATTATCAAGGAAGTCATAAAGGGGAAGTACCCAGCTTTTCAAAAAGCACTTTGGGAGCCTTGTGGTTTTCAAGAGAAAATCTACGACTCTAGGTCGATCCCCTCAGTGTTCTTATGAAGTCTTCAGAATATAAAAAAGGGTTACTTTATTTTGCATCATCATTATTGTTAGGCTCTTAGAGTGGACTATACCGTCCCTCAGGGGTCTTCCAGTGGGTTCACCTCAGGGGGGAAAGCTGTAGGAGGGGAGCCAGGTCGGACCTACTTTTACATTTGCCCTGGTACTGGACTTCCAGTTCCGGCTGCTCTTTACATCTGGCCTTGAGGAGCGCACACTCATTGCGGTAGGTTTTCCCATCCAGCCCACACACTGGGCCCTTCCAGGTGATGTTGGAACAATCTGGGGCACAGACGCAGCGGGGTTTGTTCTTCTTGTTCATTCGGCATTTTTTCCCGGGACCACAGTCCACGTTCTCGCAGGTCTCTACGAGGTGGAAAGAGGCATGGATCAAAACCAGGGCCAGGCAGTAGGCAGGTCAGCCAGGAGGGCTGTGGAGGCCTGGTACCACCCTGTGGCCAAGAGTTCCACCAGAGGGGTCCAGCTCTCTCCTGGAAGTTGCGGAGGGGGTGGGGGTGGGGGGGCAGTGGCCTGCACCCTAGACCCAAATCCCTCTCGAATAGGGCGAGTGTGCTGGCTTCACCACCGCACTTGGCTAGGAAGTCGGGAACCTCTGGGAACCGTGTTTTGCCTGTAGTGTGTAACAGGCAAGATTCAACCAGAAAGGCTTACAGGGACTGGGGGAAGATGGAACCCGCGAACAAAACTCTCCTAGTCCCAAACCCCAGCTGGGCAATGGGGAGGGTGAGGATAAGACGCCCTCTACCGAGGGCCTGACAACCGGGGAGGAAGAGTCCTACCTTTACAGGGGATGCAGTTGGGGGCGCCCCCATTGAAAATCATCCACTTGAAGAGCGTGTTGTCATTTACATCCTCCTCGGTCCACGAGGTGCTCAGGCGGCCAGTGCTGCAGCACTCCTCCTTGCTCAGTTCTGTCTTGTACAGGACCTGGCAGCGGCCGTTCTTTGCTTGGCGGAGCCAGCAATTTCCAGCTGCGAGGAGACAGGGGTGGGAGGTGGGTGAGAGAGAGGCAGGGGAGGGGGAGGGAGGCGGCGAGCCTGCGAGGGAAGGAGACCCAGCAGGGATGGGGAGGGAGTGAGTGTGGAGGAGTAGAGAGAGACGGGAGAGAAAAGCAGAAAATAAATCGAAGGGAGTGAAGAGGTGGGGGAAGGCAGGGGGAAAAATCCGGCTGAAGAGGTGGGAGGTGGGTGAGGGGGAAGCAAGGCGAGAGCGAGAAGCCAGAGCGCCCCAGCCATATCAATGTCAGTTACCAGTGACCCAGACACAACACGTGCAGCTTGCATTGACTTTTACTAGACTGTTTACTTTTATTCGTCCCATTTCATAACCTGCAGCGGCTCGAAGGGCAGATTAAAGAACCTGACAAAAACAGGATGCGACGGATGTTTTTACATGTCGGTTTCATGTAGGCGGTACGGGTATTATTTGTGACAGGGGTTAAGAAAGTAGGAGAACTTGAGAGAGAGGGAGAAAGAGAAGAGAAGGAGACCGACACAGACACACACAACAGGAATAGATCAAGCACAAGGCACTTGTGAAAAATGAAAGCAAAAAAGCAACCGGGCCCTGCCCGGAGCTGCCCTGTGCGGCCTCGAGGCGCAGCCCGCCCGCCAGCCGGCCCGGCCCGTTTTGCAATCCGCCAGACCCAGAGGACGCCCGCGGCCACCGCGATCTTTCGAAATCTCCGAGGGCTGCTTTCCCCGGCGCCCACGTCCGCGGCACCTAGGCAGCGCCTCGCCCCGAAAGGCGGGCAACTCAGAGTAGTGCGGTGCCGACGGCGAGGGGCAGTGCCCAGGGGGACAGTTTACAACACACTCAAAACGTTAACGCTAAAGCAGGGGAAGTTACAGGTCTGTCTCAACAAAAGTGTAGGGGAAAAAAGAAAAGGGGGAGGCTTCCTACTATTTCACGGTAATATACACCTATCTCATACCTACCGAGAAATCTCTGCAAGTAATTTCCCCTTCTTCCTCCCCCCTTTTCATGTTAGGATTTTGGTCAGGAAGACTTCTTATGAATCATCTATATAATCTGAACAATAATTGGACCGCAAGCTGCTATTATTATTATTTAAAAAAAAAACTGTGCCCAAAGACTAATTGAAATAAATTTAATAACCCCCCCCCAAACTTTAGAAATTTGCTCTTAATACATCTCGGAATTTAAATAAGTTGTGAGCTCCTCGCTGTTCTACATAAAGTTAGTCGGAGGAATGAGGCACAGAAGAAAAAATTAAAACTCAAAACACACCGGGGTAATTTTTTTTTTTTTTTGCGGGGTTTGGGGGGAGGGGGTTGGAAGAAACATCCACTAGGCAGAAAGCTACTCTTCCCTCTAAAATTTTCAGCACCCACATCTCCAAGTTTGGGCAAAGTTGCTGAAACCACGTCCCCCAGCCACCAAAGAAATTTCAGTATCTCCCCCCATCCCCCAGTCATTTTTTAAAAGTATCCAAAAGACGTAGGAGGGAAAGAGGTTAGATTGTAAATGGATCGACTGAAATCTCCAGGCTACTGATGCTTGTCCCCTTCTTCAGAGCCAAAATAGGGGAGATAACATCTAAACCGATTATGTCCAGAACTTGGAGCATCTAACCCTAACTACTGAGAGAGACTCGAGCTTACTGCCTTTCCTTACTCGAGCTCCAAACTCGGCTGGCAGTCCTGAAGTGTCACTGCCTTCAGTTTTCCCACTCTGCTCCATCCTGGAGTCGCTAAGTTGGTCCAACATCTTCCGAGAGCAGCGTTGCTTAGAACAGACCCAGCGCGGACCACAGAAAAGTACAAACCCCTGCCCGCAGCCGGGCCTCCCCGCGCATCCCCCCTCGCTTACCCTGGGCGCTGCGGTCCTCCATGAACTGGCAGAGCAGCAGCAGCAGGAGGCAAAGCCCGCCGGGCTGGTGCCTGGGACCGACCATCCTGGGGGCAGACGCGGGGCGAGGAGCGCGGCGGCGCGGGGAGCGGGCGCTGCGGCGGGTGACTCGGGCGAGCGGCGCGCGTCGCAAAGGCGAGCGGCGGAGGGCGCAGCGATCCCGGCGCAGCCCCGCGCTCGCCGCCGGCCGCCCGCGCGATTCAATGGACGTCAGAAGCCGGGCGCAGCCGCGCTTTAAATCTAGACGGGGGTCTCCGCGGTTTGCGGTGGGCGGTCTCCCAGTGTGTGGGGCAGTGGGAGGGCGGCCGCGAGCAAGGGTGTGCGCGGCTCCTTGGGGGTGGGGAGCTTTTAAAAGTTCAGTGTGAATCAGGTGACATTTCCCACCTTCTGGAAACCCTTCCCAATTATCTGTTGGAGGTGCCCGAAATCAAAGCGGCAGGAGGGGAATCGCCGAGTTCTTATTTGCGTAGGAGGGAGAGGGAGGGGGAAGGCGGAGGGGCGGGGGGTGGGGGCGACGCTTCGGGGGTGGGGAGTGGGGAAGAACACCCACTTCAAGTCCTGCACGCCGCCGCTCGCAGGCAACGCCGGCGCGCCCGGGGTGGCGGGTGTGTGAGTGTGTGAGTGTGTATGTGTGTGTGAGAGAGAGAGGGGGGCGCGGTGGGGGCGCTGGAGGAGGAGGCGGCGGGCGGAGCGGGTGTGTGTGTGGGGGAAACCCGGGAGTTTGTCTCTGCTCCATCGCTCCTCGGCTCCAGAAAGACTTTGCAAACGCCCCGAGAGCCCGGAGCTGCTGAAATAGCCCGCTCGCGGGCGGGTCGGAGCGCGCTGGCCCCGGCGCTTCGCCGGGGCGCGCGGCGGTTTTAGGCCCCCGCAGCCCCGGCGCGGGACCGGCGAGGTTTTGTGTCTGGGTCTGTGCTTGCCTGACTTTGCGGCCACCCCCAGCCCAGAGTTGGGGTTATGAACCCCCGCCCCGGCGCCTTCCACCTTGGCTGAGAGGGGCCGAGATGCGGCCCTTGGTCTCGACGAGTCACAAGAAAAAAAAAATGTTTAACACCTCAGGCCCAGCCTTCCCCCCCACCTCGCCGTCACAGTCTCGCCCTCTCCCTTTCTTTTCTCCCCTTTCACTTCGCGGCGTCTGGAGTCGGAGCCCGGAGCGGGGGCGCCGACGTAGGCGGTCTGCCCCCCCCCCACGGCTCGGAGACTCCCCAGTTTCTGTCCTGTGTGTCTCTGTCGGTCTCTCCCAGTCTCCTCGGCTCGCGCTCTCTCTCGCTCGCTCGCGCGCTCTCTCTCTCTCCCCGTTCGCGGAATAAAAAAGATTGCAACATCGATAATGAACTTCTGTAGCCTCAGTTTATTAAGCACAGTGCCTGGCATTCTTCGCTGAAAGTTGGCGGGTCTCTCATTTATAACATTTTTGGCACCGCTGAATGAAACTGAGGAGGCGATATTTCCTTTTATATAAAACGATTACTTCACGGAAAATGCTATATTGTTTATTCCAAAGCTGCCTTTTAAATTTCCATTCTTTTCGCTTCTGGAGCCCGAAGGACAACAGACAGCGAAGTATGCAGACTAAATTCTTGGATATTCGCAGGTCACTGAGATTTGTTCTACGGATTTCAAATCCGCCCCTCTTCGCCCTCCCTCAAGCCTCCCCCCGCCAGACCGCCCCCCCATTCCTCCTCTCGCCCTCCCACCCCCCCATCTTCCATCAACCCCCCCTCCACAACTGCAAATAACTCAGTGATAACAGATTTTTTTCCACCAACTGCAGGAGATAGTGCTAATCTTTTAATAAAAGATCCCATTACAATGGGATCTGTCTGGACAGACTATAATAGATCCCGAAATACAGCCGTGCTAATATTAGAAGACAGTTGTTTGGGTGCCTCTCAGACGGGCCCAAGCCCCCCTTTGAAAGTGGGCATGAATCACAAAGCCCCGCGGCCGCCGCACCTGCACCGCGCGCATTCGGTGCAGCAGGCTGGTAAAAACGGGTGACCTCGCCGCTGCTTTTCGCTTTATAATTATCGTCCTGGGGACGGGAGAGGAGGGGTGCGGGCGGCCCGTGGGTGGGGGGCTGGCTTTTTGGTGACTTCAGACGGCTCTGGGGGCTTCACATCCTTCTTAAATTTTCCAGATTTATTCTTTCTCTCTCTCTCTCTCTCTCTCTTCCCTCTTCTCCCCTTCCCTCCCGTCCGCCCACCCCTTCTCTTTTCTTTTTCCCTCCCTTACCCCAAGTCTGCTCAAACTCTCCCCCCCTTTCCCCCTCCCCTCTTTCTTTTCCCGTCTTCCTTTCTCTCTTCCCTCCAACGCAGCATTAATGTAGAGTTGTTTAGTGCCCTCTAATGGCAGACGACATTAACAATTAATAGCAAACTGTCCCCTTTGCAGGAGCCGCCACTCAATGGCAGAGTTCCAAAGTTGAATTTGTTTCTTCTTTATTCAGGGAGGTGGATATAGTGCTTGTATACTAAAGTGCTGGAGGGAAAGTTTGTTTCCTCCCCTTCAGGTCTCTTTTCCCCAAGGAAAACAGTCGAAAGAAAGGGGAAAGCTAACAATTATTGTTATTTGACTTTTTTATATGTGTAAAAATTTGTCTTTTAATAGCAAGTGACACAGCTTTTGTTTTAGCTGGGTTTATCAAACCATGTATCTAGGATTGCAAAATAAATGACATATTCTAAGTACCTAAAAGATCTTAGGTGGTAGATGGCTGAATCTTATGGCAGTGCTACCAATAGCCATTAAAAAATTTTAAGATCCAAACATAATTATATGAATTTATATTTGCCCCTGTTTAAATACATTTATTGGTCCTGAATCCACTGTAGCCCCTTAAAACTTGGAAAATCTGATTGTAATTAGATTTTTCACCCTAGGACCATACAAAACATTTAAATTTT
The DNA here is from genome assembly GCF_029215605.1 of Mirounga angustirostris. NCBI lineage: Eukaryota > Metazoa > Chordata > Mammalia > Carnivora > Phocidae > Mirounga > Mirounga angustirostris. The sequence goes on from NW_026991715.1 coordinate 115,575,738, forward strand.
ACTTATGCTTGGTTATATATGAAGTCATCTTGCTTGGAGGAATGTAGGGTCACATTTTAATCCATGGTTTATTTTCCCAGTACTTCTGGGAAGATGGTTTTAAAGATCATAATTTCTTCATATTTTATAACATATACCAATGAAAATAGTGATGTGACTTGCATGTTCTTATTAGATTTAACTTGTTCAATTACATGTGCATATACAGTATGTTGACATAAGAAGAGCATACAGGTAGATACAATGTGACTTTTTGGGGGAGATCTGTGTGACTAAATAAAAATTGGAATAGAGTCAGTTTTGCGGGTGTTAATAAAAATATCTTGACTTTTTATCAGAAGTATTTGGTTTATCTAAATACTTATTTTAATTTATATATAGAGAGACAACTGGTGTCATAAACACTTTCTAAATTAATTTAATCTAAGGTGTGTCTACACAATTCCGTATGATGGGTAAAAAGTGAAAATTCTGTTTCAATTTTATTTTTTGTCTACATAATGCCAAATACTCAGGCTGGTCATTTGACTAAATCAACTGCATTGACTAATTGCTTTGGCATCATGTAATTGTCTAGGTTGGCCAAAGCAGACACGGTAGCTAGCTCTCCTTGTAAAAAATGCCACCTCTCATAGGAGTGCCCCAGTACAGAGGCAGACCCGATATGGGATTACTTCTCGCCCCAGAGAGGGTGGCCCTGCAGGTCAGGGTTGAGGTCACTGGCAAACACACTGTGGAAAACACAAATGCTGTGTTGCTTTTGCCCTTTTGAATAAGCAGCTTGGTGTTTGTTTAATGATATAAGCTCATCCTGTTTTTCAGCTGCACCTTGGATAGTATTGATCTGTTTGGGAGAATGTCTGCTCTGAATCGGCACAGATCAGTCATTAGGACTCTTGTTGGCCTGGGTTATCTTCTGGCCAATTCAAGGAAATGAGACATAGGTCAATATTGGTTCCATATGGGCCTCCTGTGGGCATCAGCAAGAGATCCATCCAATTTCTATGGTATGAAATGGTATCACACCTGTTCAATGCCATCACAGAAAAACAGCTGCATTTTTTTTTTTACTGTTTTATCTCCTGTAAATGTTAAATATTGGGTTTGTGGATGTCTAAATGTCACGGGGACATTTTAAAATAAAAATGCCTTCTTTCATTTTTGTTGTATGCCTCTAAGTTTGACTTCTTATTTTTTTCCTTTCTGCTCTGCCAAAAAAGTAAATGTAAATTATGAGAAACACAATAGGACCACTTTGTAACTGACTTTCTGGGCGGCACACAAAAAGACTGCTGTTCTCTGATTGTTTTTTTGTCAGCTTCAAAAACTGTCTTCCTTCTGAAGTTTATAAATTTAAAATATTAGAATTTAACAAATGATTCAATCTAGCTCCAAAGATAGCTATTGGAAATCATATGAAATTGTTGTTTGAGACCAGAACTGACCTGGTTAAATTTCAGTCTCTAAAAAGAGAATATGGAGGGGGTGGAATGAAGTTATGTATGGAAAATTTGAAAGTCATGAACTGAGTAGCTTTTACTTTTTGCCTTAAAATTAAATGTTCAAATTTTTTGAAGTGAGGTGTTTTGCAAAATAAATATTAAGATTTCAAATGCAAATAAATAATATTATAGAATTTAAGCACTTGATAAATAGGCTGAAATGATTTTTAAATAGGATTTTGTTCTTCTAGGTACAGAAAGAGCTACTTAAATGCGTCATGGTCTCTGGATTGTGCAACTTCATAGGCTAGAATGAGGATTTGAGGTGGGGTGGGGGGGTAATAGTTCTGTATTGGCTGAATTGTTGCAGAACTAAAAAGTTAAGAAATGTGAGTACATAAAAGCAATGTTTATCCAAGATGTCCAAACCAATTGAATAAGTTTTTTAACAAGTCATTGGAATGTATGTGTTTTATATAGTACTGAGAAACAATTGATTACCTGAACTTTTCTCTTTTCAGTGTTGCTTTGATGTTATGTAGAGCCAGTCAATCATGGACAGCTCTTTCTTTCTGATGCTACTTGTTTCTGTATATATAACATTTTTTTATTTTTTAAATTTTTATTTATTTTTTTAAAGATTTTTATTTATTTGACAGAGACAGACACAGTGAGAGAGGGAACACAAGCAGGAGGAGTGGGAGAGGGAGAAGCAGGCTTCCCGCTGAGCAGGGAGCCTGATGCCAGGCTCGATCCCAGAACTCTTGGATCATGACCTGAGCCGAAGGCAGACACTTAATGACTGAGCCACCCAGGTGCCCCATAACATCTTTTTTAAAAAATATTTTCTTTTTTTTAATGTTTTATTTATTTATTCATAAGAGTCACAGAGAGAGAGAGAGAGGCAGAGGCAGAGGGAGAAGCAGGCTCCCCGCGGAGCAGGGAGCCCAATGCAGGACTCGATCCCAGGACTCTAGGATCATGACCTAAGCCGAAGGCAGACGCTTAACCATCTGAGCCACCCAGGCACCCCCTATAACATCTTTTTAAAGGAATTTTATTTATTTATTTATTTTTAAGTAATCTCTACACCCAACGTGGGGTTTGAACTCGACCCTGAGATCAAGGGTTGCAAGTTCCACTGACTGAGCCAGCCAGGCATGGCTCTGTATAATATTTTTATTGTCTTATTTTCCCCTCCAATTTTAGAAATATTTTGGGTTTCCAGCAGTCATGTAAGATATGTGGCACATAGTCACTTAAACTAGCTGTATCAGCATATTCAAGTTTAGTGTAATTAAGTCATTAAAATAAACCTTAAAGAAAAGTAAAGAATTCAAATTATACCTCAGGATAGGAATCATATATTGGATTAATAGAAACTTCTAAATAGCTAACTGTATTTTAGGTCACTTTGACAATACAAATGATTCATGTATTCAGTGTGTGATGTTTAGCACTTTTAACCCTGATTCCATTCACACTTTCTACTGCATGGAAAGTATGAGGAGAGCAAATCAGTATTTGCTGTTTTGTTTTCCTATTTTATGATTGAAACATCAAAGTCAGAGCCACTTCCCTGGATCATTCATTGGCTGAAGGTGAGTTGGCAAGTTGTAGTTACCTTTGTATATTTTGGTTTCTGTTACCTTATTTTAGAGTGGCAATGGTTTGCACATTTAATTAGTCCTTTTCTAAGTGCCTGCTTATTCAATATTGCAGTCAGGAGTTGATATGATTGCTATCTGATCATCCATGTTGTCATCTGTACTTATTTTTTATTTGACATGAATCCTGTCTCATTTCTGATGTCTAATTAGCCCAAAAAGTAAAGTATTATGTTTATGGTAGGTCCAGAGTTCATAAGACAGTTATATATGACTTTAGACATCCTATTACATCTTTATATAAATTTTAAGTTAGTCATCCTTCCTCAAAGGGGAATTAATTCCAAATCCATTTTGCATTTTGCCTTTGCACCTTTGTCAAAAATCAAATGACCTCATATGTGTGGATCTATTTCTGGGTTCTTTATTTTGTTCCATTGATCTATTTGTTGATCTTATGCCACTACCTCATTATCTTGATTATTGTGACTTTATAGTAAGCGATGAATTCAGGTAGTGTAATTCCTCCAACTTTGTTCTTTTTCAAGGTTGCTTTGGATATTCTAGTTACATTTTCATGTATATTTTAGAATCTACTTGTTAAATTCTACAAAAAAAGCTTAATGGGATTATGTCCAGGATATGTTAATTTGGGGAGAATTGAAATTTTAACAATATTGAGTCTTCAAAACCATGAACATGGTATATCTTTCCATTTACTTAGGTTTTCTTTTATTTCTCTCAACTATGATTTGTAGATCCATTTTGTATTTTGGCTGTCATTGAAAAACATGCTGAAGGGTAATAAATGCAGTTTTCAGCTCTTTATCTCAAAATAACTCAATGGGTTATAAAGATTTTCTGGTGCAGGCTTATGCTTGTCTTTATACTCCTAAGGCTGATTGTCTATAGTTAGTCAAAAGAATTTATTGAGTGTGGTTTCCAGGAGTGGTGTGCTAACTCATTAAAATCTGTTGCATGCATTCTTTTGGTGTTTCTTTTAGATTATAGTCACTTCTTTAAATTAGTAATTTCTGTCAAGCTGAGATTTACACTCAGTGAGCACTAAAAATGATCCTCTAATGGTTAGTGTTTTGTTGAATATTATTTCATCATTTTTATGTGAATGGATTCCTATTCAAAACTCAAAGCATCATTATACTTAAGTTTTAAGCAGTGGAAACATGCAGTTCCCATTGTGCCAACATTTGGGTGGCAGTTACTTTCTGCCTTTATTCTGTATTGGAGAGTTATGGCATCTTTTCATTTGTCATTGCTCTCCCTGATTCATTCATCCTTCCCATAGTTTCCTTTCCTCTTATATCTCATTTTCCATTCACCAGAAGGAGTAGTACTGTAACCTAAAATTGTACCTTTTGCAGCATGTATTGGCTTATTTTTTTTTTTTCATGTAAATGTTACATTCAAAAGTAAACTATACTTTGTATTGTTTATCCAACCGTACTATTAAATATTTAACAATGGGTTGAGGTCAAATGGTGATGACACAACATGTGGAAATACGGGACAGATGATGCATTAAGTGTTGAAATAAATTATTTCAACACATGGCGAGACTTGCTATTTTTTAGATTAAAATAGGAATATATATACTATGAAGATTAGTAGAGGAATGACTTAGAAACAGTCTTGATCAATGTGTGCTTAATCTCCCACAATAGCCACTCTTCAGCAATATAAAATTGTTAGTGTATAAAGGAGACTCATTTATTTGGTTCTCCAATACATTAGATAAATGGTCTCAGTGCATTTTCCTTGCAAATAAGGATATGAAAATCATCAACAGGAACCATGTGTTAATGGCTCACATGCTGGGCAGATGGAAACAGTGTAGAAGAACCATTTAGTTGAGATCATTTTGGCCTCAAGATTTCTAATCTTTGCTTTAGCAGAAAACATTGCTTTGGCCAGCCAGATGACACAACCATCACACTGTCAACATTTTCATTTTTGCCAAAACACCAGATTTCCTGAAGAAATGTTTAGGCAGTGATTCTTAACTTTTTTTTATTCGCAGTCCCTCTGAGAAGCTATTGAAAGATATGAACCATCTCTCCAGAATAGTGTACAGACACACATATACACCCACACAAAATTTTGCATTCATTTTTAAAGAGGCCATAAACATGTAAAAATCTATGCATAGATCCTCTAGGGTTCCATGAACTCCAGATCACAAACCCCTGATTTTGAAAGATCCCACTGTGAGATGGGCTGATTATTCTGCCATTACACCCTAATCAGTCTACTTGCTTTTCAAGAACCCTTCAGACTTCAGTGAGTGTGTCCTTCCTGGAATAATTCCATATAGTAGAGTGTCTTACAAAATTAACTGAGGTCACCATTACAGCAACTGTCTTGAGAGAATTCGAACCAGACACACACACCCCAATATGTATCTATTATTTTGTTCTTTAATAATAATGTATTGAGTACCTATTCCATGCCAGGCACTTGCAATAAAGCATCTCAATTTTCTTAAACATCTTTTCAGATAGATTTTTTTTTTCAACACTGTGCTATGAGATTCATTCATACTGCTGCATGTAACAGTTTATACTTTTTCATTAAATGAATATATCACCATTTAGTCATTCTGTTCCTGAAGTTCGTTTGAGTTGATTCCAATTTTGACTATTATGATAATGTTGATATAAATATTCCTGTACTATATTTTGGTGCACATATGAACACTGAGGAATATACTGTTAGGTCTATGCCTAGGAGTGGATTGCTGAGTTAGAGGTTCATCCATGTTATTGTGGGCCAGTAGTTTATTCCTTTTTATTGCTGAACAGTATTCAATTTTTTAATGAATATACTACAGTTGTTTATTTGTTTCAACTATTTTTTTAAAGATTTTATTCATTTATTTATTTGACCGAGAGAGAAACAGTGAGAGAGGAACACAAGCAGGGGGAGTGGGAGAGGGAGAAGCAGGCTTCCCATTGAGCAGGGAGCCCAATGCAGGGCTCGATCCCAGGACCCTGGGATCGTGACCTAAGCCGAAGGCAGACGTTTAACGATTGAGCCACCCAGGCACCCCTAAAGGTAGAATTAATAGGTTCTACTGATTGACTAAATGTGGGGGACAAAAGAAAAGGAGACAATGAATACTCTTGGGTTTCCAGTATGAATAAATGAGTGGGTGGTGGTATCATTTCTTGAGATAGACAATAATGGAGGAGGGGCAGGTTTCTGTTTGTGACTGTGTTTAAGGAACTTATGGTCTCCTTTGAATGCTCTAAATTGTCAGTTTTATCTTTTTTTTTAAAGATTTTATTTATTTATTTGACAGGGAGAGGCACAGCAAGAGAGGGAACACAAGCAGGAGGAGTGGGAGAGGGAGAAGCAGGCTTCCCGCTGAGCAGGGAGCCCAATGCCGGGCTCGATCCCAGGACACTGGGATCGTGACCTGAGGTGAAGGCAGATGCTTAACGACTGAGCCACCCAGATGCCCTGCCAGTTTTATCTTTATGAATAAATCTATTATGGGTAACACAGGTTAGTGTTTCTTTCTCACCCTGGAAACAGCCAGATCTACCTAGGTATGACTAATTACAACCAAGAATACAAAGACTTTGGGATGAACTAACCAAACAAACGAACAAGAATGGGTGGTTGTTTCATAAACCAGTACCCAAGAAAATACATGTTCCTCCTTGCACTTTTTAAGCACTAACTTTAAAGGGTAGCAGCAACTCAAGATATAAAACCTACAAGAGGATAGGATGAAAGGGGACCAAGCACTCTTTCAAGGTATACAACTATGTGGGAATCTTTGTCCTGTGTGAAGTGATCTCGGTCTCCAGTAGGCATTGCCATTTAGGATCCAGCACCTGGAGTGGAGATGGAGAAAGTGGAAGATGAGAAATCTAACTCCAGCTACCTCTGACATTTATTCATACATTAAACAATATTTGTCTTCTGTACAGAATTAATTGAATATAATTGGGTACCCATTGTTAGTAAAACCATTAGATGGATGATCGATGGGGAATTGACTTTATATGGTGCCAAAGAAACCAGATGACTTCCTAATTTAAGAGGGAAACCACAACATAATAGAGGGATTAGGCCATCTTCACCCAAATCCACCGGTTAATCTTTGTATCACCAGAGTAGGGCAACCAGCTTTAAGTGTGCCCTGATGTAATGGAACTTAAAGAAATAACATCACCCATGATGAATTGTAGCCAAAAATGAGTAAGTTGAATGTAATCAAGATGTTGGTTCTAATTTCTCATTTGTGGGAAATTCAGGAGAGAGAAGAACTACACCTCAGGGAAACGATCAAATTCAGAAAGTGGGTCATTCTACAGAACAACTGACCTGATCTCATCAATAATGGAAGCCTATGGATAAATACTCCCCTCTTTTCCCCTCAGATAGATGGTTCTGATAAAAAATTTCAGGTTATTCTGTGGGGTTAAGCAACTAGTCACTGTAAAGGTGATAATATCGGCTCCATAATACATACAATTTAGTGGCTTGTAGTATACTCACAAATTGTGCAAACATCACCATCATCTAATTCCCGAAGGTTTTTATTACTCCAAAAAAAAACCCCTGTACCCATATGCAATCACTCTTGTTCCTCTTTTCCCCTAGCTCTTGGCAACACGTATTCTACTTACAGTCTCTATGGATTTGCCTATTCTAGGCATGTCATGTAAATGAAATCATATAATATATAGCCTTTTGTATCTGGATTCTTTTACTTAGCATAATGTTCTCAAGGTTCATCCATATTGTAGCCTGTACTGGTTGGTACTTCACTCCTTTTTTTATGGCTGAATAATACATCATTGTATGGATATGCCATATTTTGCTTATCTATTCATCAGTTGATAGATATTTGTTTTTTTTCTACTTTTTAGCTGTTATGAGTAATCCTGCTACAAACATACTCATACAAGTTTTTGTGTGACATACGTTTTCATTTATCTTGAGTTTATATATCTCGGAGTGGAATTACCAGATCATATGATAACATTATGCTTAACTTTTTGAGATGCTACCAAATTGTTTTCCAAGCAGTATTTTGGAAACTGTTCATACCATTTTATATTCCACCAGGAATGTGTGAATGTTCCAATTTCTCCACATTCTCCCCAACACTTGTTATTAACTGTTTTTTTGATTATAGCCATCTCAATAGGTATGAAGTGATATCTAGGTATTTTCCTCCTGAAATAGTAAATTCTATTTGAAGCTAAAGTCATATAAAGAGACTTTGTAATGAGGAAACAAATGAGAGCAACCTATAAATTTCAGAGTAAAACAGTTTAAATACACAACAGTGAACTTTGGTACTGGTGGATGTAGTTGAGGAAAGTAGCTTATAGAACTTACAGAGCAGCACAAATAATCCATTTCAGGAAGAAATACATTTTCAGGTAGAGTGAAAAGCTGTGAGGTTACAAGAAGGCAGCTCCCTATCAATACAGCAAGGTCCAAGTCTTTCAACTAAAGCACTGGGGGAATGAGTGGGTGGGGTTGGAAGGGGAGACTTCTGAAGTTGAAGGTCATTTGGTTTTATATCTTGGGCATAATTTCTTTTTTTTTCTTTTTTCTTTTTTTTTTTTGGGCATAATTTCTTGTGTCCTGCTGGAAAGCCTCTTTGTGGCTTTGATTTATATTTTTAAATTCAGTTTTAACATTACATTACGTTAGTTTATTATTTTGTAATTTTAACTTAAATATTTTATAATTTTCATGGTGCCATGAAAATCTTGATTCCTTATATGATTAGTAAATCACTACTTCTCCTTTGCCTATGTTTCAAAATCTTACATTTTTATGTTACAAAAGACGTTAAAACCTTTTAAAAAAATGTTTTCTTTTAGAATTTGTTCTTAGATTTTTGCCTTCTTTGTGGAGAGAAAGTTCTTTTTCACCAGGCTAGATTTGGAAAAGAGAAGGCAGAATTTACTGACGCAGAAACATAGGAGAAGGATAACGGTATATCTTGGTATTATTAAGCAAAACACAAACCCTTTTTTCCCCCTGAGTACAAAGAAATATGTTTTACTGCAGAACATGTGGAAATATAGTAAAGGAGAAAATTGAAATCGTGTTTCCTTACCACCCAGAGATAGTGATTATTAATGCTTTGGTGTACATCCAGAATTTTTCCAAGTATAAAAGCAATAATTCAGAGGATCACCAATACCAGTCCAATCAGGCAGGCAGAACCTCACCAACTAAGACCTAGGTATTCTGGAAATACTTCTGATTTCTCAAGATTCCTGCCAACATGCAGGGAGGGTCTAGCTCTGGGAAGGAAGGCTGATAGGAAGTAGACAGGGTTCAGGGAAGGTTCTCAGCCTGCAGACTGAGTTTTGAGCAGGGTTCCAGATCTGTCTAACAATGAAGAAGATATAGAAGACAGGATGGAGGGCTCCTGGGTCCAAGGAAAGTGGTCTATTGTCAAGCTCTATGAGAATAGTAGGGTTATTTTTTCTATGTGCATCTTTTTCCTGATAGGGCTATCTCGGGAAAGCAGATAGACTTGGCCTCTACAGATGGAGCTCATCAGGGGTTCCAAACCTGGGTTTTGAGGAAGAGAAAGACAGGCAACCAAAACAAGGACTAACATTGTGCAGGTTGAAAATGAGTCTTATTTCTAATTATATTATACATTTTCTGGAAAAAAATCTTTAAAAATATGTTTTAACATGGTGACTTTTTTTCCCTCTCAAGCTACTAGTGGGCTTAGTTGAATGTTTAAAGGAGTACCATAGTGCTCACAGAGTATGTTAATGACTATTTTTAATGGTAGAAGCAGAAAATTGCATTGTGTTATAGGAAGCAATTAGAGATATTTGAAGAATGTGTGTTCTTGTTGTTCTTACAATAGCTAAACAGCTTTTAGGTTTCAGCCAAAGTGTTTTCCCCCCCAGAAAGTTCTAATAAGATGCAAACTATACACCAGTGGAGAGCCTGGTCCAGTCGTGGGTGTTCAATAAATATTAAACACCAGCAACAATCGTTGAAGTTTCCTATGTTATGTCTGCTCCAGAAAGGACTTCTTTAGCAGAGCTATGGATTAAGGATAGCCTGGGGCTGCAAGAAAGAGACACATAGAAACTTTGCCCACAGCCCAATCCCACACACCAGTGTGTCAGAACAAAAGATCAGTATATGGCAGTAACCCCTTACTGCAGTCCTCTGGGCACACTGAGCTGCCTTTTCTTGCTATTGGCCTTTTATGAATAAGGAGCTGAATCAGCCTGTGATAAGGCAACTGAGAAGTGCTGGCATTTTGAAAGGGATAAGCTGTGAATATGGTCTTGGGTTTTACTTACATATTTACATCTCCCCAGGTCTAGCTGCAACTTGAGAAGAAGCTGGAAATAAGGAGATAAGTATTCTTTAGCCCAAATGAAGGGCAGAAGTCAGTCTCCCCTCTGATCTGCAGTCTGGATCTCATATCTGTGAGTTGAATCTCTATTGCGTGAGGGACAAGTGCAGATTGTGCAACAGAGGGCCCCTGTGTGCATCTGACAGGAGAAGTTTGTTCTGAGTGTCATAGTGTTGCTTTCATCTTGATAGACTAGCACAGTCTGGTGAAATGGTTGGGGGAGGGTGCTGGGGAAAGGAGAAATGCTCAGGTAGCTGAACAATGAAAGCTTACATGCTACATGGACAGAAATGAAAGGGAACACACAGATGGCTCAGTGAAACCACTGGTTAGCTGAGGCAACTGAGAAAGTGGAGTGGGGGATTCAAGAAAAATAACATTTGTGAAGGCTAAACATAATCAAGAGGATCAGAAACGTGTCCTGGAAAAGCGATGGGAAATACAGTTATATGTCCATTAACCACAGCACCATCACCATCACCATCAATCATCTTTAGTCTATGATGAAAATTCAAAACTCAAGAGAGACCTGTCTTGGCTCATGTCTATACTTCATGTTGAAGTATTTATTTTTGTCCTCAGTATTAGAAGATGCTGCCGCTGATGCCATTACTATTCATGTGTGTGAATGGGGCTCAAAGCTGCTCCCTTAATGACACCCAGTCCCATCTTGTCTAAATATACATGTAGATAGTCTGTCTATCACCGTCGGTGACTTGCCCTTTTCACTTCTGGGGCTGCAGGAAATCTCAGTTAAGAAAAGCTCCTCTCCGTTTCAAGTATGCAGCATCATCGATCTGTTGCCTGTTATGGTTCCCAGGAGTCAGAATATATTCTGCATCACTAACTGTTGAGCTTCTACACATTCTTCCCACTTCTCATTTGTTGACCCTGCTTCTAATCAAGCTTCTTTGGCTTGTGGTGGGTGCAGCTGCTGTGGTTTAATGCATATGTCCAGGGCAGAGATTCAATGAGCACAGCTTAGAACCTGATGGAGTGACTACATTCTGGATCTTTGTTTTTGGTACTCATGTGTTTCCACTGATGTTAATTATGGTCTATGGGTGAGGGCTGTGGGGATTGCTGGGGGAAACAAGTGAGAGTCCAAGTTACTGTCATTCTTCCTCCTTTTGAGAGATGCTTACAGTGCACGGGTTTACTTGAGTTGACTGCTTGGTGCCATGCCTTGATCCTTTTGAGGTGATGTCCACAGAAAGGAGTTTTTTTTGAAGGTGTCCGCCCCCCCTTTTAAAGGCTATCCGTGCATCTCTGAACAAGTTGCCTAGGAGGTGGTTTTGCCTTAGTTCTCCCTGTGGATTTCTGGAAGTTTCCTCTGTGAGGATGGCAACATCACCTCAGGCTATGGATTACATTTTTATATTGGTATGATTTTGCATCATCTAGGACAAAATTCCATGGAATTGAATGTATTTTTTTGCACGTTGGGTTTAGAAGTACAGTCACTGAATAGATAGAAGTTCCTGAATGCACCAATGTTGTATGATACTGCCTTCTGTGCTGGCTTGATATTTAAGAGGATGCTGGGCATAGTCTGATTCTGGCTTTTAGAAGCATGGTTTTGTCTAGCACACTGCACAAATAGATGTACCCAAATTCAACTGGTGGTGGAGAGCAGATTTCATAGCTGTTATAAAGTCTGCCACCAAATCTAACATGCTGGCTTCATTATTATTTTAGGAGTTTAGGGATATTTTCTTGTCAGGATACCTATTTGTTAAGAACCTGGTGTGAGAATCTGATTTAGGCTAACAAATACACTGAACCAATAGTATCAAAGATGTGGAAATAAAATAGGTCAGGATTAAGTTTAAGAAATAAGTTCTGAGGGACGCCTGGGTGGCTCGGTCGTTAAGCGTCTGCCTTCGGCTCAGGTCATGATCCCAGCGTCCTGGGATCGAGCCCTGCATCGGGCTCCCTGCTCAGTGGGAAGCCTGCTTCTCCCTCTCCCACTCCCCCTGCTTGTGTTCCCTCTCTCGCTGTGTCTTTCTCTGTCAAATAAATAAATAAAATTTAAAAAAAAAGAAATAAGTTCTGAGCTTTTTGATGATAATATCTGCTACTACAGAACTTGGTCCTCTTGCTTCACTGAGGAAAAGAGCATGTCTGTAAGACAGGGGTGACGTTTGGACACTTGTTTTCTTTTTCTTTTTTTAAAGATTTTATTTATTTACTTGAGAGAGAGAGAGAGAGTGCCCAAGCAGGGGGGAGGGGCGGAGGGAGAGGGAGAAGCAGACTCCCTGCTGGAGCAGGGAGCCCCACATGGGGCTTGATCCTAGGACCCTGAGATCATGACCTGAGCCAAAAGCAGACGCTTAACTAAATGAGCCACCCAGGCACCCTTGGACACTTGTTTTCTTTACCATTTCCATATTCTGCTTTTACTGAAACTGTTCTTTTCCATAGAGGTTTATATGGCTTGGTCAAAATAAAAATAAAAGAGATGAAGTATAGATACAGGAAGATTTCTATCATTTATTAAGTACGGTGGTTGATACGATATGGGTGTAAAATTAGAAAAAGTATATATTGAATAAATATGAAACATTTAGTGTATATATAAATGAGATGTTTTATACATTATGCACTGAATTAATATGCAATATTAGGGGATTAAAGAGGGATTTGCCTTCCTACCTTTAGGTATTATTTGAATTTTTGTAATCAATATATTAATTTTGTAAAGAAAAAAATACATATGTTTATCAATTATCTTTAGCTATCTTTGAGGAGACCCCTAGCCCTCTATAAAGTGAAATAACATTTTTTATGGATGCTCAGGTGCCTAAGGATAAAAGATATTTTCAGGCAGACTCTTGGTCAGATGAGAGAACCCTGAGTATTGGGGTTTACCAATCCTCAGAGATACAATTGAAGAGAATAAACACAAAGAGTTAAAGTATTTAAATAAAAAAATGAAGGTTGCCTCTGGTCATAAATATGTGGCTATTCATTTTATTATATACAGCTAGTGTGACTGATGCCTTTGACCCACAAGGAGACAAAAGAAGAGACAGATGTGATCTCGTCCCTTAAGGATTATCTAATTAAGGTAGAGAGTACAGACCTGAACAGCAATCCACTAATCCCAAAACAACCCAAAGCCAAGTGCATAACAATGTGGTGAACTTGGTATATACATAATTTAAAGGAATTCAAGATAGGAAAACACTCAGCTTAGTTAGTCATGACCATTATGTTTCCAGGAAAGGATTATTTGAAATCAACAAATCTAATTCAAAAAATAAATATTAAGATGAATAAGTCATACTTAATGTTCCCCAGAAAATTATAATTTTTATAATCTTGAGAGAGAAAATGCTATGAGATGAAGGGATCAGTAATTAATTTTTCTGAAGACATCGAAATGTTATAGCATATGGAAAAGACCTCAAAAGATGGGAATTACTTTATTACAAGAAGAATGGCTAGATCAATATGCCAGGCAAAAGCACAATAAGCAGCATAAATATATGAAGAGTATAGGATTCTGGGGCAGGTCGTTGATTGGAGTTTGGGAAGATTAAATGGTGCAGGTTCTAAATGACGTATTAAGACATTTAGACTCCATCCTGTAGGTAATGTAAAGTCATCGAAGGCCATAAAAAAACGACTAGATCGGTAACGGTTACTACGAAATACATACAAAAAATTGTAATTGAGAAATTAAATCAACAGTTCCCGCCTGCGCAGGCGCAGACCCGCTTCAGGGGACAGGATGCGTGCGCAGCTTTTCAGCCCCTGCGGAAGTTCCCACAGGGCTACTGAGAAAGACGCTAGCTACTTCCTTGAGATGGAGTTCCCAACGTAAATTGGAGGGCCGACCGTGACCCGGTCCACCGTGACCACCTTCTGTCTAGACTGGCAAAAGTGTCGAAGCAGCCTTCAACTGCGGAAAACCTTTGCCTTCAGAGGATCGTGAGGGGTCCCAGACCTTTGTCACACCGCTTGTCATCCTTCGAGGCTCGAGGAGAGAGCTTAATGCCATTTCTGAACTCTCTTCCAAGAAAGTGAAATGGGCCAGCTCTGTCACTGCTCTTCCATCACCTCAGACAGACAGTTCTGAGTCTGAAGGTACCTTGAGTCCCTGTGAGACACTCAGAGGGTCTCTGGGAGCGGATTCTTAACCCGCAAACAGCCCACAGATGAGCAGGCGAAGCCCTCAGACATAGAAGAGGAGCCTGGCGACCACCTGGCTTGAGACTTTGCCCGCAGGGGTGGTGGGATCCCTCCAGACCAGGTGACTAAGGCATTGTCTATGAGGGTACACTCTGTTTACAGGTGAGCAGGTGCTTGGGCTGGGCCCAGCCGTCTCTGAGTTAGGGCAAGGGGAGGGGAATCCTTTTTGAGAGTGGGAATGGAAGCCATATCCCAGATGCAGACTTGCTTCTGGACAGCTTTCTCTTTGACCCTGACAGCACATCTATCTACCTACAGGGGTAATGAATATACAGTTTGTATAAGATAAAATTCACCATCTTATTTTCTATTTTTTAAAATTTTATTTGTTTGACAGAGAGAGACAGTGGGAGAGGGAACACAAGAGGGAGTGGGAGAGGGAGAAGCAGGCTTCCCGCCGAGCAGGGAGCCCGACGCGGGGCTCGGTCCCAGGCAGATGCTTAACAACTGAGCCGCCCAGGTGCCCCCTTTTAATGACTGAGCCACCCAGGCGCCCCAAATTCACCATTTTAAAGTGTACAATTCAGTGGGTTTTAGTATATTCATAATATTGTGTAACCATCACCACTGTCTAATTCCAGAGCATTTCCATTACCCTACAAGGAAACCCTGTACTTTTAGCAGTCACTTCTTAGTCTTCCTTTTCTCCAGCCCCTGGCAACCACTAATCTAATTTCTGTTTCTATGGATTTGCCTATTCTGGACATTTTATATAAATGGAAGCATACAATAAAAAAAAGCAAAGCAAAACAAAAAACAGAAAAAAAAAAAAACCCACTTCAGAAAGAAAGCCTATAAAATAAGCTCATAGCTTCTCAAACAGGTGCTGTTGACATTTGAGGCATGCCTATTTAATCACACCAACGATAATTCTGACCAGAAGACATTAAAATGTATACAGTTTTGGGCACACTAAACCCTTTCCTATATAACACTGGAACAATAAATCTGAAAAATAATAGTTTAAATAATAGTTTTATTTGTAGTCACAGCTTTTGGCTAAAGGTTGTACAAAAAAGAAAACACCCGAAGCAATATCAAAAACAAAACAAAAGGCATGAGGCACAAGAAAATCGCAATATTACTTCAAAGTTCTTGTTGGCTTCTAACTTCTATTACTATTACTACTACCAATTTCTGCTTACCTTTTATCGAGTTCTTTTTTTTTTTTTTTTAAGATTTTATTTATTTGACAGAGAGAGAGACAGCGAGAGAGGGAACACAAGCAGGGGGAGTGGGAGAGGGAGAAGCAGGCTTCCTGAGGAGCAGGGAGCCCGATGTGGGGCTCGATCCCAGAACCCTGGGATCATGACCTGAGCCGAAGGCAGACGCTTAACAACTGAGCCGCCCAGGTGCCCCCTTTTAATGACTGAGCCACCCAGGCGCCCCCTTTTATCGAGTTCTTGCTATGGGCTATATATATATATCTTTTAAAAATATTTTATTCTAGAGAGAACATTTAACCTGTTAAGATCTACCTTCTTAACAAATGTTTAAGTGTACAGTATATTATAGTTGACTAAAGGTACAGTGTTGTACAGCAGATCTCTAGAGCTTATTCATTTTGCTTGATGAAACTTTATTATGACTGTTGGTCAGTAACTCCCTATTTCCTCCTCCCTCCCCCCACAACAGCTCTTGGCAAACACCATCCTGCTCTTTGATTCTATGAATTTGACTATTTTGATACCTTATACCTTATGGATTCATATAGTATGTGTCTTTCCGTGTGTTATTACACTTAGTATATTGTTGTCAAAGTTCGGTTGTTGCGAATTGCAGAATTTCCTTTTTTTAAAGGCTGGATAGTATTCCATTTTATGTATATGCTATAGTTTCTTTATCCATTCATCTGTCTGATGGACATTTAGGTTGTTTCTCCATCTTGGCTATTGTGAATAGTGCTGCAATGAACATAAGAGTGCTAATATCTCTTTGAGATCCTGATTTTAATTTTTTTGGGATAAATACCCAGAAGTGGAATTACTGGATCATATGGTAGTTCTATTTTAAATTTTTTTGAGGAATTTCTATACTGTTTTCCATAGTGGCTGCCTCATCTTTGCATTTTTACCAACAGTGTACAAGGGTTCCAATTTCTCTACATTCTCACCAATGCTTTTTTTTTTTTTTTGAAATAGCCATCCTGACAGGAGTGATGTGACATCTCATTATGATTTTGAATTGCATTTTCCTGATCATTAGTGACATTGAACGTTTTGTCATATACCTATTGGCTATTTGTATGTCTTCTTTTTCTTTTTTTTTCTAAGATTTTATTTTTTTAAAGATTTTATTTATTTATTTGACAGAGACATAGAGAGAGAGCACAGATAGGCAGAGTGGCAGGCAGAGGGAGGGGGAGAAGCAGGCCCTCTGTGGACCAGGGAGCCCGACGCGGGGCTTGATCCCAGGACCCTGGGATCACGACCTGAGCTGAAGGCATACGCTCAACCGACTGAGCCACCCAGGCGCCCCTCTTCTTTTTAAAGATTTTATTTTTAAGTAATCTCAACACCCACTGTGGGGCTCGAACTCACAACCTTGAGATCAAGGGTCCCATGCTCCACCATGAGCCAGCCAGGTGCCCCAATTTGTATGTCTTGTTTGGAGAAATAATGATGCAAACTCTTAGCCCATTTTTTAATTGTGTTACTAGTTTTTTTTTTTATTATTGAGTTGTAGAAGTTCCTTATATATTTTGGATATTAACCCCTTATCAGATAGATGGTTTGCAAATATTTTCTCCCATCTTACAGGTTGCCTTTTTACTCTATTGATTGTTTTCTTTGCTGTGTAGAAGTTTTTTAGTTTGATATAGTCCCGCTTGTTTATGTATTTATTTATTTTTGTTGCCTATGCTTTTGGTGTCAAATCATTGCCAAGGCCAATGTCATAAAGCTTTTCCCTTATGTTTTTTCTAGGAGTAGTTCTACAGTTTCAGGTCTTACATTTAAGTCTTCAATTTATTTTGAGTTGATTTTTGTGTATAGTATAAGATAAGGATCCAATTTCATTCTTTTGCATGTGGGTATCTAGTTTTCCCAATACCATTTGTTGAAAGATTGTTCTTTCCCTATTATATATTCTTGGCATGCTTGAATATCAGTTGACAATATATGCATGGATTTACTTCTGGGTTCCCTTTTCTGTTCTATTGGTCTATATGTCTGTCTTTATGACAGTACCATTGCTGTACTTTATAATATGTTTTGAAATCAGGAAGTGTGATACCACCTTTGTTGTTTTTTTTCAAGATTGATTTGTCTATTTGTGGCCTTTTGTGGTCCATATGAATTGTAGACTTGTTTTTTCTATTTCTGCAAAAACTGCCATTGGCATTTTGATAGGAATTGCACTGAATCTGTAGATCACTTTGGATAGTTTGGACATTTTAACAATATTAAAGTGAGTAAAGTAAGTCCATATATTATTCTAAATGCTTTACTTATAGGAATATTCAAAATTTTTTCTAATTCTAATTTTTGCTTTTTTTTTTTTTTAAAGTAGGTTCCACACCTAGCGTGGAACCCAACATGGAGCTTGAACTCACAGCCCTGATACCAAGATCCGAGCTGAGATCAAGAGCTGAGCCATCCATGCGCCCCACTAATTTTTGCTTTTTGAATAAATTGTTTATTTTAGAGTAGTTAAGATTTCCAGAAAAGTGAAGATAGTACAGAAAGTTCCGTATACCTGACATTTAATTTCCCCTATTATTAACATTTTACATTAGTATGGTACATTTGTCACAATTAATGAATCAATATCGATACATTATTATTAACAAAAGTCCATACTTTATTCACATTTCCTTAGTTTTCATCCAATTTATTTTTACTGTCCTAGGACCCATCCAGGATACCACATTACCTTTAGTCATCACATTTCCTTAGGCTGCTCTTGGCTGTGACAGTTTATAGTATTGTTTTAATTATCACAATAATTCCATGTGGTACGACTTGTTATTTATTTATTTTTTACAGATGAGAAAACAGGCTAGGGTTATATGGAAAAGGGAGTCAACTCTGGAAATCTGGGAGTCAACTCTGGAAATCTGGGCCAGAGCCCCCACTCTCAACCACTGTACTGCCCTACTTCTAATATTGGCTACTGGATACAAGGTAAATAAATATACGACACACCTGGACCAAGATATAAGGTAGCATGTGATAAATGCTTTAGAGCCCCCAAAGGTAAAGGTTATTTCTGGTTTGTAGGAGCTTAGTGAAATTTGAGAAAGATTTTAACAATGGGATGATGTTTGAGCTAGGCCCTGAGAATTAGGAGGAATAATTGTATAATATTTTATAGTTCCTTTTAAATATGTTAGAATGCCTGTCCCAATTCATTTTTATAACATCTCCAAGGATAGATGAATGGTTTTGTCCTGGAGTGAATAGCTTGAGGATAAGAAGTTTTAGGTCATGGTTTGATAAACTTTCAGTATCTAAACAAAGTCATAGAATTTCATTTTACTTGCAAAAGGATAAAACATTTTAACAATATGTTTTTTAACCTATGAACATTTAGTCTTCAAATTAGTTTGATCATATTCCCAAAATCCCAACCAATTAAAGATGAAGATGAGGTCAATTTTGTTTGACTAATGCATTGTTGATTCTTTTACACCATTCTGGTACCTAGAAAGTATTGAATAAATATTTGTTGAATGAGTGAATGAACCCTGATTCAATTCAGAGAAATGTTAAAGATTTCTTGATAATACAGTTGGCAGGTAGACACTAGTCAGGGTTTCCCTTCTCAGATGAAAACACTGCTAGAGAATTCCCAGTATCTTTTAGGACTTGTACATGTTCAAACTCTCTATAATCTTTATAAAGGAGGAACAGAGAAGTTCTAGAGAGTCTTTACCCTTTTGCTCTTCCCACCAACTTTCCCAGCCAGAACACTAACTCTCTGAATTTGTAGAAATTCATTCACAGAATGTTCTAGGAATATGTTCTATTAATGTTTATAACTTTTCTAAAAGGTAAGAAGTAAGTCTTAGAATAGGAAGGTTATGTATTTGAAATGAACTCTACCGAGCAATTATTTTTAAATGACAACCAATAGCCTTACTTTGTATTAACTGTTCACGTGGGGCAACAATTAAGTGATTCATGATTGGTTTTATAAAGTAAACTTTTTCTTAAAAAAGATTTTATTTATTTGAGAGAAAGAGTGAGAGAGAGAGAGAGAGAGCACCAGGAGGGTGAGGGGCAGAGGGAGAAACAGGCTCCCCACTGAGCAGGGAGCCCGACATGGGCTTGATCCCAGGACTCCAGGATCATGACCTGAGCTGAAGGCAGAGGCTCAACCGACTGAGCCACCCAGGTGCCCCTAAAGTAAACTTCTTAAAAAAGTGCATTCTGGTTCAGAGGAGAATGTGATATGTGTCATATACTTGAGCTTTAGAGGTTTGGGAAAAATAATCAAAATTTCCAAATTTGATATCAATGACAGGTAGGATTGAAAATATGTCCTTTGGAATTATGACCCCCTCTCCTCTGCCATTCCTCCCCCAACTAATGGGATATGTTTAAAAAAAGAAAAACTGGCCAATTGGAAGTAGTCCTGGCAGATTAAATCTATCCTTGCATGAACCTTGGAAAACTGCCCTCTAGTGGAACTTATTGAAATTTAGGCCTAGAGAGTTCTAATAGAGATTTGTCTTTGGGTCAAGGGTTGGATAAAGTTCTGTATCTTTTCTCAGATTTTTCTTTTTTTTTTTTTTTTAAAGATTTTATTTATTTATTTGAGACAGAGAGAATGAGAGACAGAGAGCATGAGATGGAGGAGGGTCAGAGGGAGAAGCAGACTCCCTGCCGAGCAGGGAGCCCGATGCGGGACTCGATCCCGGGACTCCAGGATCATGACCTGAGCCGAAGGCAGTCGCTTAACCAACTGAGCCACCCAGGCGCCCCTTTTCTCAGATTTTTCTAAAGCAGTGATGGAAATGGCAGTTTAAAGTAGCAAGAGTAAAGGTCAAATGTGACCCATAGAATATGCATTTAAAATTTTTATAATTCTTTCTTTTTGGTTATTGGCTCAGGTTAGTAAGACCTGTATTTTCCAAGTGGTTATAAATGGGTAAAAAAGATGTTATAACTCAAAATAAAATTAATAAAATAGAAAAAGGTGTAGGTAGACTAATTAATTTTATGAAGAACAGAGTCAGTGTAGGTAGACTAATTAATTTTATGAAGAACAGAGTCATGTGGTGACTGGTTTTGATGTTTGAGTTTTGACTGTGACTTTGAGAAAAATGGCAACACCTTTAAATTTAAGCTTAAATTCTGTTTTGCATACAATTATGTTACTGTGTGGATACCTTGGAAATATTCAGACAATTCTGTGGATCCGTCCTGACAATCAAGGCAGAAATGTGAATTGGCACCATGAGAGAGAAGCTCTGAGGGTCAGCCTTATGGGCAGGGGAGTAGTTGTCTCTTACAGGGTTTGATTTGAGCCCTATTTGTTTATAAGATGAAGGATATTGGATGAGAGAGCACCAGAGATGATCTTCTGCCTTTCAAATATTCATTCTCTAGCCAACATTCCACCATTAGAGATGCATAACTTCAGTTCTATATACTTCCAGTCAAGAATTCTTTGTCAAAACCTAGGCCATTATCAATGAATACTTTAATTACCGACAAACACCCTAATGTGTTGTTTTTCCATTGGTGGACCATCTGGATCAGAATCACCTGGCAGATCTGTTAAAAACACTGACTTAGGGGCCTGGCCCTAGACTAGTTTGGGCAGAATCTCAGGATGGGGAGATGAATAAGACATAGTGATTCTCATACCCATTGAAGTTCTGGAATCCCTGAAATGATACATTGAGAGCCTCCTGAGAGAAACTTCTTTAGAATACAGGATAGGCACCTGAGTAGGAGTAAGGACTATCCCAAGATGAAGGAGAGAGCAGAGATTGGGTGAATGGGAGATACCAAAGCTGAACTTCAGCCCTTTGATGATTCTGCTCAGTGTCAGTCCCTAGAAGAGTTAGTGTTATTCTGGTTAGTGACTCTATGACTAATTTCCCTCATCAAGAAAATGCGAGACATGAAAAACTTTTGGAAATGGCAGTGGTAGCCCATTAGAATGCATTGAAAAACAAAGAATTCTCAGAGATAAACTTCCGGAACTTAACTGAGCCCCGACGGGTAGAGGCTTTTCATTTGTGCTAGTGACATGTGGTGTAGATCCAGATATGTCCCGTGTCTTGTGATTACAGTCTTCCTTTTGAAAACAGTTGCTGACAATCTGTCACTCCTTTGTTAAGGCTCAGCCCGTTTGAAAATGTGGGGTATCAGCTGCTGTTGCTGGAGGTCCATTTCTGTTTTCCAGCAGGTGGGTGTGTCTGTTTCTTTCCTTTCATCTCCATCCAGGCTTTCTTCTTTCAGGCACTTTCCGGTTTGTCAAGCCAAGTATGCCTGTCATGTTGGAAC
Organism: Mirounga angustirostris; assembly: GCF_029215605.1. NCBI lineage: Eukaryota > Metazoa > Chordata > Mammalia > Carnivora > Phocidae > Mirounga > Mirounga angustirostris. The sequence goes on from NW_026991715.1 coordinate 115,597,831, forward strand.
CCAGCCCTGGGACACTCACCAACTTCTCTTTGTGTTAGTATCTCCCTTGACTATGTTTCCATTCTTCCTTTTTTTCCTAAAGCCTACCAGTTCATTTGTATGGTCACCTAGATGTCCTATCCTCCTTATTGTGGGCGCTCAAAAGCTGCCAGTTACCCTTGTAGCCTCACCTCCTCTGTGTTTTCACTTCATTTAGACTTGCCTTGTGCTTTTCCAAGGGGTCACCTTGGCTGTTCTCTTTCTCTTCTTCTTCTTCCTATTATTTTCTGTATCAAGTCATACTAAGTGCTGTGACAGCTTTTCTGAACTGAAACTTAAGAGTTTAGTAGAAAGAGAGTGGGTTTCAGACTCAGGTTAGGGTTGGAATTCTCTACTTATTGGTAGCTCTAAAAATATTAATTCTGTCATGGAGTTGTAAAAATTGGATTAGATAATATAGAAATATGCCAGGCATAGCCCCCATACCCATAGATGTTCAATACACAGCACTTATTATTATTCATATTATTTTTGTATGAAAATGTTCCATGTTACTATAACCCACAATGCCTTCTTCCTTTGTACTTGTGTGGATTTTCTTGGATTTGGGGTTCCAAGAGAGGTGGGAGACTAGAATATACAGCCCTTACTCATGTGTCCCAAGAATAAGGGGACTGTGAGCAGGAAGAAGAGCTGTGATCTATAAACATGCTGTCCACTGCCTACTCAGGCAGGGGTTTCTCTCAGGATCTGGTAACCTTTACTTGAGTGTTGAAGTGGTTCCTTCTTTAAGCACAAGCCATCCCGAGAGGAATTTGCTTGCTGGAAGACATATGGTTCCTTCAGTTCCACTTTGTTGAGTTAAAGCTTTGAAGTCCTAATTGGACCAGCTCAGAATATCCTAGGTAAGTCCTACCCAATGGGACCATATAGTCTCTACCGTATATATTACTGGTTTTTGCTATGTCCTGGCTCTGAAGCCAATACAGTTCTCCAGCTTTCTGATATGCTATTCCATTGCTGCCCATTTCTGCTATTCTGCACAAGAATTCTCTAGATTGAGAAGACTATAGATTATGATGCCTGTGGCTTATTAATCTGAGATCCCCAGGAATGAGCTTCTGGTATAGTCTACTCCTCCTTCCCTTTTCAAGTTAACACCTCCATCACCTCACCTTTGTGTGTGTGTGTGTGTGTGTGTGTATGTAGTGAGAACATTTAAAATTTAGTCTCTTAGCGACTTTTAGGTATATAATACAGTATTGTTAACCTTAGTCACCGTGCTGTACATTACATCCCCAGGACTTATTCATCTTAAAACTGGACGTTTGTACCCTTTGATGAACATCTCTCTATTTTCCCACCCCCATCTCCTGAGAACCACCATTCTACTCTCTGTTTCTATGACTTTGGCTTTTTAAAAATTCCACATATAAGTGATATACAGTATTTTTCTTTCTCTGACTTATTTTATTTAGCATCATGCCCTCAGGCTTTATCCATGTTGTTGCAAATGGCAAGATATTCTTTTTTTCTTTGGCTCAATAATATTCTATTTTATGTATATATACAGAATTTTCTTTTCTTTTTTTTTTTTTAAAGATTTTATTTATTTATTTGAGAGAGAGAGAACACCTGAGAGGGGATAGGGTCAGAGGACGAAGCAGACTCCTTGCCGAGCAGGAAGCCCGATGCGGGACTCAATCCAGGGACTCCAGGATCATGACCTGAGCCGAAGGCGGTCGCCCAACCAACTGAGCCACCCAGGCGCCCACAGCATTTTCTATATCCATTCATCTGTAGACAAACTTTTAGGTTGTTTTAATTTTTAATTTTTTGAGGAAACTTCTTTCTGTTTACCACAGTGGCTGTACCAATTTCCATTCCGACCAACAGTGCATAGGATGCCTTTTTCTTGACATCTTTTCAGTATTTTCTTAAAAATTATTTTTATTTTTTAAAGATCTTATTTATTTATTTGACAGAGAGAGAGACACAGCGAGAGAGGAAACAAGCAGGGGGGGTGGGAGAGGGAGAAGCAGGCTTCCCACTGAGCAGGGAGCCCAATGTGGGGCTCGATCCCAGGACCCTGGGATCATGACCTGAGCCGAAGGCAGATGCTTAATGACTGAGCCACCCAGGTGCCCCTCTTTTCACAATTGTTATCTATGTTTTTAGTGGTAACCATTCTAACAAGTGTGAGGTCACATCTCCTTATGGTTTTGATTTGCATTTCCCTTATGATTAATGATGTTGAGCATTTTTCATGTATTTTTTATGGCCATTGACTGTTTTCATTAGAAAAATGCCTATTCAGGTCCTCTGCCCATTTTTAAATTGGACTGTTTGTTTTTTTGCTGTTGAGTTTATGAGTTCCTTATATATTTTGGATATTGACCCCTTATCAGATAAATGGTTTGCAAATATTTTCTCCCATTTCATAGGCTACCTTTTCATTTTGTTGATTGTTTCTTTCCCTGTGCAGAAGCTTTTTAGTTTGATGTAGTCCCACTTGTTGAAATAAACCCATGCATAGCTTGGAGATATTGCAGGTTTGGTTCCAGACCACCCCAATAAAGTGAATATTGCAGTAAAGTGAGTCAAATGAATTTTTTGGTTTCCCAGTGCATATAAAAGTTATGTTTACAGTATACTGTAGTCTATTAAGTGTGCAGTAGCATTATGTCTAAAAGATATATATACCTTAATTAAAAAATACTTTATTGCTAAAGAATGCTAACCGTCATCTGAGATTTCAGGAAGTCTTAATCTTATTGTTGGTAGAGAGTGTTGCCTCAATGTGAATGGCTGCTGACTGATAAGGGTGGTAGTTGCTGAAGGTTGGGGTGGCCATGGCAATTGCTTAAAATAAGACAACAAGAAGTTTAACTCATTGATTAACTCTTCCTTTCATGAATGATTTCTTTGTAGCATGTTATGCTGTTTGATAGCATTTCACCCACAGTAGGACTTCTTTCAAAATTGGGGTTAATCCTCTTAAACCCTGCCATTGATTTATCAACTAAGTTTATGTTCTAAATCCCTTGTTGTAGACTCTATCTCAAGAAACCACTTTTGGGGCACCTGGGTGGCTCAGTCTGTTAAGCGTCTGACTTCGGCTCAGGTCATGATCTCAGGGTCCTGGTGTTGAGCCCTGCATCAGGCTCCCTGCTGAGCGGGGAGTCTGCTTGTCCCTCTCCTTCTGCCCCTCCCCCTACTCATGTTCTCTCTCTCTCTCTCAAATAAATAAATAAAATCTTTTTTTTAAAAGATTTTATTTATTTATTTGACAGAGAGAGACAGTGAGAAAGAATACAAGCAGGGGGAGTGGGAGAGGGAGAAGCAGGCTTCCCGCCGAGCAGGGAGCCCGATGCGGGGCTCCATCCCAGGACCCTGGGATCATGACCTGAGCCGAAGGCAGACGCTTAACGACTGAGCCACCCAGGCGCCCCAAATAAATAAAATCTTAAAAAAACCCAATCAAACCACTTTCTTTGCTCATCCATGAGAAGCAACTCCTCATCTCTGAAAATTTTGTCATGAGACTGGGAAAACTGCACATGCAGAAAGATGAAATTGGATCTCTCTTACACCACTCACAAAAATTAACTTGAAATGGATTAAAGACTTAAAGCATAATACCTGAAACCATAAAAGTCCTAGAAAGAAATATAGGGAAAAAGCTCCTTGACATTGGTCTTGGCAGTGATATTTTGGATGTGATACCAAAAACACAGGCAAAAAGAACAAAAATAAGTAAGAAAAATACTTCTTGAACTCTAAGTTATCTGTCCGAGTAGACAATATAGGCCTTTTCTTTCTACTTCTTACTCCTCCCCCAATATTACAGTTAAGCAGATAAAACTATATCTGAAAGCCAGTCAACCAACCAACTAACCAAAAAAAAAAAAAAAAAAAAAAAAAATCCAACCTCTCCCCCAAATCTCTGAAACTGTCCCCAAACCAGTCTCTCCCCAACCCATTTCCTGCTCTTCCAGATTCTCTTCACCCATTTTGGACTATGTTTCCCTTGAACTTCCTTTTTACATCACCTTGCCCATCACTGGCGACGCTGTCCCTGTTTCTGGCCACCCCTCAAACTTCACTCTCCTGAGGACCCTTAAGTAATTATTGTTTGTGCTTCATTTGATGCTACTGCTTAGTAGATGTGTGTGTGTGTGTTTAATTAGTAAGATTGTTTGCTTCTTGAAGGTACTGCAGTTTATACCTTCTAGAGAAACTAGGATACTGATTTCCAAAAAAGCAGCTGCTCAATAAAAATATATTGACTGGTTACTGATTTTTGCCTTAGTTATACTTCACAATTTTCCCGTTTGCCCAGTCCTGCTTCTAGCCAACATGGGATTATGTATGGTACCTGGAGACAAAAATGGCTTGGAGAACTAAAACCTAGAGATAATCTTATAAGCTCATTTAGAACAAAGGTTTAATTATCCCCCTATCAACTGAGACTTTTATCTGAGCTGAGTTGCAATAAGCAACAAATTGATGAGTTTCATTTGCTCTGCTTACTTTGGCTACTGTGAATAGCATAAGGAACACAAGTCAGAGTGAAGAAGCAAAGAATCTGCACAAGACAGGTAGCTTTTGTTTAGTCATGTTGGCCAAAGAGCAACACATATTAAGTGTATCATTGAAAATGTGTTTGAAGGGTGCCTGGGTGGCTCAGTCGTTGAGCATCTGCCTTCGGCTCAGGTCATGATCCCAGGGTCCTGGGATCGAGCCCCGCATCGGGCTCCCTGCTCTGCGGGGAGCCTGCTTCTCCCTGTCCCACTCCCCCTGCTTGTGTTCCCTCTTGCTGTGTCTCTCTCTGTCAAATAAATAAATAAGATCTTAAAAAAAAAAAAAGAAAATGTGTTTGACCTTTCTGTGTGGAGAAACAAGCATTGGACAATTTGTTTCTTTTTTTAAAAATTTTATCATGTTATGTTAGTCACCATACATTACATCATTAGTTTTTGATGTAGTGATCCACAATCCATTGTTTTCGTATAACACCCAGTGCTCCATGCAGTACGTGCCCTCCTTAATACCCATCACCGGGCTAACCAATCCCCCCTCCCCCCTCCCCTCTAAAACCCTGTCTGTTTCTCAGGTCCATAGTCTCTCATGGTTCATCTCTCCCTCCAATCCCCCCCCCGCCCATTTTTCCCTTCCTTCTCCTAATGTCCTCCATGTTATTCCTTATGTTCCACAAATAAGTGAAACCATATGATAATTGACTTTCTCTGCTTGACTTATTTCACTTAGCATAATTTCCTCCAGTCCCATCCATGTTGATGTAAAAGTTGGGTATTCATCTTTTCTGATGGCTGAGTAATATTCCATTGTATATATGGACCACATCTTCTTTATCCATTCATCTGTTGAAAGGCATCTCGGCTCTTTCCACAGTTTGGCTATTGTGGACATTGCTGCTATGAACATTGGGGTGCCTATGGCCCTTCTTTTCACTACATCTGTGTCTTTGGGGTAAATACCCAGGAGTACAATTGCTGGGTCATAGGGTAGCTCTATTTTTAAATTTTTGAGGCACCTCCACACTGTTTTCCAAAGTGGCTGTACCAACTTGCATTCCCACCAATAGTGTAAGAGGGTTCCCCTTTCTCCACAACCTCTCCAACATTTGTTGTTTCTTTCCTTGTCCATTTTTGCCATTCTCACTGGTGTAAGGTGGTATCTCAGTGTGGTTTTGATTTGGATTTCCCTGATGGCTAATGATGATGAACACTTTTTCAGGTGTCTGTTAGCCATTTGTATGTCTTCTTCAGAGAAGTGTCTTTTCATATCTTCTGCCCACTTTTTGACTTGATTATTTGTTTTTTGGGTGTTGAGTTTGAGAAGTTCTTTATAGATCTTGGATACCAGCCCTTTATCTGTAGTGTCATTTGCAAATATCTTCTCCCATTCTGTGGGTTGCCTCTTTGTTTTGTTGACTGTTTCCTTTGCTGTGCAGAAGCTTTTTATCTTGATGAAGTCCCAAAAGTTCATTTTTGCTTTTGGACAATTTGTTTCATGATAGACTAGAACTAGGCTGGGAATGTTACTTTCTAACACCTAATTTTCCTCATGTATGAACCAAAGGCTAAATGATGTTGTCCCTGGCAATGGAGATGGCCAAGTACCAGTGCGGGGAATAGAAATAAGAAAGGAGGTATGGCTTTTTATTGCTGCCAGATGGATGGGCTCTTTCTCCTTCCTCCTGTGTCCTGACTACCTTCTACCCCCTGAGGGCAACAGCCAGAGGAAGCTTGTGCCCAGTGAAAAGCCTGTTGGCATGCTGAAGGGGTATCAGTTCTACCTCCTAGAAACTTCTTCAGTCCATCTACCTCTTTCTACCTCCACCATGACCTCCCTAGCAGTGGATTTACATTCATAATATTTAATAGCTAGTGCAGCACAAGGCACTGACCTATCAGAATGGAAGCTGGTTATAAACAACCGAAATAATCAAACTGGTCATTTCTTTTATTTGGAATCTAAGGTCCATTTGCCTCTGGCCTGGACCCTCTAAGGGCCTCCTACGTGGACACTGCAGTGCACTCTAATCCACTGCAAAATAACCAGAGTGATCTTTTTCAAGTGCAGATCTTACCCAGTCTTCTGTATCCTCTCACATGCTAAAACCCTTCCATGGCCCTCCACAGCTCTTAAGATAAAGACGACCTCCTTAACGTGGTCTTTAAAGCCTTACATAATTTGTCCCCTCTCTGCCTGTAATATAATTGATAGCCTATTTTCCACACAAAGCTGTAAGCTCCATGAGAGTAGGGACCATATTTGTTTTTTCCCCAGTGACTACCTAAGTTTAGTGCCTGACACAGAGCAGGAACTCATTAAATATTCTTTGAATGAATAAATAAATCATGAAACAAGCCCAAATTTTCCAACATATATCTTCATATCTAGTCCAGGATTCTTATTGTATATACATGTGAATGTGTTTTTAATCAATAGTTTCATAGAGAATTCTTGTTCATATTTCTTATATTGTTGAACTGTATCAGTATTTTCCTAGTGGTGGATGTCAGACATCTGGGAGCTATTCTGTGCTGCCTCTTCTGCCCCACCCCCAACTAAATGGTCATGTGGCACTATAGTTCTATTTCCCAAATATTCTCTCAATTTTCCCCTTCTCTTCAGCCCTTGGCTATGTTCTGGTTCAGGTCTCATCATTTCTTGCAGTTACTTCCAACCTGATCTCCCTACTTTCTTTCTTATTTCCCTTTAGTCCATCTTCTGCAGAACTGCCAGGGTAATTTTCAAAAACCTTATTTAGTCATGTCATTCTCTTGCCTTAAATTCTTCAAAGTACCCATTCTACAGAGGATCAAGTTGTAGCACAACATATAAAAAAACCCTTCATAATTTGGGACTCCTCTACTATGCTTTGAGATCTTATTCATTTAATAAATAGTTATTGAACACTTACTTTATGTGAGGGGATCTCTTGGAAATATGGTGAATAAGGTTGTACTTTCTTTGCCCTTATTGACAATACTGTCTAATGGTAGGCTCACCCCTTGGAGCAATCATACATAGATAATATTTGTGGTTCCCCAAACCTACGACACCCTCATATTTCTTTGTCATGACTAGAGTGCCCCTTCTGTTCCTCACCTCTAGTCACATCTCCCTGACAAACTCCTATATATTTTTCAGGGCTAAATTTAAGAACTATTTTCTTGGGATACTTTGTCTGATTTCCTCTTGTACCCCAGGGAGGATTTACTGTTCTTTCATTGTCCATCCTCTATCAGAGTACTGGTTACACTGTATTTCTTTCTTTCTTTTCTTTTCTTTCTTTTCTTTTCTTTTCTTTTCTTTTCTTTTTTTTTCTTTCTTTCTTTCTTTCTTTCTTTCTTTCTTTCTTTCTTTCTTTCTTTCTTTCTTTCTTTCTTTCTATTTACTTATTTATTTGACAGAGAGAGAGAGAGCAATCACAAGCAGGGGGAGTGGCAGGCAGAAGGAGAGGGAGAAGCAGGCTCCCCACTGAGCAGAGTGCTGGATGTGGGGCTCGATCCCAGGACCCTGGGATCATGACCTGAACCGAAGGCAGATGCTTAACCAACTGAGCCATCCAGGCACCCCCTGTTTGTATTTCTTAATTTTTCTGCACTCTAATCTATAAATGCCATATCACATGATATTTTGTCTTAGTTATCATCATCATCTCTCCAGAGAATAGAAGGGTACCTGTTAAATGGTGAGTAGGCATTCAATAGTTTGTTGAATGAGAAAATGTTTCCTTGGAATGTGGGACCCAAAATGATATGGTATATATTATGGGTCCTTCTGTGCCAAACAGTTTCAAGATACTAAGAAAGCACAATTTATTGATTATTTTAAAATTATTATGTTTTAGGGGCGCCTGGGTGGCTCAGTTGGTTAAGCGACTGCCTTCGGCTCAGGTCATGATCCTGGAGTCTCAGGATCGAGTCCCGCATCGGGCTCCCTGCTTGGCAGGGAGTCTGCTTCTCCCTCTGACCCTCCTCCTTCTCATGCTCTCTGTCTCTCATTCTCTCTCAAATAAATAAATAAAATCTTTAAAAAAAAAAAAATAAAATTATTATGTTTTAAAATGTAGGGCTCCATTTTATTCAATATTCTTTGTTTAAATGGAATCCAATTGTAAACTGATCTCTTATAATGCTTATTATAAACTATGATAATTAACTTGTATAACTTGAATGATATACACAACACTATAACAGATCTCATTAGTAAAAATTTTTGTTTGACCCTTTACTACTTTGATTTATAATGGACTTTGGCATGGTCTGGTAAGGTAAATGTTGATATTATCCCTCTTGGAATTTGCCAGATTTTATTCCTACTGATGGCGATAGGCATTTTAGCAGTTCATTTTCAAGCTAGGTCTGTCAGCCATCTCTTTTTCCCCAGGACACCTATTTTTATTTCCATTTTTTGGTTATCTTTAAGCATGAAGTCAATGTTAACTACTTTCTGTGACATCAGACCCTTGTTAGAGCTCTCCAGTGTACGAGGATTCCAGTGAAGGGTTGTCTGGGATGGGTGTACTAGGGATTAATCTTGTCAGTGCACAAATATTTATTAAGCATGTGTTCTGTGCCCATCTCTCTAGTAAGATACAATCAATTATTTCTTTTCTATTCTCCACTGTATTTCCAATGTCCAATAAATGCTTGATGAATATTTTTTTAATTAATAAAATTTTGGAAAATATGGATTCTGTTTATGGAGGGTTTGGGAAGAAGTGTAGGGAGAGAACTATCCATTACACTCCTGCTATGTTCCAGGCCCTGTGTTCACACTTGCCACACGTTATAAGTTTTACAAGAGTCCTTTGAGGTGGATGTGCTTATTTTATTTTTCATTTATCCCCTGTTTTCCCAGTTGCAGAGCTGAGGAGTAAAATATGAATCATATAAATAGTATTGTTGTATTCTTAGTTCTGTACTTAAACTGCCTCTGTTGACAGACCTTAGCTCTTCCAAAGTCCCCTATCCCCAGTTATTATGGAAAATGGGGGCATCCCCTATGTAATCTTGAAAATCATCTTGCATTTGACACTGCCTTTCCATTTGCCACATTGTATCTACCATTTTATTCCCCTCCCCAGTCTACTGTGGATACTTCCACCTGTGGATGTCTCCAGGGGTTGGGCTGTGCAATACTCTATGGCACCAAGGCTGTTCCATTGTCACATCATGACCTGTTTTGTCCACAGATGCAACAGTGTCATTGATCTTTGAGAAAAACAACTGCGTGTCCAGATTCTCTCTCTCCAGCAGAGGATAAAGCATGTGGAGGGAAGGGCTGATGTGGAGCGAGGCACGCATCTGATGTGCTCTTCCATGTGGTGTGGAATCAGGGGCATGGAAATTGCTGCTCTGCTGCTGGTGGAGGGAGTGTAGCTGGAGCTTCAGGACAGAGTCTACTGTGTGACTCAGTCCACCCGAAAATAACGTTTGCTGTTAAGATAAGTCTTCTAGCCCCTTGGGAGTAGGAGAGAGGTAAGAGAGATTTGGAATCTGATGGAAAATGTCCTTGAGGGGACAAGTAGTATGTCCTTATCTGTAGATAACCACAAAGGTTTAACTAGGTGGAACATATGACAAGAACAAAAAAAGTAACCTGGTAGATACTGTTAGCCTTTTCCTCTTTCTCTACCTATGAAGGAGGAAGAGGTTTTTTGTTTCGTTCTGTTTTGTTCTTTTGCTTCAACAGTCCCAGGAACTGAGATTTTGTTCTGATCGATGTCTGGGTTATACTATTTGAAGGAGCTCCCAAAGTCTAAATTGATATCCAAGACACAGGGCATAGAGCTATTCAGGAAGAAAAATAGATTGAGATGTTAGGGATGCTGAGAGAAATAAAGCAGTAGTATGGACTAGAGTTTTAAAGGTAGAGAAGATAAGTGAGAGGGAGAGAGAAGAGTGATTATTGAGCAGCTGTTTTGAAGACTTAAGAGATCATGGTGGAAAAAGAGGATCTTAAGGATATATGCTGTCTCTTTGAAAAATTTCAGTAAAAATTTAAGGTGTTTTTAAGTGTATCTTTGAGTTTTGGATTTCTGTTTCTGTTGGATGCAGCACTGCTCTAACACTGGCCATGAGAATGGTTCAGCTTTGTTTCACCATCTAATGGGGAGCCACGATAAAGCCATGAAACCATTGGCAAATAGAGTGATGGAATGTGAGGTGCAGACAGTGTTTCCAGAGACCAGACAAAGCAGGAATTAATATGGACTGTGGTTGTTGGTGAAGGTTTCAAAGAGTTTAATGGAATGTAGCTGGGAGTCAGATCTCAAAAAATATATAGGATTTGCATAGATGGAGAGAAGGAAGGACATTTTGGCCAGTGGAAATTTGCCTGAGTAAAGGCATGAGGTATGGATGATCATTGTATCTAAGAGGGGCTAGTCAGAAGTTTAACCTAAGAGGAAGAGAAACAAGAGTGATGAGTAGTAACTGGGAATTAGAATGTATCAGTAAAGTGGGGTCAGGTTAAGGAGGGTTTTAGAGGCTACACCAAGGAACCTGTATGAAATTTACAAAGGATAACATGTATTCTGTAGAGATGAAAACTAGAGTTTTAAAAAGATTCATCTGAGGGGCGCCTGGGTGGCTCAGTTGGTTAAGCGACTGCCTTCAGCTCAGGTCATGATCCTGGAGTCCCGGGATCGAGTCCCGCATCGGGCTCCCTGCTCGGCGGGGAGTCTGCTTCTCCCTCTGACCCTCCCCCCTCTCATGCTCTATCTCATTCTCTCTCTCAAATAAATAAATAAAATCTTTAAAAAAAAAAAAATAAAAAGATTCATCTGGGAGAAGTGATTGACATGGAAAAGGAGCCTGGAGACTTTTTGTTTTAAAAATGTGTGTCTGAGGCATTTAGGGTTTGGACTTGGTGGAGAGGAAATGTTGAAAGGACAAATCATAGGACTTGCAATTAATTGCATGTTCAGGACAGATGTGAGATCACATTCAAATATTCTAGTTTTTCTGGTCTAGAGGTTTTAGATAATTCATTCTTTCATTTATCAACTTACTTTTTTCACTCATTCAATGATTATTTATTGATATGTAATATATTTTTCATATTGGGATACAGTGAAAAACATTGAAAACTTCTTGACTTTGTGGATCTTACATTTAAGAGAAGACATAGATAATAAAAATGTAAAAAGTAAAATATATAGGATATGAGCTGGTGGTAAGTTCTTTAAAGAAAAATGAAGCAGGGAAGGGGGACTGAGTTGTGGGTAGTAGAAAGGTTACAATGATAAATAATTGAAGTGGGGGTGTTGGAAAAAGAACTAGTTTTCAGGGAAATATGGGATTTGGACATATCAGTGGCATTTTCTGAGAAAGGTAGGCAAATAATTCTTATGGGATGTTAGGATTGGGAATGTATATTGGGGAGCCACCAGCATAGCTGTAATAAGTGAAGTTCTTATCTAACCCTTAAAGAAGCAGGAACTGATGAAAGCCTGAAGTCTCAACCCTGAGAGCAGCAGGAGAATTTCTTGGGAAAACGAAGACCCAAAGAAGGAGGAGCAGTATTCATGATGTCATCAGGGTTAGAAAGAAAGGCAGGCAAGGAAGAGAACTTCATTCTTAGGGGTTTTTTTATGTTCTTATACAGGTGATAACTGAAAGGTATAAGCTTGTCAATAATTCTTCCTATACCCACAATCTCAGTCATCCTCTGGTAATGTCTAAAGACAGTTTCTACAAGTCTCTGGAAGCTTGCTTATTGAAAGGGCAAAGAACCACTTTGTTGCCCAGAAATGAAAAACCAAAGTAAAATTTATTTTTCTCTTAATACCAAATGAACCATTAGAATTACAGTTCCCCAAATAATGAGTACCTTATGAGTATTAAAGACTTTGTCGAAGTGTTTACTTCACAACTAATGTGTCTGCTCACCCTGTATAAAGCTGTTGTGTCCCTTTATGCCACAGCCCCTGATCTTGAGGTTTTGTACTCTAGCATGAACACCACCAATGTGGCAGGACATGAAGGCCCTTTAGACAAGGAAAAGCCAGTAAGCAAATATAATACATGAAACAAAAAGTAAACAAATAAGTAACTAATACTGTGGTCTGACGGAATGGCTTTCCAGTTAGGCAATGGCTCCTCATCATTTTACAAGGTAATGTTACTAATCCCTTTCTATAAAGTTAAGGCTGCTAATGTACCTGATATTTGTTTCTTTCACATTAGAATCTTTTTCTTTTGAATTTAAAAGATTACTAAGGTAGACAAATGAAGCAAAGAATGCTCTGAGACTCTGAGGGATTGAATTATGAGTCTTAGTCTGTGAATTGTAAAGTCATCCTCTGCTGACACTCCTGTGTGAACTTGCAGGCTGGTATGATAAACAATGGTGAAGCAACAACAACATAATTCAGGAGACTTTAAATGATTGTGACCTATATCTCACATTACAAAAACTTAAATATCAATGATCTCTTGTAAATTAGTATGTATTCGACTGCATGGAAATTTAATAAGAAAGAAATGAATACTGTCTAATATTGGCCCAAAGTCCCTGAGACACTAATTTAAAAAGTTAATTTACTACCTCTTTGTTCTATTTGTTAACTTGTAGGGAAGTGAAAGCCATGATTACAACAAAAATTTCTTCTCTTATAATAATACCCCATGAAATCCTTAGAGCTAAACATATTTGTTTCCATCCTTAAGTTACACAGACCATCTTTCAGTAATGGAAAGAAGCAAGCAATCATCTTTAGTTTTGATGCTCACAAATTATGACTCACCTCCACTTTGGGAACCTGGAATAGTTGAATAGTATTATCCTTGACTTGCAAGCTCAGGTTTTGCTATTGGAAGCAAATGCTTCCATTCCTACCTTCCTCTCTGCTCTTTTCTCTGTAAAGTTCAGGACTAAAAGGAGTAAACATTTTTAACTTGAACATTTTTTATTTTTGCTTTTCTATAGATAATAAGCATAACATCACCATTCATGATCTGATAATGACAGATGTTTGAAGACAATGTGATTTCATTGATTTTAGTTGCCTGTTTTTTGTCAGTCTAGATATTGCTGTTACTAAAGTTGATTCGCTTTTGTTTTTCTTTGTTGTTTCCTTTGTTTTGAAAAAGGAATGCTTTTATAAAATACTTAAAAATATTAAAAAATTAACATATATCAACTAAATACCATTCTCAGTATAATATTTAAAAAAGCTTAAATATTGTTTTAGATATAGAGTTCTGTAAAGTCAAGGAAACAGTAGTTAAATTGATTTTCATAATCTTTCCATAGGATCATCTGGAATATATTATATACATCTTCCCTTTACCTTACCATAAAATCTAAGGGGAAATAAATATTTTTACAGAAGTGAATCACTCTTTTTTGAAGTTAGTGAAATTAGGGCACATTCAGATTTCTTTCTCTGTTAAAGTAACTCCAAAGAAACTTCACTGCATGGTTTACTCTGGCCAGATAAAAAGAGAAATTGGGACCAAGATTCAAGAAAAGTATGTGTAGTGTACAATATCTGTGTTGGGATATGCTTTGAAAGACTGAAAAAAAGCTTTACATATATTTTAACGTATCACATATCTTTACATATTATTAACATCTTAAAAAGCTGGACATAAAATGAAATGTGTAAAAGCCAACATTATGTCATGAGGAGCAGAAAAGAGATGAAGCAGACATTACAAACTTTTTTATATGCTTTATACCAAAATTCTTAAAAAAAAAAAAAAACAACAACTAAGAATGTGGCTTACAGCCATAGGTGTAAAATAGATTATAAATTAATTTGGAAGCAGGTGTTTCCATGGTTGTGGGAAAAACAATGCCAACTGAACATTTCCATAGCATTAACAGAGCAGACTGTGGTTATGTTTACAACAGGCAAGAAAGAGAAATAAGATCATAATGCTGGAACATATTCCTCACTTTCTGAAACAAAACCTGGAGCCATAAATGCTGCAGCTGGAAGGGTTTTGTAGGAGTTTTGATCTTGGTGGGCGAATTCGGCGTCAACATCTTTAACTCAGATGCATAGCTTGCAGTAAAATCCATATCCACAAGGTACTTTCTATTCCCAACTGTGAAGTTTCTGTTCTTTCTTTTTCTTTTAAAAGGAAATAAACAAAGACCAAAAATTATTGTATTTGTTAAACTTCAATTTATCATTTCTTGGAGCAAGTAAAGTTGCAAAACAAATTCTCAAGCTAGCCATATACATAGTTATGGAATTATTATACTTTATACTCACTGGCACAGAATCCCATTCCATTAGTGAGCTGTATTGAAGAATAACAATGTCTATGCTTTCATGGGCGATATTTTCCTCTGATAAGAGTTGTGTTTCTGCTTGATTATAGATTTCATATACTAGTTTTCCTACACCCAATTCTAGCAATTCTCCTCCCCCATCTTATTTTCGTTTTAGGGCGAGGAAAAAATCTAGCATAGGACTCATTTGTCATTTTATTCCCTGGCCTTTGCTAAATGACAACTGTGACGTCTTTTCTGTTCTACGCCATAGAACTTGGATAAGTTGTGGAATACATATATACACATTAAAATGAAAAAGTTACCTGGCCCTCCTTATAGCCACTTCATTATTAATAAGATTGTAATACAGTACAGTTGACTTAATAATTAAAATATATAAATATATGTACACATTTAATATAAAATATATATTTGAATATATGCATATTAATACTAAAGACATAAAGAAATAAATACAAACAGTTGATCTTGTTGTGTTTTAGTGATAACTTCAATCTCTGCTTGTATTTTTATTAACTTAAAACTACTAGGCAAGAAATAAATGAATCATGTATCAAACAATTATTTTCCACCATCCTCCTCGAATTGAGTAATCATCTACTGAATTGCCTGGTTATTTAGGTTTGGTTGAATCATATGGCATTGTTATTTCCACAGGAGAAAAACAATTGAATATTAGCAATGTCATATGGTTCAGCCTAATAGATTCAGGTTCAATCACCCATCACGTATTTCCCTTTGCTGGTTCTAGCTAAAAATATTTGTATCAGAAATCTTTCCCCCCTTGTACTTCCATTGGAGGGATTCAACTTTCCCCCCTATTTTACCATGTGCCCTTGTTTTCTCTTCAAGGGGCCCATTTTCTCTGCCTTCATATTCATATTCTCTGCCCCATAGAGAAAGATGGGGTGTGATCTGTTCCCAAATCCTCCTAAAAGTTCTAAACTCAAAAAATGTTTGGGTGTGAGTAGATTTTTGTAGAAACCTGTAAACAGACTCGGCTTCCTGCCGAGACTGATGTGTGGGAGTATAGAGGCAGAGCCCAAGGAAGCCAGTCTGGAGCACTCACAAGAATCATGAGGAGAACTCTGCCTTTCAGAGTCCTATAGAATTTGGGTTTTTCCAAGTTTAAATAGATCTCCAAGTTCCCTTTTTGATATCTGTTTCATTTTGGGGTCCTGTCCAGTATCATTTGAATTAAGGGGCAGACCTGAACCAAGAATACAGCCTTAAAATGACTTCTAAACTGTAGGGTGCATTGTATAGGGAGATTAGGGGTTTGTTGCGTTGGCTAAAAATCTTGATGATTTTGGAAGTTCCATTTAAATTTAGAGCAAAGTTGTGGAAACTGTTCTGAGATAAGCAATATAGCCTTTGGGGGAAACTGCATTATTTAATATTGGCTGTTTCAGAAAGAAGCCAGGTATATGCTGAATTACAAACAAGATGGGTGGTAACTTCTGTCAGTATAAGAGACATAAGAACATACTTAGGACTTCCTGGTATGCAGTGTGGTTTTGTGAATGGAGAGAAGACACATTTTATGGCAAACTCCAACAGGAAAAACGATTGCTCTTCCAGAAATCAAGTTCAGGAAATATAAAAGACGCCAGAGAAGTGGACTACTCCAGCACCATGAGCAAAGGTGCTCATATGAACACTTAACATTTTTTGTATGTGGATGAGGCCCTAGAAGAAAGAGCTGCAGAAGGCAGGGTGCCCACTTAACTTCCAGGGTGGTCTCTGACTCTGAGGGTGAAGAAAATGTGGCACAGAGTTTAGATTGGGAATTTTACCCTCTTCCTGGGGCTCCCTTAAGTCTGTGCTGTTGACTTTATTAACAGTTGTGCTGCATTCACAGACTTCTCTCTGGTTTTTTGGAGACCTTTGCTGCCAGAAAGGGCCTTGTGTATTGGGCTGAGTGGGAGAGACCCTTCAAGTAAATGAAGAGGCAAAGCCAGAAGAGGATTCCAAGAGGATCTTTAGAGACTGGATTTCTCTAAGGCCATGGCAGAAGAATGGGGGATGCTAAGGCTGAGGGGTAAAGAAGGTCTGTGGTATGGAGGGGAACTGTGAACTAGGTAATCCACGTGCTGCATCATCTCCTTTTTCTGTGGGGGAGAAGTTGGTAAAAGCTGTAAAGACTGCTACTATTCCCCTTCTCTCCTTCACTTAGGGGAAATTTTAATAAGATAGAGAAAATTACATTCACTAGAGTTCACTTAGTTGGGTAAACATCCTGTTTAGGAAAGTGCTTGGGGGTATAGAATGAGATTCCAAGGATATGGATGGAACTCTTTTGAGCTAGACAAGCACTCACTTCTTGGAGGGGAGGAAAGGAGAGACTGGTACTGGTGGACCCACCCAAATGATGGAAGGTCACATGCCCTATAATGTAATCTCTCTTCCTGACTTTAAATTTCTAATCAAGGTAATAAATTTAAGAAATGCTTGAGCATGAGTGTATTTTTGTGGAAGCCAATAAAGAGGCTCCATGTGGAATCATGTGAGTGTATGGATGGGAGAGCATGAGTCCAGAGAGAAGGATGCGAAACTTGGACATCACCCAGAGAGTTCTGCACTCTCATAGGCTGTATAATTGGCAGCCACGTTTAACCAGATCTGTGATGGATGTATCTGTGTGTGTGTGGTCACCTAGCTGAGTAAAAGGAGTCATGTCTTCCTGGAATCTTCCCGCTCCAGGACTGTATGTTTCCATGACAGCGCTTTATATGCTGTATTGTAATTACAATCCTTCCGACATTTTTTCCCCCCAGGCAGAGACACTTCTAATCCACCAAGCTATCAATGTTCTCCCATTCAAAGGCTCCCTTGTCTCTCTGTTTCCATAGGAAGTGCATGTAGATGAGGCAAAATTCTTTCAAATAATTTTAACCTTGTCCCCATCAGGTGGATCTAATAAGACCAGAAAAAAAAAAAAGAAAAAGAAAAAGATCAGGGAATCCCCTTGTAAATCCCATGTGACTGCCATACTCATTTCTGCCTTTACATTTTTATTTATCATGGCCTGCCTAAATGCCTTTCTTTATTTTATTTTAAAGATTTTTATTTATTTGAGAGAGAGAGACAGAGATAGCGAGAGAGAACACGAGCAGGGAGGAGAGGGAGAAGCAGGCTCCCCACTGAGCAGGGAGCCCGACATGGCTGGGGGAATGGGGGGGAGCTCAATCCCAGGACCCTGGGATCATGACCTGAGCCGAAGGCAGAGACTTAGCTGACTGAGCCACCCAAGCACCCCCCTAAATGCCTTTCTTCTGTTCAAATCTTAGCTATCCCTCAAGGCCTACTTAAAGGTATACCTCCTGAACTTTCTCTAACCCTTCCAGTCCTTATTGATCTCCTCTCTAGCATTAATCCTGTCTAACTCCACTGCACTCCTCTTTGAGGATCAGGCATGTTTTATACTTCTGAAACCTCTGCAGGGCCTAGTACAATGCTGAGTAAGCATTTCATTTAAACATCTGTTGCTAGCTATGTGCAAGTATCATCTACTGATTAAAAATGTAAGCCCCTAGAGGGCAGGGCCTAGGGCTTGCAGGTGTTTTTTGTTTGTTTGTTTTTGTTGCCGTTTTTCTCAGAGCTTCACATATTTTCATCTGTTTAACTATATTGAACAATGAGGACCATGAAAGCACTAGAAACCTCATTAAAATTTTCAATGGGATGCATGCTGGCTCTGATAATTTATGATGGGTATGAAACAGCAATGAGCTGTTCTGTAGGTATATTCCTAGTGGCCAGGAGAACAGTTATTATAATTATTACCTACTGAGATTTTAACTGATTTTCCTTTGTGCAAATATTTCTGTAAGGCTTCTTAAAGACCTAATATTTTGACTTTGAATTCATCTGTATTGAATAATGAATTATTATTACTAGAAGAGAGACAAGAGCAAAGTAAAAATTAGCAACCATTTGTCCATAGTAAGACTGGAAAATGGAATTAGGCCAGAATCTCTTTACTCAAAGAACTTATACCTTACTTAAAGCCTTGTGTTATTAATAATAATAATAAAAAACTTTGTCAGCTACTTGGATCCAGAGAGCATTCCAAGACCAACAGAAATGGTTTCAGGGAGCCAAGTGTTCAGGGTTTACATAATTGCTAAACACTGTACTTCTCAACTTTCATAAGACAAACCCATCTTCAAAATTTATTTATGAGATGAATAATTGAGCCTGAAAATTTGATTCTGACATTTCCTGTCCCTATTGTGGACCTCTGAAGAGTTGTCTTAATCACGTTTTCATTGGTGTCCAAGAATGACATTCTTCTGATGACTTTTAAGCAGAAACCACATAAATTTTTTTAGCATTAAGCGATAGACTCAATTTTGGTAACCATTGCCTTTGGGGCATGCAGTTGTGTCTCTTTCACTTGTGGAGTAGGTCCTACAGAAAGGAGGAATCACACCCTTCCCCCAGTCTGCCTTCATGCCATCAATACTGTAGAAAATTTGACTTCATGAAAAGGCTTTCTGTGTCATAGACAAAGGATATTCTTTTTCATCCCTGTAAAAGTTATCTTTCCCAGGGAGTCACATAGAGAAGGGTTGGGTGAGGCAGGAATGAACTGACTCATTGATATATCTCCCATGAACTCTCAGGATTGCTTTAGAGGGATGAAATTGAGCAGTTGAACCACTGTCTAAATTCCAAGGCAGGGAACTGCCTTAAGAACAACAAACACAGTTCAGGCCTGCGTAAAATAGAGGGCTTTCTAGGGGATCAGAAAAAACCTGTTTTGCACAGGTGCTACTCTAAGTGTGATCCAGAGCTATGGAGAATTTCACAGTGTGCTGTAGTTCCTGCATTGTGACCACAGCTGCTATAATTCAAGCCCCTCCCTACCCTGGGTGGTGGTCTTGCATGGTTACATAGGTCCATAATAGGATGCACATAGAAACATAAAACAAGATATTAAGGCTTGTGCCTGGTTCCAGTGAGTGGGGGTGGCTTTGCTCCCACAGTTAGGTTTTGTTTAATAGGGCTTTGGAGAGGCAAATGTACACATTGAAAATTTCTTCCAATATACAGAACCACTTGTTTTAGTGGTTATCAAGTAAAGATTGCACATGCTTTTATTTTAAAGGTCAAGTGGAAGGCCAAATGAAAGAAAAAGACCTCTGGTATTCCAGAGACTGACACCTAGGCCAACAGGATATGTTTCTGTTAATAGTGTTTTTTTTTTGGTATTATCTCCCTTAAAAGGTGGTTAGGTCCTGATAGTAAGTCTTTTGTATACAAAATGTTATATACTATGATTGATTATGGGGGTAAGAATAGAAAGTGTCCATTTATTTTCATTAATGGATTCACTTGATTGAACATGGGTCATTTAGTGGTCTGCATTTAAACTGGTGGTTGTGGGGGCACCTGGGTGGCTCAGTCATTTAAGTGTCTGACTTCAGCCCAGGTCATGATCTCAGGGTCCTGCCATCAAGCCCCATGTTGAGCCCCATGTCAAGCCCCACATCAAGCTCCAAACCAGACTCTGTGCTCAGTGGGGAGTCTGCTTGTCTCTCTGTCCCTCCCCTGACTCGTGCATGCTCTCTCTCAAATCAATAAATAAAATCTTAAAAAAAAAAAATAAACTGGTGGTTGTGGGTGTCCTTGAGTGTCATCCTGTATAGTGTTGGCACAATATTATGAAACATGGGGCTCAGTAGAGTAGACCAGTTTTTTTTTTTTTTTAAAGATTTTATTTATTTGAGAGAGAGAGAGAGAGAGAGACAGAAAATGAATGGGGGTGGGAGGGGCAGAAGGAGAGGGCGAAGCTGAGTTCCTGCTGAGCAGGGAGCCCTGCGTGGGGCTTGATCCCAGGACCCTGAGATCACCACCTGAGCCTAAGGCAGACACTCAACCAGCTGAGCCACCAAGGCACCCCTGTTTTGTTTTGTTTTGTTTTTTAAAGACTTACTTATCTATTTGAAAGAGAGAGAGAGCGAGGTGGGGAGGGGCAGAGGGAGAGGGAGAGAGAAACTTTAGCAGACTCTGTGCTCAGAACAGAGCCCGACTAAGGGCTCAATTTGATGACCCTGAGATCAGGACCTGAGCCAAAATCAAGATTTGGACGCTTAACCGACTGCACCACCCAGGCGCCCGATAGCGTGGACCAGTGTTTAAGATTGTATGTTTGGTTTGCTATACTTTCTGGGATGAGGAAATAAAGGACTTCATCTCTGTGAAATTAATCTTTAAAAAATATCAACAAATAACTTTTCCTTAGTTATTCAGAACTCCTTTTTGAAATATCAGTGTGATTGCTTTTTAATTTTGAAAATTTTGTCACCTTATCCTAGGTGACAGATCTCTGCTCTTAAACTATTTTGGGCATTCCCACCTCCCCAACTTTCTACAGGACTTTTCTTTTGTTACTCAACTCTATATAAATTGCTTTACTGTCACTTTCTCACATAGCTTTTCCTTTCTGTACCCATAACACCATATATATTTTATTGGTAAAGGGATTGTAAATTATTCAAAGGTTAGGGACTGTGGCATACTTATCTTTGTATCTCTATTAATCTGAATGCATTTATTAACTCAAAGATTATTCCCCACCTCTTACTTCTTTCACAAACCTGTTTCCTTTTTCAAAATACTCTTCTTTTGTCATCCCACTGAGAGATATACTTTGCTAATAACTTTATTTTTTATTTTTTTTAAGATTTTATTTATTTGACAGAGAGAGACACAACAAGAGAGGGAACACAAGCAGGGGGAGTGGGAGAGGGAGAAGCAGGCTTCCCGTGGAGCAGGAAGCCCGACGTGGGGCTCGATCCCAGGACACTGGGATCATGACCTGAGCCGAAGGCAGACGCTTAACGACTGAGCCATCCAGGTGCCCCTGCTAATAACTTTAATGCAGTGGTCCTCAACCTTAGGATTACATGGAGAGCTTAAAAAAAATACTGATAACTGCCTCCCCTCCCCAGGAGTTCTGATTCTGTTGTCTGTAGCGTGGCCTGGGCTTTAAGGTTTTTAAAAGCTCCTTACGTGATTCTAATATGCAGTCAAGGTTAAGGACCACTGCTCTAGTGCCATATCAATTTCAGACATGAGTTTATTTGGCTTTGCACTCTGCAGATGTGTAGCAATTTAATTTTGCAATGATGTTTACTTATGATGATGATGATGATGATGACGACCATAACAACTAAAAGTTATTGAGCACTTCTTATATGCCAGGCACTAAACACTTTATAACTTATTTTACTTTAACAAAAGTGGTAAGAGGTAAGAAATGCTATCACTCCCATTTTACAGAAGAAGAAATTTAGGCATAGGGAGGTTAAGTAAATCGTATTAAGTCACATAGCTAGTAAATGACAGAGCTGAGATTCCTACCCAGGCAGGCTAATTTCAGAACCCACATTCCCAACTGCAATATTATGCTATTGTCTGTCACACCTTCTTCTTGGGACAGTGACTCCGGATTAATGGGGTTTTCCAATTACCAGAAAAAAATTGCTAGCCAGTCACATAGTATTTCCCCTGTTGCCTTCATCTGTACAGCTCTGAACTGCATATATTTCCTGAGTGGTATGATGAGGAAGAAATTTTTTCTAAAGAGAGAATAGACAGATCAAAATATACAAGAAAATATGTTGCAGAACTAGGGAAACATTTAATCCAGTGTTCTCAGTCATGGCACTTTTGACCAGTAGCAACCCCTTTCTGGTTGTGACAAGCAAAAATGTTTCCAGACATTGCCAAATGTCCCTCATCTGAGAATCACCACTCTAATCAACAGCTTTCAAGCCAGTAATAGTAATTAAACTTAAAGTAGTAAGATGTTTTGATTGATAGTGACTCTTTTTTCAAAACAAACATATCATAGTTTATTTATTCAAATGAGTGTTTCTATCCAAGTAATCAACTTGGAAATCTTATTTATTCCAAAAAGATATTTAGAACCAAGTCTGGTGAGCAAGGTGTGTTGATGAAGATGAACTGTAGATTTTGTAACTCTAACAACATGGTCTTTCTTGTATGATTCATAAATTGTCTTTGACAACCATTAAACAAGAAGAGTTCAAACTAATGTTCTGATTAGTGATGTTCTTTGCAGAAGTCTTTCTAGAATTTCTCCTCTGAAGTAAAGTATTATATAATAATACTTTATAATGCTTATTTTTGTTTGAAAATAAACTTCATTTTCTAAGAACCACATATCATTCATGTACTAAGAATTTTCATGGGTGAGCAAGTCCTACTACTGGAGAAAAGTGGGAAGCCTTCCTAAGGAAGTTAGTTTTTTTTTTTTTTAATTTAACTTATTTTTAAAGTATTCTCTGCACCCAGTGTGGGGCTTGAACTCATGACCACGAGATCAAGGGTTGGATGCTCTTCTGACCGAGTCAGCCAGGCATCCCCTTAAGGGAGTTAGTTTTGAAAAGGGAAAAGCCAAGGACTGGCTGAGAAAAGTTGGGAAAGCAATGCAGGTGGGGGCAATAATTTGTGCAAAGCTTGGAGGTGGGAGGGAGTTCCTCATGAATTAGGGATGGTAAGCAGGTGCATTTAGCTAGATTGGAGAATCTGAGTCTAGGACTGTAGGTCTCAATCCTTGCCATGTGGCAGCCTCACCTGACAAGTATAAAAAAAACCATAGCTGCTTCAGTCCTATGTAAGGCTCTCTGGGGGTGGTGCCTTGAGCCTCTGTTTTGTTTTGAAAATATTCTCAAGACATCTTAATGCATAGACATGTTTGTAAATCAATTTAATAAGACATAAACTTGGTTGAGTAAAGGTAGCTTGCAATCCATGTTTTCCATGACTCACAAAGCAATAGTGGGGCCAGGTAAGGCTCCTGAGCAGGGGAGTAATAACCTCATGCAGTTTTGTAGATACCAAGATGATAATACTGATTTAATATTAGAGAATCCAAAAGACGTTAAATAACCTGTCTTGGTTTATCTAACCAGTAATTGCAAAGCTAAGGAATAATTCCCTAGTCTTTTGATTTCAGTTCAGTGTTGGTGCACAGGGGCGACCAGAGAAAGACTTAAGGAATTGTTGGACAGCTGGAGTGGGAGAGAAATTAGAATAATATGGAAGTGAAATTATGTTGAGAGGACCTTAGAGAGCAGGAGGGAAGAAAACTGAACACTGCCATGTACCAGGCTGTATCTCATTTAATCTTACCAATATCCCAAAAGAGTAGTAGTGGCACATACAAGGGAGCTGAGGCTCAGAGTGGTCAATAGTGTGCTCAATGTCACATAGACAGGAAGTGAGATATGGACTTAGACCTATGTCTGCTGGCTCCAGAGCTCATGCTCTTTTTACTACCTCATTTGGTCTTTTATCTGAGAGCAGTGGTTCTTTAATGAGCACGTTTTACCCCGCAGGGACATCTGGCAATGTCTGGAGATGTTTTGGGTTGTCACAATTTCAGGGTAGGTTGGGACTGCTACTGGTATCTAGTGGGTATAGGCCAGATACACTGCTCAACAATGCACAGAACAGCCACAAAGAATTATCCAGCTCAAAATCGCTCTAGTGTTGAAGTCAAAAAACCTTGACCTAGAGGCATTGTTGTGGCTTAGGAAGTTGGAAATGAAGGACACTGTATGGGTGAGATGATGAAATGGCTCCAAACGTTCATGTATTAGTTAGGTGTCCAGTTAAATCTAGCTATGTTTCATCTCCTTCCACCTGAGAGTTATTTGAGGTTGACATGTTGCTGTCTACATTGTAAATGTAGAAACTGACCTCTTGCCTTAACTGTGCTTCTCTATACAAGCCTCCTACAAGACCCCAGATGGACTTACCACAAGAATAGCCTCTGTGCCAGTTCCTGACAACCTGTTAAGATGAGGAAGCTTTTGACCCCCTATTTTTCTTTCTTTTTTCTCTTGGTTTATTGTGACTATTATTATTTTTCTGTGTTATAGCCCATTGAGTTCCTGGCAGATCTGTTAGACATTTGCTCCAAGTTTCTCATTTTGGGCCTTTTGTTTGAGGGAGGTGGATCCTTGTTTACCAGGACCCAAGTGGAAACGTCTAAGCCTAGAGGCCACAGTAAGGCAGCCATTTTTAGTTACTTTCCACCTGGGCTGAATATGAGCCAGAAGATAAGAGGCAAAACATATCCCATTATCAGGCCCCTAAGCCATTGACTGCCCTGATTTCTCTCACAGATATTTTTGTTTCAGTGCCAGTAAGCCCACATACTCTGTTTGTGGTGGCTTGGAGCCAAAATCCAGGTGTGATATTCCAAAGCATTCTTGTAGAGGAGTTTTCAGCTGGTATTTTGTTTACCTGCATTTTTTGGCCAGTATCAATCCTTTGGGAGCCAAAAGCTTACAGAACTGTAACATTTCTAGCTCTAACCATGCCTGTCTATAAAATATGTATGAATACAGACTTTACACAACGTGTCTGTAGCCTTCAGTGACCCCTTCCTTGCCTTTATCTTTTTTCAGGAAATTCCAAGAGGCTGTGGAAATACCTCCTATCTAGCTACCGCTTATTGGAAATCTGGTACCCTCATAAAGTGCTCTGAACACCCTGGCAGGAAAAAAGGCACTTTGTAAAATCAAGGTATATTATTCTTGGGATTACTTCCTATTTTTTAGTAGAAAACCCTTCTCAAATGTTCATCTTAAGATAGCACTGAAGGAAAATAATAATAAAATACCAGTCAAATGAATTTTACCTCTAGGAAAAGACCTAAAAATAATCTAGATTTGGATTTTGGCGTGTTTGGCTTTGGGATCACAGTCATTCCCTAAACCCTCCTCTTTGGCGTCTTTGGGGCCTTTGTGTTGTTCCTGTCATTTGGGGGCTCGGATGTGTGTGTTCTGGCTGGCTCTGTGACTTCCTCCTGCGCTCACCTCTGCTATTGCTCTAGGTGTTTATCTCTGATGTCTGCCTTGGCCTCTGGTTTGCAGGGCAGTGGGGCAGGTAGAGGGCACAGGTCAGTAGACAGAGACTATGGCAAAGGGCCTGCAGACAAGTTCTGTTCCTATTACTTTTATTGTTGACATATAGATTCTTTCAATCTTATTTCTGTCATCTGTAAAATGGGGATAATGCTGTCTGGCTTCTTCACCCTACACATGAATTAAGAGGACTTTGCCTTGTTTACTAAATCTAAGACAATGCCTGGTGCCTAGTAGCCACACAATAAGTATGTGCTGAGTGAATAGATGAACATCATGTAAAAATCTCCAATTTTTTTTTTTTAAGATTTTATTTATTTATTTGTCAGAGAGAGAGAGAGCACAAGCAGGGGGAACAGCAGGCAGAGGGAGAAGCAGGCTCCCTGCTGAGCAAGGAGCCTGATATGGGACTCGATCCCAGGACCCTGGGATCATGACCTGAGCTGAAGACAGACGCTTAACTGACTGAGCCACCCAGGTGTCCCTAAAAATCTCCAATTCTAAACGAATTTAAGGTACTGCTTTTTGGGAGAGGATGTTGCACTTTAAACTAATCTGTTTTTAGTACACAGAAGATAAAATTAAAAATTTTGACATTATTTCTGCCCTGACTTGCTCCTGGCCCTGGGCCATGCAAGTATCGGAAGAGCACAAGGAATGAGTTTATCATAGATCTTTTGATATCAGTAGTGAGGGGCCTTTCAGAGCCTCAGAGTGATTTTAGTGGAAAATGCTTATTACTATTTATTATGTACTTTTTAAAGGAAAATCATTGGATAGAATCTTCATCTAGATTTTTTTGCACCTCAGTTTTTAAGATTTATATGAAGAAGAGAATTAGATATAGGATGTAGGGTCTAACTAAGTCCACTGCATTGTATATTTCCTGGAGACTTCGAAGCAGGGAGAACCCTGGCCTTGCCTTGCAGTTCAGGCAGTGTGAAGCTGTCTACAGTCTATGCCTGTCTCTTGATTCATAAGGATGATATATGCACCTTTGGGCTTGTGCATGCTTACACGCTCCCCCCCCCCCCCCCCAGTCAAGAGAGTGGCAGCTCATTTGATGGCTAACTTTGATGCTGAAGAGTGCAATTTAAGTACTTGCTTGTGCCTTTAGTTAAGATTCCTTGATGTACTACTGAATTTTAGATAACTAGAACTTGCATATGTTTCCGTTTAAATATTCAGTGATAATTTTTCTGTTTTGAACATCCTTGTGATTAAAAATTGAAATGTTAAGATATCTTCTGCCATTAAGAATCTGCCTGATCCTTTAGCTAAAAACCTCAGGACCACTTGAAACTTGGAATTTTTAGATTTGTTTTATTTTGGAAATTTTATTTTATTTTTTAAAAAAGATTTTATTTATTTATTTGACAGAGAGAGAGAAAGAGAAAGCAAGCAGGGGGTAGTGGCAGAGGGAGAGGGAGAAGCAGGCTCCCTGCTGAGCAGGGAGCCCAACGCAGGGCTCCATCCTAGGACTCTGGGATTGTGACCTGAGCTGAAGGCAGACGCTTAACTGATTGAGCTACCCAAGCGCCCCTGGTTTTTTAGAAATTCTAGATTTTATACTGTAGATTTTTAGAAAGGCAATAAGGTATATCTGTGTTATGTGATACTCTCCTCAGGGTTTGGACTGTCATCCATAGCCAATCAAGTTTGTGTAACGAAATGCATTTTATACTGAGGGGGGACAAATGAAGACTAGAAATAGGCTCATGGAAATTCAAGTCAGATTTTACAATGAATGAGTTCATATGAAGTCAGGTTTTGCACCTGAGTTTATGAAAGAAACCTTTTGGTTTTTAGAAACTTTTAGGTATTTGGATTATGGAAAAAGAATTGTAGACTGGTGTTTCAAAAACACAATTAGCTTTATTTTTTGGAATTTCATTAAGAGAGAAACTTTGTTTTATCCAGAGCCTTGTGGAGGGAGATAGGTGGCTTGCTTGAGGTCTTTTCTCCTCCATAGAAAGTCTATAGTGTTTCTGCTTACAGTCATTTGAAAATAAGCTCAATGGATTTCCTGGTGCCGGCTGTTAAAATGGCTTGGATTCCACTAGAGGGCAGTTGGTTCTTATCTCAGTGGACTTTATCGTTACCAGATCTGGTCATCACGTAATCGGCTAAGTTTTGCCATTGACCACCACTCATTTCTGTTTCTGTTCAGCACTTCTCTGTCCCACTTCACATCACCCATACGTCTGTATGTCAGTGATTTCCATGCTTCCATTTCCAGTCTACACTGCTTTTCTGAGTTCCTACTTAGTATCTTTAGTTGGTTGTTTTAAAGATCATTCATTCAGTCTGGACATGTTGAAGGTTGACCTCAAGAACTCCACTGCCTGTTCTCCGTGCCGAGGTCTCTTCTTCTTGTGCTCCTTTGCTCAGGGAAAGCCACCACTATCTTTTTGCATATGCAAGTCTTGGAACCTGGGCTTACTTCATCCTTGATACTCCATTTTCCTATATAATTCCTTACTGAATCCTTTCTGGGTTTTACTTTCTAAATATTTCTCATAGTCTGTCTACTTTTCTGTGTCTCCTAGCTACCACCTTCTTTTACTTGGCTACTAGCCACCTAACTGGTCTCCTAGCTCTAGGCATGCCTCTCTCCCTTCTTCCAAATTTCTCTTTTACCTCTGCTTCTTCTGCTACCAACTCTAGACCTTTCAATCACTCTCATTTTCCATCTGCACACTTGTAAATCTCTATCCACTACGAAATACTATTTTTTAAGCATGTGAAAGTCCAATGTACTGAGGAAGGAGGTAGCAAGACCCAGGGTCTTCATAATGTGGATGGACTATCATTTATTTACTGTTCCTCTATTAGTGGACTTACGGTCATATAATGGTTTCTACATTTTTTTTTTTTCAATTACAAACTCTGCTTTATTGGACCTCCTATTTTTGTGCACATGTTGAGTTTTTCTCCTATATGGAGTCCTGAAAGGGGAATTGCTAGATCAAAGAATTTGCACATTTTACAGTTTGATAGATGTTGTCAAATTGAATCAATATATCCTATTTAAGAAGGCTTGTTTCCATTTGTCAAGACCTAGTATTTAAGTAATTAAATGTCATCTGATGGATGAAAAATATTTCATTATTGTTTTGGTTTGTATTTCCCTGAGTAAAACATGGAGGAGAATCTATTTATGTGTTTAGTGGAGATCTAGCTCTTTCTCTCATATCTTTTGCCCATTTTTTAAAACTTTTTTTTAATTTAGAAAAGCTCTTCATAGTCATTTGTTTAGTCAATAAGCATTAACAACTACTGGCATTGTATAGGTGTAATTCAGCTAGGTATTGGGATTTCAGAGAATACAATACAGTATATAATATACAGTGCCTACCCTCTTAAAGGTGGTGTGGTTGTTGGGAATGAAGACTTGTGGAGAAAATAAATGCCATAAGATGTTACAACTGTCATGTTAGATGAATTGCCTACTTAAGAATATTGGGTTGTGTGGCACTTGCTTATCAGTCATCTCAGAGGGAGAAGAATTGAAAATGGCGTTAACATTTCATCTCTCTGTAGCTTATTGCTCTATCCTTAAATGTAACTTTTTACATATTAAGTCAGTAATTATTGCTTATGCTACTAGTTCTGAAGGCCATAGAACTAAGAATAAAGACTCTTTGAGGTAATTTAGTGTTTCAGTATAGAATGACTTTTTATTCTATTTTTAATTGCAATGATGTTCTCACTCAGCTAAATCAGAGGCCTTTGACAGCCTCCATGACCTTGCACTACACACATTTAAGCAGGTATATTCAGACACACACAGATAGAATTACACAGACACAGCTGAGCCAACTGGAATTATGAGAAAAGCACTAGACAGGATGCTGGTAACCCGGATGTTATTTAGGTGAAGAGGACCCTCCAGCTGGGGAGACCCACATTCATGAGATCTCTATTTGCCAGTTAATTTTGCAAAGCTGATTTAATACATCAGTGCTGCCGTTTATTAAGCATTACAGAAATCTGAGTGAATTAGTAGGATAGTAGGTGCCTTACTTGGTCTAGGAAGAGGGTTGATTATAAAATAGAAAATTATAGAACTCATTTGTCTATATACTAATAATGAAGCAGCAGAAAGAGAAACAAACAATCTGATTAAAAATGGGCAGAAGATATGAACAGACATTTCTTCAAAGGGGACATACAGATGGCCAACAAACCAACATGAAAATGTGCTCAACATCACTCTTCCTCAGGGAAATGCACATCAAAACCACAATGAGGTATCACCTCACACCTATCAGAATGGCTAAAAGAAAAAACTCAAGAAACGAGTGTTGGCAAAGATGTGGAGAAAAAGGAACCCTCTTGCATTGTTGGTAGGAATGCAAACTGGTACAGCCACTGTGGAAGATAGTATGGAGGTTCCGCAAAAAATTAAAAATAGAACTAGCTATGATCCAGTAATCATTACTACTGGGTATTTACCCAAAGAATTTGAAAACACTAATTTGCAGGGATGCATGCACCCCTATGTTTATTGCAACATTACTTACAATAGCAAAATTATGGAAGCAGCCCAAGTGTCCATTGATAGATGAATGGATAGAGAAGGTATGGTGTGTACACACACACACACACACACACGCAATGGAATATTATTCAGCCATAAAAAAGAATGAAATCCAGGGGTGCCTGGGTGGCCCAGTCAGTTAAGCATCTGACTCTTGATTTTGACTTAGGTCATGATCTCAGGGTTGTGACATCAATCCCCATGTTGGGCTCTGTACTGAGCAATGGAGCCTGTTTAAGATTCTCTCTCCTTCTCCTTCTGCCTCTCACCCCAACTCAAATGCGCACTCTCTCTTTCTCTCTCTCTCTCAAAAAAAAAAAAAATGAAGTCTTGCCATGTACAACAATGAGGATGGAGTTAGAGTGGTAATGCTAAGCAAAATAAGTCAGTCAGAGAAAGACAAATACCATATGATTTCACTCATATGTCGAATTTAAGGAAAAAACCAAACAAAGGAAAAAAAAAAGAGAGAGACAAACCAAGAGACAGACTCTTTAACTGTAGAGAACAAACAGATGGTTACCAGAGGGGTGCTGGGTGTGGGTATGGGTGAAATAGATGAAAGAGATTAAGAATATACTTATCTGGGGGCGCCTGGGTGGCTCAGTCGTTAAGCGTCTGCCTTCGGCTCAGGTCATGATCTCAGGGTCCTGGGATCGAGCCCCACATCGGGCTCCCTGCTCAGTGGGAAGCCTGCTTCTCCCTCTCCCACTCCTCCTGCTTGTGTTCCCTCTCTCACTGTGTCTCTCTCTGTCAAATAAATAAATAAAAAATTAAAAAAAAAAGAATATACTTATCTGGATGAACACTGAGTAATATATGGAGCTGTTGAATCACTATATTGTACACCTGAAACAAAACTAGTATAATATTGTATGTTAACTACACTGGAATTAAACAACAACAACAACAAAACTCCTCTTATTTGTACAAAAGTCAGTGGCAATTGATTCTTAAAGCAGAAAGCAGAAGAGGTGGTTAAAATGTGCTGAGTGAGCTCCCTGTGGATTTAGGCTGGCAGAAGAATAAGTAGTCTTATTTCTTTTTAAGCATAATCCTAGTTTAACAGACTAGAAAGCAGGTATGGAGTGGGCAGGATTATTGGTTAGGTCAGTACAGAGAAGAGCATGATGCCCTCCTCGAGGCTCTATAACTGTACTAAGAACCCTCAAAGCGTCCAGGGTTGGGGAAGGGTGTCAGAAGTATTATAAAACTGTGAAATGTGATACTATGTGCAGTAACTTATAAACTGTGAGATGTAAGTCATAGATATAATTTTTGGTAAAAATATAAATCCCAACCATGGGCACAGAATTTCAATTCTAGAATGGGTTTATAAGTAGCAATCTGGTTGGAAAAGAATGTGGTTCAAAGTTGTGTTTGCATAGCAAACACCTTGTTTTTGTTTAGATAGTGTGTGGGTTGGTAAGAAAGGTAGCAATGTAGATTATAGGTTATTACAATACCACATGTATCCCCAAAGAGATTCCATGGCACCGCTGCTGAACCTCACAAATATTTTGTCAAGATAGACACTGAGGGCACCTGGGTGGTTCAGTGGGTTAAGCCTCTGACTCTTAATCTCAGCTCAGGTCTTGATCTCAGGGTGGTGAGTTCAAGCCCCATGTTGGGCTCCATGCTGGGCGTGGCCTCTACTTAAAAAAAAAATAGACACTGAAAACAGAGATAAACTCTGACCTCCATCTTTTTTTTTTTTTAATTTAATTGTATTATGTTATGTTAGTCACCATACAAAACATCATTAGTTTTTGATGTGGTGATCCATGATTCATTGTTTTCGTATAACACCCGGTGCTCCGTGCAGTACGTGCCCTCCTTAATACCCATCACCGTAATCAGTAATGAGATTGAAGCAGTGATCAAAAACCTCCCAAAAAACAAGAGTCCAGGGCCTAATGGATTCCCTGGGGAATTCTACCAAACATTCAAAGAAGAAATAATACCTATTCTCCTGAAGCTGTTTCAAAATATAGAAACAGAAGGAAAGTTTCCAGACTCACTCTATGAGGCCAGCACCTTAATCCCCAAACCAGGCAAAGACCCCATCAAAAAGGAGAATTTTAGACCGATATGCCTGATGAATATGGATTCCAAAATCCTCAACAAAATCCTAGCTAATAGGATCCAACAATACATTAAAAGGATCATCCGCCACGACCAAGTGGGATTTATACCCGGGATGCAAGGGTGGTTCAACATTCACAAATCAATCAATGTGATAGAACACATTAATAAGAGGAGAGAGAAGAACCATATGGTCCTCTCAATTGATGCAGAAAAAGCATTTGACAAAATACAGCTTCCTTTCCTGATTAAAACTCTTCCGAGTATAGGGATAGAGGGAACATTCCTCAAGTTCATAAAATCCATCTATGAAAAATCCACAGCGAATATCATCCTCAATGGGGAAAAGCTGAGAGCCTTTCCCTTAAGATCAGGAACATGTCAAGGATGCCCACTGTTGCCACTAGTACTAGAAGTCCTAGCAACAGCAATCAGACAACAAAAAGAAATAAAAGGTCTTCAAATTGGCAAAGAAGAAGTCAAACTCTCTCTTTTTGCAGATGACATGATACCTTATGTGGGAAACCCAAGACTCCACCCCCAAATTACTAGAACTCATCCAGCAATTCAGTAATGTGGCAGGATACAAAATCAATGCACAGAAATCAGTTGCTTTCTTACACAAAAACAACGCAACTGTAGAAAGAGAAATTAGAGAAACGATTCCATTTACAATAGCACCAAAAACCATAAGATACCTCGGAATAAACCTAACCAAAGAGGTAAAGGATCTACACCCTAGGAACTACAGAACACTCATGAAAGAAATTGAAGAAGACAAAGATGGAAAAACATTCCATGCTCATGGATCGGAAGAATAAACATTGTTAAAATGTCTATGCTACCCAGAGCAATCTATACCTTCAGTGCTATCCTGATCAAAATTCCAATGACATTTTTCAAAGTGCTGGAACAAACAATCCTAAAATTTGTATGGAATCAGAAAAGACCCCGAATCACCAAGGAAATGTTGAAAAAGAAAAACAAAGCTGGGGGCATCACGTTGCCCGATTTCAAGCTATATTACAAAGCTGTGATCACCAAGACAACACGGTACTGGTACAAAAACAGACATATAGACCAATGGAACAGAATAGGGAGCCCAGATATGGACCCTCAACTCTGTGGTCAAATAATCTTCGACAAAGCAGGAAAAAATATACAATGGAAAAAAGACAGTCTCTTCAATAAATGGTGCTGGGAAAATTGGACAGCCACATGCAGAAGAATGAAACTCGACCATTCTCTAACACCATACACAAAGATAAACTCAAAATGGATGAAAGACCTCAGTGTGAGACAGGAATCCATCAAAATCCTAGAGGAGAACATAGGCAATAACCTCTTTGACATCAGCCACAGCAACTTCTTTTTTTTTATTATTATTATGTTAATCACCATACATTACATCATTAGTTTTTGATGTAGTGTTCCATGATTCATTGTTTGCGTATAACACCCAGTGCTCCATGCAGAATGTGCCCTCTTTAATACCCATCACCAGGCTAACCCATCCCCCCACCCTCCTCCCCTCTAGAACCCTTAGTTTGTTTTTCAGAGTCCATAGTCTTTTATGGTTCGTCTCCCCCTCCGATTTCCCCCCCTTCATTCTTCCCCTCCTGCTATCTTCTTCTTCTTCTTCTTCTTTTTTTTTTTTTTTAACATATAATGCATTATTTGTTTCAGAGGTACAGGTCTGTGATTCAACAGTCTTACACAATTCACAGTGCTCACCATAGCACATACCCTCCCCAATGTCCATCACCCAGCCACCCCATCCCTCCCACCCCCCACCACACCAGCAACCCTCGGTTTGTTTCCTGAGATTAAGAATTCCTCATATCAGTGAGGTCATATGATACACGTCTCTCTCTGATTGACTTATTTCGCTCAGCATAATACCCTCCAGTTCCATCCACATTGTTGCAAATGGCAAGATTTCATTCCTTTTGATGGCTGCATAATATTCCATTGTATATATACACCACATCTTCTTTATCCGTTCATCTGTTGATGGGCATTTTGGCTCTTTCCATAGTTTGGCTATTGTGGACATTGCTGCTCTAAACATTGGGGTGCATGTACCCCTTCGGATCATGACATTTGTATCTTTGGGGTATACACCCAGTAGTGCAATTGCTGGATTGTATGGTAGCTCTATTTTCAAGTTTTTTTTTTTTTAAAGATTTTATTTATTTATTTATTAGAGAGCGAGTGAGCAACAGCATGAGAGAGGAGAGGATCAGAGGGAGAAGCAGGCTCCCCGCTGAGCCGGGAGCCCGATGTGGGACTCGATCCCAGGACCCTGGAATCATGACCTGAGCCGAAGGCAGTCGCTTAACCAACTGAGCCATCCAGGCGCCCTATTTTCAACTTTTTGAGGAACCTCCATACTGTTTTCCAGAGAGCCACAGCAACTTCTTTCATGATACATCCCTACCTCCATCTTGTGGAGGGAGCTACCATTACCAAGTCAGATTGAGTGTGGTGGTAGGGAGGAGGAGCTGAGAGGGAGATAAAAGCCCCAGGCATATGTTTTTTTCTCACTTGAGGATTCTGGTAGGGACTATACATGAGATAAAACCCCTCAGATAGAAAGTTTGCTACCTGGCAGGAGAGCTATATTACCTGAGCCTGTAGAGGAGGTCTTCCCTTAAATTGATTTAAGGTTTCTATAGCATGGAGGATCTGGAGTAGCTTGGAGGGAGCATTTGTCATTCCTTATCTCCCTAGCTAGATCCCCTAGCTTGGGAAGGTATTTTTCTCACATTCTCCTGAGTTCAAAGAGCTTACTGAACAACAGACACTCAATATTTATTCTTCAATATTATTCTATTATATGCCACACCAGAGCACATTTGTTTTCACAACATTTAATTAGATTTCCCGGAAAAGGAAAAGCCATTTGCTTTTTTATGGATTTACTATCAGTCTGAACCCAAGAACCTTTCCAATATTTTAATACAAACCAGTCATACTGACTTAAATTAAAGGAATGTGTTCAAAGTAGGAATAACACTGATAAAAGAGGCTTTTGATATGTCCCAGATAGCACCCAGCCTGACAGAATGACATTTTGGTAAAAGTGAATAAGACATGGTATCAAAGGGAGATTTTTCTTTCTTGAAATATTTAAAGCATACTTTGCTTTTCACTTGGCAGAACAACAATAACAACAACAAAGGAAACCACGTGGCCATTTTTCACTTTGCAAAGCATTCTTTACAGATGCCTGTCTAGTTGTTCTTGGATGGCTTCGGGGCACTGACACCGCATTCATCTTTTGAAAGTCCTCCACCAGGTCCAAGTTGCTGTTGTTGATCCCAGGAATGGGTGAGGCACATCATGCCTTCCAAAGGTTCAGCATTTTATTTGTCTTTAATGCAGCATGCTCATGAACCTATCTGGCTGAAGATTCTGTCTTTTACTGTATCTAGAACCTTGTAAGATAACAGCCTTCTATGTTTTTAATATAAATTTGGCAGCAATACCTAGTGCAGTGCCTAGCACATAATAATAGGTGCTGAATGAATGCTCCAAGACAGAAGGGTCTAGCTATTTTCTGCAAACCTAGAAATGTGCTGAAATTCTTGTATAGATGTCTACAACAGCCCCCTCTCCTAAAATATGGCCCTGAACTCTACTCTATTGCCATTTGGGACTAGATAATTCTTTGTTGTGGGGGGCTATCTTGTGCATTGTTGGAGGTTTAGCAGTGTCCCTGGCCTCTACCCACTAGATGCCAGTAGCATTCCTCAGTTTTGAAAACCAAAAATGTTTTCAGACATTGACAAATGTCCCTTGGGGGGCAAAAGTCATTCCCACTTGCGAATCACTGCCCTTAACTAATAAGCATGATTGTGTGGAACAGATCTAGCTCTAGGCATGAGTTGAATCAGCAGTTGTAAATAATGAAATATGATATGAGCACCCTGGAAATGCTCTTTTGACCAATAATACCTCTCCTGCCCCCAGCATCCTCTAAGAAAGCTTATCATAAACGTTGTAGCTGGGATAGTTCCAGAAAGTTAAGAGCAAATGACTGAGCAATCAGCTAGGGAAATGTTTCATTTTTGATTTAAAGAAAAGGACAGTCATTCAGGAGTCATGCAGTCACTTGTAGAAAGCTGGTGTCAAAGAGGTAATGTGGTATAATGTGGAACTAAAGTGGAAAGGAAATCTGGAGACTTGCATTTTAATCCTCGCTCAGCTACTGACCAGCTATGTCTTGTAGGGAACCTCTCTTCACTTGTCTGATAACAAGGGGGCTGAACTAAGTGACCCATAAGGGTCTTCTTAACCCTCATGTGTGAAGAAATTATGGATTTGTTTATCTAATGAATAGCCTGTTGTTACCTATTTTTATAGAGGAGGAGCAGGGCTTTGAAGGAGTGTAATGCAGGAATCAGAGGTAGAGATTAGAAGTATGGGAAGATAAGTAACAGGGTTTGGGAATGACAAAGTCTAAGATCAGCGTAATGGAATTTGTGCTAAAGGGAAATCAGAATATACAAAGAAAACACAAAAGCAATACAGTTTTGCTGTTCTGTGTGTGAGTGTTTGTGTGCGCACGTGTGCATGTAAGTTGGTGGTGGGAGTGCTGAGTCGGCCACAGCTAGCAAGCTAGTTAGCTTCCCTTATGACTCCTTAGGGAAGTGGGTTTACTCAGGAGAACATTCTCTCTTGCCAAATATGAAAACCACCATCCTAGGTTACTGAAAGCAATGGGCACTATTGTATGTATATGGAGGCTTTCACTGGAGCATTCGGTGGATTCAACTGCATTACCTTATTTTGCAGATGTATATGTCAAAACAGTCCATAAATATTATGTCTTATAGAAACCAATGTCATGATTCATTGCCTAAAAAAAGTAAAATGGCCTGAAAGATTCTGATATTCAATAACACAGAAACCAGGGTACAACAAACCTGGCTGGAATTTAAATGTTTGAAGAGTTTTTCAGCCATGTTGGGTTTGATAAAAGAGCAAGCTCATTTTATGAAGCAGTCTTAACCTTACTTTCTAAATATGATATGTATTTGAGAGGAAATTCAATCCATATGTTTTTGATTAATTTTACTTAAATCATCAAAATATTATTTCTTAAGGGTTGTTTGATGTCTAAGAAGTATTTAAGCCCTTTGAATAATTTTTAAAAAATATATATATTTTTCTCTTTAAAACAGGAAATCACTTTTTAAAGAGTTTAGATGGGTTTGGACACAAATGAGATTCAGACTTGAAATCCTGACCCTGTAAGATTAGGGAGAGTTTGAAAGTTGCCAAAATATACTCTCCCATTCCTCCCTAAAAATCAGTACCTTCTGATACTATATTGTCAGCAGAAATATTTGGGCATTGTCCAACAAAGTAAAATATTTTGTTATAGTTTTCTCCCAATCATACGGTTCATAACCTCAGTAAACTTTGATTCCCCTTTCCCCCCTTTGCACTGGTCTTCGTATCAGGTAAGTCAGTAAGTTCTCTAGCTCTTTCAGTTTGTCTCTTTCTCTTGATTTTCATTGCCTTCACCCCTCTCAAGGTTTTAATCACATCAGGCCTAGATCACAGCATTTACCATCTGGCTCGTGCCTCTCCCTTTCTAGTCTCTCCCCGCACCACAAATGTATAAGTTGTTGCCTTTTAATCTTCACCCAAATCCTCACAGTCCTTGCTAAAATCATCACTCTCCCACTAAAGAACCTTCAGTGGTCCCTAAAGCCCATGAATCCTTTAGTTTGCATTTGCTGGCCCTTCCATACCTTTTCACATGTATCAACCTTTGCTGACCACTGGACAATCTCTTCTCAGAGTGGTTTGGTTGCTTTCTCAAAGACAGCACGTATACCTAGGTCTGAGATGCCCTTCCTCCAGTTCCTCCTACTCATTCGGTGAGAGCTAACCGTGGTCTTGCCTCTTTTATGATGACTAGTGCCCATGTTATCACTCTCTTCTTAGAGTTCTTATATCACTCTCTCTTATAACCCGTGTCTCTCTGAGTTTGTGCCTGATCTTATGCTGCTTTTGAGAATCACCTCACTTCATAGGTGTCTATGTCTTGCCTCCTTAATCTGGATTGGAGACTTAGTTCTATAGTACTGGTTCTCCAAGTGTAGTCCCTGGACCATAGCATCAGCATCTTCTGAGAATTTGTTGGAGCTATTATTTTTTAGGTCTCACCCCAGAGTTGCTGAATTAGAAATTCCAGGTGTGGGGCCCAGCACTCTGTATGTGAAGAAGCCTTCCAGATGATCTGGATGCATGCTCACATTTGCGAACCACTGTTGTAAAGAAAAAGACAAATCTTATACTTCTTTATATCTTCCACAATGCCAGGGCAAAGCTGAAATGTAGAAGTTATTAAAATTCTAGATAACTTCTATTTTAAGACAAATTCTCAATGACATGCAAAGAAGAGAATGGAAACACTTTCAAAAGTTTGTTATGAAATTTTAAGAAATAAAAAGCTACCATTTCTTACTGCTTGCCATGGAGGATTAGATAGATTGCAAATTTATTAGTAATTCTCTTAAGGAGAATTTCATTTTTTCCCCTTTCTTAAGGATTTTAGGGTTGTTTAGCACTGAGTAATCAGATGATAGAATTCAGCACATTATGTTTCTAACATCCTTGAAACTCCAAATCTGTAGTTTATAAATGGTTTTTTTGGAGGTTGTGTGCTTGGTGGCCATATGTAAGCATGGAGAATAATTTCCTTCTCTTATTAAAATTCTTTATGATAGCTTAGAACTCTTATGCAGCAATGAATGTTGCTACAGAATAAAAAAAGCAATGATATACAGAGAAATCAACCCTTTGCATATATCTATACACCAATAGGGGAAAAGTGAATTTAACTTATTGTTTTTTAAGACATATTAATATTGCATTCTTCTCTACCCTCCTCCAATCAAATTGTACACATCACCGCAGTTTACAGGCTTCAGTGCTGAGGTTAGCTTTAATCCTGTCATATCTTTTCTTTACTCCCCAGGAAAGCTGTATAGTCAGTGACAAACCCTATAAAGTCCCTGGGTCTGGCAGGTCTGCCTGTTGGGCAAGCTTTCAGTTGCCTTGGGCCAACTGACAATACCTGTACCTATGAACCGAGGAAGATGACAGGGGAGCCATGGGTCTACCTTAAATTCCTTTGGTAACACCTTGTGAGCCTGGTTTTTGATTAAGGGCAACAAGTTAGTCAGCAGAGCATTGGAGAAAAGTTTGTGCTTTGGAGTCGGACAAACCTGGGTTTGAAGTCCAGCTCTTTATCTCTTATTAGCCATGCTTCTTACTTATTTTTTCCTTTGGAATGAGGTTTCTATATCTATCCTGCAGGTTGTTGAAAGAGGATCCTAATGTATGTATGCAAAGTGCATGGTCCAAGTTAGATGTTCAGTAAGTGTTAGTCTCTGATAAGTACTGTTTGTAATTCTTTTATTTTTAATCTCAAAGACATAACCTGAATGAAGTCACCCCTGTCCTGCTTTTTTAATTTCAGAGAGCTCTGCTTCTAATTCTTCTCTTTTAATAGTAACTGTGTTGCTATTATTGATTTAATGTGTGTTTAACAAATTTTCTTTTGTTTTCTCTCTGTTCTTCTTTATTGAAGTTGTACCTCTTGAGTTTCTGGAAAGCAGGTGGGTAACTGCATCAGTACTATCATTTATTGAGAAATCAAGTGTGTCTGGATCTTCCTTCTTTCATTGAACTGGTATTTATTGGATGCTTATTCTCTGCCAGACTCTGAGGATACACAAGTGTGCACAGGGATCAGAGCATGGTCTGCTTAATTTCAGCCAAGAGTCAGAGAGCTGAAGTACAAACTTGTGACTAGAATTATTCTATTGTCCATACTGTCCCTATAAATTTGGACTTAGGAGTTGTGGAAGCAGGTATATGCCTATATGGTAACATTTTCCAGGACTTAATACAAGGACATTTTCCCCATCTGTTTGTAGTATACCTGATGTTTCCTCCACTAGAGTTAGTGCTTAGTCAAGGCCTTGGCTCTTTTATTCTCTGATGAAGGAGAATGTGAGCTAGAAATAATACTTTCCCCCTGCAGCATTCTCTGAATACATTAACAGAAATTGTCTTATCTGATCAGCAAAGCTATGCTTAGTAAAGAATAGGGAACTAAGAGGATAAATGTACTAAAGATTTGCTTTGGAGGCCATCTGGAGAAGACTGGCAGGATCAGTATAGGCAGGCCTGGGTGGAAGGCCTTGGGCAATTAGGGTCTGTGGTAACTTCCAAGATGGCTGACAGTGGTTCTTGCTTCCTGTTAGTTGCTGTCTTGTGTTGTCTCTAAGACTTTGAATGAGGGTTGCCTTTGTAACCAATAGGACATTGTGGAAATGACTCCCAAAGTTAGGTCACAAGATATTGGGGCTTCTGCATTCCTCATTAAATCTAATCATTCTGGGGAAAGCCAGCTGCCATGTTGTGAGGTCACTTGAGCAGCCCTAGAGAGAGTTTCTTATGGTGAGGAACTGAGGCCTTCTGCCAACAATCAGCACTAATTTGCCAGGTATCTGAATGAGCCATTGGAAGTGGATTTACCAGCCCTACTGAAGCCTTCAGAAGACTGAAACCCCAGCTGACATTTTGACTTCAGCATCATGAGAGACCTGAAGGTAGAACTATTCAGCCAAACCACATCCAAATTCCTGGCCTACAGAAACTGTGTGAGATAATAAATATGTATTCTTTTTTTTTTTTTTAAAGATTTTATTTATTTATTTGACAGAGAAATACAAAGCGAGAGAAGGCACACAAGCAGGGGGAGTGGGAGAGGGAGAAGCAGGCCTCCTGCTGAGTAGGGAGCCTGATGCGGGGCTCCACCCCAGAACCCTGGGATCATGACCTGAGCCGAAGGCAGATGCTTAACGACTGAGACACCCAGGCGCCCCAAATATGTATTCTTTTAAGACACTAACTTGGGGTAATTTTTTCAACAGCAGGAGATAACTGATACAGAGTCCAGCATATGGTGCTATATTCCTGGAGAAAAGAGCAAAGTTAAGGAAACAAATATTCAAAGGGAAGATTAGAGATGTCAAAGACAGATACTTTTCTTACACATTATAAAGGGGATATAGAGATGAGACTGGGAATAGTAGTGGGGAAGAGGGAGAAAATTTAATATGCAATTCCCAGAGTATGTGGAAGAAAGAAAAAATGCAGAAGGATAGATGTTAGTTTAGGAAGGACTCCTGAATGAAAAACTTGGAAATGGTTCAACACTAGGGAAGTTTTGAAAATTGATTTTTACATGAGCATCTTTTGGATTTCATCAAACAGGGTCTTAGTAATATAGGTAAAAGAAGTCTCCAGAGATTCTTTAGGCCTTCTCCCCCCTCCCCAAGACTCTAGTTAAAGTACCAAAGACAATCTAACCTTTTAAAAGTCAACATGCCAATGAAAGCAGCAGTTTCCAAGACTTGGCAAAAGGATTCATATTCATTTAAACAAAAGAGGCTCTTTCTAAAATTATCTCCAACTATATGAAACTATGAATCACTTTTGTATCTCCAAGAAGGACTTAAGTGACATGAGCATTTAGGTAAGAAGGCTTTGTATTAGAGATTAAAATTTTTTAAAAACAAATTGCTTTCTTTCCACATGGTTTTATAACTGTCAATATTTTATATGTTTTTAGTTGGGGAAAAGGATGAGCTTCTTTGCAAAGGGGCAAGGCAGGAAATCAGTAATGATTCATACCACTTTTTCACATGCCTCTCTTAATCACAAATCTGGGTCCACTTATATAACAAAAACATTAAAAGAGGGTGTTTTAAACTGCTTCTTTTTATTAATCATGTATTTGGTCTTGTAAACAATACACACAAGGACATCCTTGTTACGTCAGTTGGAAAACAGTGATTAACTAACTAGCTGTTTAACTAGGAGACAAGAGTATCTTACAATTTTATATGTACTTCTTAAATAGCTGTGTGTTTTCTTTTGTGCTATTTAATTTGATTTAGGTACTATAAATTTTAGAATTTCTTTAATTGACTTTTAATGTTAATGATCCTTTCTATCTTACTCTACATTTAATGGCAGTTTTTAGGACTCTAAAGAGAAGGGCATGTTTATCTGAAAGAAATACACTCTGTTATTTTTAAGCCCCCTTGATATGGTTTTACTTTAGCTTTCTCTTAAGTCTAACTCCTTTTCCCCTTTGTTTCTATCACAGTGAGGTAATTCTGGGTTTGTAGAGTCTTTTATGTTAGAAATGACCATGACTACACACACACAGCATAATATTTAGTTGGAAGGAGAGAAAGAGCTGTATCAGTAGTACTGTTCACCAAGCATTTGAAAATACTTAAGTCCTCCATTTCCAGAGAGAAAAATGCCACTTAACATGTTTATTATTAACTTGGGTGACTGAAACATAGTATCTGTGCAAAATTATGAACCTAAATTGAATGGGAGGAGAGGAATGGAATTTAAAAATTATAACAAGTGGGAGAAATGGTTAAGGAGGTCAGATGCATTAACAATGCAGTAATATAAAATAGGACATTTATGAATAGGAAAGTTACTTGGAGCTGGACAGCTCAACAGATGAATAGGGTAGCATGTGAATATAGTACATACTTCAGTAGTAGCCTATAAACTCAAGCAGGGGTTAGAGACCTTGTTTTGTAAATATTTTAAGCTTGGGGGCTCATAAGGTCTCTGTCATAACTGCTCAACTCTGCAGCTGTAGTCGAAAGCTGCCATGGGTAACATGTAAATGAATGGACGTGAATGTGTTCCAATAAAACTTTATTTACAAAAACAGGCTGTAGTTTACCAATTCCTATTCTATAGTATATAATTTTTCTTATTTTCTTGTTTGTGGATCAACACATTGCATAATGTTCGCAGCAGCTTATGGGAATCTAAATGACACTAAATGCTTAAAAATGTATATGGCGGAAGGGAAAAATGAAGGGGGGGAGATCGGAGGGGGAGATGAACCATGAGAGACTCTGAGAAACAAACTGAGGGTTCTAGAGGGGAGGGGGGTGGGGGATGGGTTAGCCTAGTGATGGGTATTAAAGAG
The DNA here is from genome assembly GCF_029215605.1 of Mirounga angustirostris. Classification (NCBI taxonomy): domain Eukaryota; kingdom Metazoa; phylum Chordata; class Mammalia; order Carnivora; family Phocidae; genus Mirounga; species Mirounga angustirostris. The sequence continues at coordinate 115,641,203 of NW_026991715.1, forward strand.
GGCATGTACTGAATGGAGCACTGGGTGTTAGATGCAAACAATGAACCATGGAACACCACATGAAAAACTAATGATGTAATGTATGGTGATTAACATAACATAATAAAATTTAAAAAAATGTATATGGCAGAGTCAAGGGGTACTGGGACCTGCAGAGATTTTTGTGGGTAGGAATGGAGTTGACTCCAGTTGACACTACATTGAGTACATCCACTGCTAGCACCAGGAAATCACCTGGGAGAAACACCAGTGTCTGTGGACCATTCTGTTTTCATTTTAGTGAATATTATACATAGCCTGTGCTGAGGACCTACATAGATGCCCTTTATATTGGCATTGGTGGGAGCCTGGCAAGTCTGGTAGCCAGCATATTTCCCAGTGATCAGGACAGATTATGTTCAGTTCTCATTTTACTTTATACAAACAAACAAACAAACAAACAAACAAACAAACAAAAAACACCTCCTTTCGATGGTTTACAATACCCTTGGATGTCCTGAGATGGAAGATCGGGCCCTTGACACCTGGAGGGGTGATGGTGGAGAAGATAAATCTCCTGCATTTATACTGGGATGTGACTAAAACAGGGCTAACTCAACCCTCCCACCCCTCATCAAGTGGAACAGGAATAAAACACACCCTCTATATATGTTCTTTGACCCTATAATTCCACTGTAGGATTCTATCCTAAGAAAAATTTTAGAGAGGCTGCTAAAGATTTATATATAATATTGCACTTTCAATTTCATTTATTAAACCAAAAATGTAAAGAAGTTAAATATCCAACAGCAGAACAGGTAAATATATTATATGAGACAAAATAATATATTCTCTTTTTTTGAAGATTTATTTATTTATTTTGAGAGAGAGAGAGAAAAAGAGAGTGTGAGTGGGGGGAAGGGCAGAAGGAGAGAATCTTTCAAGCAGACTCCCTGCTGAGCGAGGAACTCGATCCCACAACCCATGAGATCATGACCTGAGCTGAAACCAAGAGTCGGGTGCTCAACTGACCGAGCCACCTAGGCATCCCTAATATATTGTCTTTTAAAATTGTTTTTTGAAGACAATTTTATGATAGGCAAATTCTTAATATGATTTTAAGTGAATATAGAAGAATACAATATGATCCTAATTTAAAAAAATTTAATTCCAGTACAGTTAACCTACAGTGTTATATAAGTTTCAGGTGTACAATGTAGTGATTCAGCGATTCCATACATCATCCAGCACTCATAACAACAAGTACACTCCTTAATTCCCATCACCTATTTCACCCATTTCCTCACCCACCTCCCCTCTGGTAACCATCAGTTTGTTCTCTATAGTTAAGAGTCTATTTCTTGGTTTGTCTTTCTCTCTCTCTTTTTTTCCTTTGCTCATCTGTTTTATTTCTGAAATGTCACATATGAGTGAAATCTTAGTATTTATCTTTTTCTGACTGACTGATTTTGCTTAGCATTATCTCTCTAGTTCCATCCATGTTGCAAATGGCAAGATTTCATTCTTTTTATGGCTGAATAATATTCCACTCTGTATATATACCACATCTTATCCATTCATCTATTGATGGACACTTGGGCTGCTTTCATAATTTGGCCACTGTAAATAATGCTGCAATAAATATAGGGGTGCATATATCCCTTTGAATTAGTGTTTTTGTATTCTTTGGGTAAATAGTAGTGTGATTACTGGATCATAGCACAGTTCTATTTTTAGTTTTTTGTGGAACCTTCATACTGTCTTCCACAGTGGTTGCACCAGTTTGCATTCCCACCAGTAATGCAAGAGTGTTCCTTTTTCTCTATATCCTCGCCAACGCTTGTTTCTTTTGTGATCCTGATTTTGTTGAAAAAATATAGCAAAAAATGTAGAAGAAAATATACTGAGGAGGAGACTACTAACTATTTGCCAAAATCCCTTTCTCTCTTCTTTTTGGTATATAGCCACACTACATTTCCCAGCCCCCATTGTAGTTGTGTGTGACCATGTGACTAAGTTCTATCCAGTGGAATGTGAACATAAATGATGTATTCTACTTTCAGGCTTGACTCATAAAAATTTCCCACACAGTTCTCCAGCCTTTTTTTTTAAACTGCTTTCAGTTGACTCGGATGTCAACACTCAGGGCAACCTTGGAAGTCACATGTTGAAAAAGGCAGAGCAGCCATCAACTTAGGTTCATGAGTGACTATGAAGAGGTGAGTTGCCCTGCTGACCTGAGTACTCATCTAGACCTGTCACTTAAGGGAAGAAATATATGTCTCTGGTGTTCAGTTATCATGGTGGTGCCTGATAGAAAAATGGATGTGTTTAAGTCCATGTGAAACACCCACTGGGGATTGCTAGAAACATTTGGTTGGGAGCAGATATGATGTATTTTATAGAAACCCAAAGACTTTCATAAATAAATAGGAATATAAACTAAAATTTGTAAAATTAAAATTTTAGTTATTATTTATGTTACCCCATTTGTATTCACATGTTGAGGTCTGAGGAAACTTGGGCTACACGTATTTTTTTTTAAAGATTTTATTTATTTATTTGAAAGAGAGAGCGAGAGAGGGAGAGAGCACAGAGGGAGAGGGAGAAGCACACTCCCTGCTGAGCAGGGAGCCCGACATGGGGCTTGATCCCAGGAGCCTGAGATCATGACCTGAGCTGAAGGCAGCTGCTTAACCACCTGAGCCACCCAGGCACCCCAGGGCTACATGTATTTTAAAAATTTTATACCTTAGCATATATTATATTTCTTAATTGGGAAGGTAGTGAAAAATACAAACATATACATGAAAAATTGGAAAATATAAGTAAATTAAAAAATAAGGACCAAAGAAAGCATAGAAATACAGTAGAGTATAGAAGTTAAAGTATAGAAGGTATAGAAGGTAAAGACCTAGTGAAGATACAATGCACAAAAGCCACTGTGTCCTACACAGTTCCTGAAAATTGAGTGTAAATTAACTCTGATTTTACTATCAACCAAGTGATTAGTTAAATGATTAACACACCCATTTCTTGTATATGCAAATGTTTCCTTTGGCAATTAGTTCTGAAAGAAATTTCTCAATGGATTTTCATATAGGAATCAATGTCCTCAGCAATATTCCTAAGAAAATACCAGAGTAGACTTCACAGTGATGCCTCTAGATTAACTAAAAGGTCACTGAATCAAAACAAACTTTAGGCAAAGAAAGTTAAGAGAGTTGGCAGTGCAGCTTGACAATGGAACATGGGAAATAATGGCCCCACTTGATCCAGGAATTAAACTTGTGTCTAGAGAAATGGTTGGAATCTATGTCCTTCAAATAGTCTTCATTAATATCCTTGCTCTACAGGAGGTTTTTTTTACACTTTGGGCAGCAGGTGATTTTCAGGAACTTTCCTAGAAAGTGCTGTAAACTCATCTTTTTCCATGTGCCTACACATCTGTCTGCAATAACTGCTAGAAAATATTAGCTCTCCTTCTCTATTGCCTTTTCAGTCTTGTGGGAGTACCTCTTACTGAAAGAATTTAACCCAGGGGCACCTGGGTGGCTCAGTCGTTTGGCGTCTGCCTTCGGCTCGGGTCATGATCCCGGGGTCCTGGGATCGAGCCCCACATCAGGCTTCCCACTCTGTGGGAAGCCTGCTTCTCCCTCTCCCACTCGCCCTGTTTGTGTTCCCTCTCTTGCTGTGTCTCTCTCTGTCAAATAAATAAATAAAATCTTAAAAAAAAAAAAGAAAGAATTTAACCCAGAACCATAGTTAAAAGGGATTCTGGGAAATTTATTTCTGGGCATCTCCCTTATGATAGTAGGAACATAGAGGAGGAAGCTGTAATGTGGAATGGATAACAGATCATCTAGAACACTGCAAAAATATTATGTGGCAGATCTCTAATGGTAAGTCAACAAATAGGAAAACCAAATTACCAACAATAGGTAGTTATAATATTATTTGTTTTAAAATCACCTTGAAAAAAATTATATGTAGAAATATTTGTATGTAAATGCAAAGCAAAAAAGATACACACCAGTCTGAGAATAAAAGTATCTCAGGGGATGGGAGTAGGATTTTGTAGGACTAAGACTTGTACATTATGTTATCTGAAATCCACACATACATGGTCGATTAATTTATAGCAAAGGAATCAAGAATATATAATGAGGAAAGGACAGTCTGTTCAGTAAATGGTGTTGGAAAAATTGGACAGCCACAAGCAAAAGAGTGAAACTAGACCACTATGTTATACCATACACAAAAATGAACTCAAAATGTATAAAGACTTGAACATAAAATGTGAAACCATAAAACTCCAAGAAGAAAATGTAGGCAGTAAGCTCCTTGACATAGGTTTTGATGATGATTTTTGAATCTGATACCAAGAGCAAAAGCAAAAGAAGCAAAAATAAACAAGTGGGACTATATCAAACTAAAAAGCTTCTGCATAGCAAAGGAAACCAAAACAAAACAAAAAGGCAACCTACTGAATGGGTGAAAATATTTGTAAATCCTATATCTGATAAGGGGCTAATATCCAAAATATATAAAGAATTCATGTAACTTAATAGCAAAAACTCAATATTATTAAAAAATGGGTAGAAGATCTGAATATACTAAAGAAGACATACAGATGGCCAACAGGTACATGAAACTATGCACTACATTATGAATCCCCAGGGAAGTACAAATCAAAACCACAATGAGATATCACCTCACACCTATTAGAATGGCTATTACCAAATAGACTAGAAACAATGTGGATGTGGAGAAAAGGGAACCCTTGTGCACTGTTGGTGAGAATGTAAATTGGTGTAGCCACTATGAAAACAGTATGGAAGTTCTTCAAAAAATTAAAAATAGAACTACCATATGATTCAAAATTCCACTTCTGGGTATTTATCTGAAGAAAACAACTCAAAAAGATATATGCATCCCATGTTCATTGTAATATTATTTACAATAGCCAAGATATGGAAACAGCATGTGTTTAATGATGGATGGATGAATAAAAAATGTGCTATATATTTATTCATGCATGCATAAATACATACAATAGAATATTATTCAGCCATAAAAATGATGAAATCTGGCCATTTGTGACAACATGGATGGACCTTGAGGGCATTAGGCTAAGTAAGTAAGAAAGAAAGACAAATACCATATGTGTGCTCTTATATGTGGAATCTAAACAACAACAACAACAACAAAATCAAACTACAACAACAACAACAACAACAACAAAATCAAACTCATGGAGAACAGATTGCAGGTTGCCAGAGGTGGGAGCTGGGAGAAGTGGGTGAAGTTTTTGTTTTTTAGTTTATTATTTTTTTAAAGTTTATTTAATTTTTTTTAGTAATCTCTACACCCAGCATGGGGCTTGAAATCACAACCCCGAGATTAAGAGTTACATGCTGTTCTTACTGAGTCAGCCAAGTGCCCCTGTTTTTCAGTTTAAATAAATTGAATAATAATAATAAAAAAAGCAGATGAATTTCTTATTCTACATATCTCATCATACAACAGGCATTGAACTCATGGCTCACTCACAAACTTTTAAAATGTCAGATGCCAAACAGGACATCTATGATTAAGAATCTGGGTCTGGGGACACCTGGGTGGCTCAGTCGGTTGAGCGGCTGCCTTCAGCTCCGATCGTGATCCCAGGGTCCTGGGATCAAGTCCCGCATCAGGCTCCTTGCTCAATGGGGAGTCTGCTTCTCCCTCTGCCTGCTTGTGCTCTCTCTCTCTCTGACAAAATGAATAAAATCTTAAAAAAAAAAAAGAATCTGGGTCTGAAGTTGTCTACTCAAAATTGGAGCTGGAACCAATAACAGTTGATGTCTAAAAGAAACAAAATGGAGTCAACAACTAAAAAGAATAACTAATCCCAGGCACTTTGGCCTCAGGACCTTGGGACAGGTAATATATCTGGCTCAGAATAATTTATACAGAGGAATTTTCTAACCGTGATATGCCATTCTTACCATTTCATTTACTGTCCGTGTCTTTGGAAGATGGTTAACATTCAGTCAGTTGATTTAAATTTATTTAGTGGTCGTTATGCTGCTTGTAATTATCCTGTATTATTTACTGAATCTTGAGAGAGGGTCATACATATTTGTTCATCTTAAAGGGAGGGTTCCTTTAGCTACATGTGGGGCCCCAGATACATTGGAGCAGTCAGGTAATTTATCCCTTTCAATATATTTCCTTTTTTAAAAAGATTTTATTTATTTATTTGAGAGAGTGAGAGAGAGAGCACAAGCAGGGGGAGTGACAGGCAGAAGGAGAGGGAGAAGCAGATTCCCTGCTGAGCAGGGAGCCTGATGCAGGGCTCGATCCCAGGACCCTGGGACCATGACCCAAGCCCAAGGCAGCTGCTTAACTGACTGAGCCACCCAGGTGCCCCACCACTATATTTTATTTTATTTTTTTTGCCTTTAAAATTTTTTAAAATTTTATTATGTTAATCACCATACATTACATCATTAGTTTTTGATGTAGTGTTCCGTAATTCATTGTTTGTGTTTAACACCCAGTGCTCCATTCAATACATGCCCTCTTTAATACCCATCACCAGGCTAACGCATCTCCCCAATCCCCTCCCCTCTAGAACCCTCAGTTTGTTTCTCAGAGTCCATAGTCTCTCATTGTTCATCTCCCCTTCCCATTCCCCCCCTTCATTTTTCCCTTCCTACTATCTTCTTTTTTTTTTTTTTAACAGATAATGTATTATTTGTTTCAGAGGTACAGGTCTATGATTCATCAGTCTTACACAATTCACAGTGCTCACCATAGCACACACCCTCCCCAGTGTCTATCACCCAGTCACCCCGTCCCTCCCACCCCCCACCACTCCAGCAACCTTCAGTTTGTTTCCTGAGATTAAGAATTCCTCATATCAGTGAGATCATGTGATACACGTCTTTCTCTGATTGACTTATTTCACTCAGCATAATACCCTCCAGTTCCATCCACGTTGTTGAAAATGGCAAGATTTCATTCCTTTTGATGGCTGTGTAATATTCCATTGTATATATATACCACATCTTCTTTATCCATTCATCTGTCGAAGGACATCTTGACTCTTTCCATAGTTTAGCTATTGTGGACATTGCTGCTATAAAGATTGGGGTGCATGTGCCCCTTCGGATCATGACATTTGTATCTTTGGGGTAAATACCCAGTAGTGCAATTGCTGGGTCGTATAGTAACTCTATTTTCAACTTTTTGAGGAACCTCCATACTGTTTTCCAGAGTGGCTGCACGAGCTTGCATTCCCACCAACAGTGTAAGAGGCTTCCCCTTTCTTCGCATCCTTGCCAACATCTGTTGTTTCCTGACTTGTTAATTTTAGCCATTCTGACTGGTGTGAGGTGGTATCTCTTTGAGGTTTTGATTTGGATTTCCCTGATGCCGAGTGATGTTGAGCACTTTTTCATGTGTCTGTTGGCCATCTGGATGTCTTCTTTGGAAAAATGTCTGCTCATGTCTTCTGCCCATTTCTTGATTGGATTATTTGTTGTTTGGGTGTTGAGTTTGATAAGTTCTTTATAGATTTTGGATACTAGCCCTTTATCTGATATGTCACTTGCAAATGTCTTCTCCCATTCTGTCGGTTGTCTTTTGGTTTTGTTGACTGTTTCTTTTGCTGTGCAAAAGCTTTTTATCTTGATGAAGTCCCAATAGTTCATTTTTGCCTTTGCTTCCCTTGCTTTTGGCGATGTTTCTAGAAAGAAGTTTCTGCAGCTGAGGTCGAATAGGTTGCTGCCTGTGTTCTCCTTTAGGATTTTGATGGACTCCTGTCTCACAGTTAGGTCTTTCAACCTTTTTGAGTCTGTTTTTGTGTGTGGTGTAAGGAAATGGTCCAGATTCATTCTTCTGCATATGGCTGTCCAATTTTCCCAACACCATTTGTTGAAGAGACTGTCTTTTTTCCATTGGACATTCTTTCCTGCTTTGTCGAAGATGAGTTGACCATAGAGTTGAGGGTCCATTTCTGGGCTCTCTATTCTGTTTCATTGATCTATGTGTCTGTTTTTGTGCCAGTACCATACTGTCTTGATGATGACAGCTTTGTAATAGAGCTTGAAGTCCGGAATTGTGATGCCTCTAGCTTTGCTTTTCTTTCTCAACATTCCTTTGGCTATTCGGGTTCTTTTCTGGTTCCATACAAATTTTAGGATTATTTGTTCCATTTCTTTGAAAAAAGTTGATGGTATTTTGATAGGGATTGCATTAAATGTGTAGATTGCTCTAGGTAGCATAGATATCTGCACAATATTTGTTCTTCCAATCTATGAGCATGGAACATTTTTCCATTTCTTTGTGTTTTCCTCAATTTTTTTCATGAGTATTTTATAGTTCTCTGGTACAGATTCTTTGCCTCTTTGGTTAGATTTATTCCTAGGTAGCTTATGGATTGGGTGCAGTTGTAAATGGGATCGGCTCCTTAATTTCTCTTTCTTCTGTCTTGGTGTATAGGGATGCCACTGATTTCTGTGGATTGATTTTATAGCCTGCCACTTTACTGAATTCCTGTATGAGTTCTAGCAGTTTTGGGATGGAGTCTTTTGGGTTTTCCACATAAAATATCATATCATCTTCAAAGAGTGAGAGTTTGACTTCTTCCTTGCCATTTTGGATGCCTTTTATTTCTTTTTGTTGTCTGATTGCTGTGGCTAGGACTTCTAGTACTATGTTGAATAGCAGTGGTGATAGTGGACATCCCTGCCGTGTTCCTGACCTTAGGGGGAAAGCTCTCGATTTTTCCCCATTGAGAATGATATTCACTGTGGGTTTTTCATAGATGGCTTTTATGATATTGAGGTATGTACCCTCTATCCCTATACTGTGAAGAGTTTTAATCAAGAATGGTTGCTGTACTTTGTCAAATGCCTTTTCTGCATCTATTGAGAGGATCATATCATTCTTGTTCTTTCTTTTATTAATGTATTTTATCACATTGATTGATTCATGGATGTTGAACCATGGTGGGATAAATCCCACTTGGTCGTGGTGAATAATCCTTTTAATGTACTGTTGGATCCCATTGGCTAGTATTTTGGTGAGAATTTTTGCATCCGTGTTCATCAGGGATATTGGTCTGTAATTCTCCTTTTTTTTTTTTTTTTAAAGATTTTATTTATTTATTTGGCAGAGAGAGACACAGCGAGAGAGGGAACACAAGCAAGGGGAGTGGGAGAGGGAGAAGCAGGCTTCCTGCGGAGCAGGGAGCCTGATGCGGGGCTTGATCCCAGGACCCTGGGATCATGACCTGAGCCAAAGGCAGATGCTTAACGACTGAGCCACCCAGGCGCCCCTGTAATTCTCCTTTTTGATGGGGTCTTTGTCTGATTTGGGGATTAAGGTAAGGGTGGCCTCATAAAACGAGTTTGGAAGTTTTCCTTCCATTTCTATTTTTTGGAACAGTCTCAAAAGAATAGGAATTATTTCTTCTTTAAATGTTTGGTAGAATTCCCTGGGAATCCATCTGGCCCTGGACTTTTGTTTGTTGGGAGATTTTTGATTACTGCTTCAATTTCCTTAGTGGTTATGGGTCTGTTCAGGTTTTCTATTTCTTCCTGGTTCAGTTTTGGTAGTTGATACATCTCTAGGAATGCATCCATTTCTTCCAGATTACCTAATTTGCTGGAATATAGTTGCTCATAATATGTTCTTATAATTGTTTGTATTTCTTTGGTGTTGGTTGTGATCTCTCCTCTTTCATTCATGATTTTATTTATTTGGGTCATTTCTCTTTTCTTTTTGATAAGTGTGGCCAGGGGTTTATCTGTCTTGTTAATTCCTTCAGAGAACCAACTCCTACTTTTGTTGATCTGTTCCACTGTTCTTTTGGTTTCTATTTCATTGATTTCTGCTCTGATCTTTATTATTTCTCTTCTCCTGCTGGGTTTAGGCTTTATTTGCTGTTCTTTCTCCAGCTCGTTTAGGTGTAGGGTTAGGTTGTGTATTTGAGACCTTTCTTGGTTCTTGAGAAAGGCTTGTATTGCTATATACTTTCCTCTTAGGACCGCCTTTGCTGCATCCCCAAGATTTTGAACAGTGTGTTTTCATTTTCATTGGTTTCCACGTATTTTTTTAATTCTTCTTTAATTTCCTGGTTGACCCATTCATTCTTTTAGTAGGATGCTCTTTAGCCTCCATGTATTTGAGTTCTTCTGACTTTCCTCTTGTGACTGATTTCTAGTTTCAAAGCACTGTGATCTGAAAATATGCAGGGAATGATCCCAATCTTTAGGTACTGGTTGAAACCTGATTTGTGATGTGATCTATTCTGGAGAATGTTCCATGGGCACTAGAGAAGAATGTGTATTCTGTTGCTTTGGGATGGAATGTTCTGAAAATATCTGTGAAGTCCATCTGGTCCAGTGTGTCATTTAAAGTCTTTAATTCCTTGTTGATCTTTTGCTTAGATGATCTGTCCGTTTCAGTGAGGGGGCTGTTAAAGTCCCTTACTATTATTGTATTATTGTTGATGTGTTTCTTTGCTTTTGTTATTAATTGGCTTATATAATTGGATGCTCCCATGTTAGGCACATAGATATTTACAATTCTTAGATCTTCTTGTTGGATAGACCCTTTAAGTAGGATGTAGTGTCCTTCCTCATCTCTCATTATAGTCTTTGGTTAAAAATCTAATTTGTCTGATATGAAGATTGCCACCCCAGCTTTCTGTTGATGTCCATTAGCATGGTAAATGGTTTTCCACCCCCTCACTTTCAATGTGGAGGTGTCTTTGGGTCTAAAATAAGTCTCTTGCAGACAGCATATCAATGGGTCTTGTTTTTTGATCCGGTCTGATAGCCTGTGTCTTTTGATTGGTGCGTTTAGCCCATTACATTCAGAGTAACTATTGAAAGATAGGAATTTAGTGCCATTGTATTGCCTGTAAGGTGACTGTTACTGTATATTGTCTGTGTTCCTTTCAGTCCATGTTACTTTTAGGCTCTCTCTTTGCTTAGAGGGCCCCTTTCAATATTTCTTGTAGGGCTTGTTTGGTGTTTGCAAATTCCTTTAGTTTTTGTTTGTCCTGGAAGCTTTTTATCTCTCTATTTTCAATGACAGTGTACCTGGATATAGTATTCTTGGCTGCATATTTTTCTTGTTTAGTGCTCTGAATATATCCTGCCAGTCCTTTCTGGCCTGCCAGGTCTCTGTGGATAGGTCTGTTGCCAATCTAATGTTTCTTTTTTTTTTTTTTAAAGATTTTTTAATTTATTATTGAGAGAGAGAGAGAATGATAGAGAGAGAGCATGAGAGGGAGGAGGGTCAGAGGGAGAAGCAGGCTCCCCGCCAAGCAGGGAGCCTGATGCGGGACTCGATCCCGGGACTCCAGGATCATGACCTGAGCCAAAGGCAGTCGCTCAACCAACTGAGCCACCCAGGCGCCCCAACCAATCTAATGTTTCTACCATTGTAGGTCACAGATCTCTTGTCCTGAGCTGCTTTCAGGATTTTCTCTTTGTCTCTGGGACTTGTAAGTTTTACTATTAGATGTTGGGGTGTTGACCTATTTTTATTGATTTTGAGGGGGATTCTCTGTGCCTCCTGGATTTTGATGCCTGTTTTTTTCCCCAAATTAGGGAAGTTCGCTGCTATAATTTGCTCCAGTATACCTTCTGCCCCTCTCTGTCTTTCTTCTTCTTCTGGGATCCCAATTATTCTAATATTGTTTCGCTTATGGTATCACTTATCTCTCAAATTCTGTCCTCGTGATCCAGTAGTTGTTTATCTTTTTCTCAGCTTCTTTATTTTCCATCATTTGGTCTTCTATATCACTAATTCTCTCTTCTGCCTCATTTATCCTTGCAGTTAATGCCTCCATTTTTTTTTAAGTTTTTTTTTATTTATTTGACAGAAGGACAGCCAGAGAGGGAACACAAGCAGGGGGAATGGGAGCGGGAGAAGCAGGCTTCCTGTGGAACAGGGATCCCGATGCGGGGCTCGATCCCAGGACCCTGGGATCATGACCTGAGCTGAAGGCAGATGCTTAACGACAGAGCCACCAAGGCACCCAATGCCTCCATTTTTGATTGCACCTCATTAATAGCCTTTTTGATTTCGACTTGGTTAGATTTTAGTTCTTCCATTTCTCCAGAAAGGATTTCTCTAATATCTTTCGTGCTTTTTTTCAAACCCAGCTAGTATCTTTATATTCGTCATTCTGAACTCTAGTTCCGACATCTTACTAATGTCCGTATTGATTAGGTCCCTGGCAGTTGGTACTGCCTCTTGTTCTTTTTTTTGAGGTGATTTTTTTCTGTCTTGTCATTTTGTCCAGGGGAGACTAGATGAATGAGAGAACAAAATGCTAACAGGGTAACTACGACTCCAGAAAAATATACACTAAACAAATCAGAAGAGACCTGAAACTGGGGTAAAGAATGGGAAAGAAAGAAAAAAGAAAAAAAGAAGAAAAAGAAAAAGATAAAAAAAAAAAAGAATATGATCAAATATGATCAGGCTGGTGCATAGATCAGTGCCACACACTAGATTTGGGGCATATTTTGGACTGTTAGTAGAAAGTGCCTCCCAAAATTTTAAAGAAAGAAAAACTTAGATATGTACAAAAATAATGGTAAATACGATGAAGGGATGGAATATGACTGTAAATATGAAAATTATAAAAGATTTTATAAAAGGAATTGATAAGTTGGTTGAAAAAAGAAAGAAGAGGAATTAAAAAAAAAAGGGAGAGAATATGATCATGCAGGAGACTAGAAAAAAGCCATACACTAGAGATTTAGGGTATATTTTGGTTTGTTAGAAGAAACTATCCCAAAATTTTAAAGAGAGAACAACTTCTATATATACCAAAAATAAGGTTAACTACTATGAAGGGATAGAATATGACTCTAAACATGAAAAATAAAAAAAGATTTTTAAAAAAGGGATTAATAAGATGATGGTTGAAAAAGGGAAAAGAAAAATTCAAAAAAATAAAAGAAAAAAAATTAAAATAATTGACCTTGAAAGACTAGAATCATGGGGAAAAAAGCCATGAATTATATGTGCTGTATTCCCCTAGCACTGGAGTTTTACAGTTCTCATTGATTGGTAAACTTGGTCTTGGCTGGATGTTCTTGCTGATCTTCTGGGGGAGGGGCCTGTTGCAGTGATTCTCAACTGTCTTTGCCGGAGGTGGAATTGCCCCACCCTTTCTGGGGGCCCAGGCTAAGTAATCTTGGGTTTGCTCTCGGGACCTTTTGTTCCCTGCAAGCTTTCTGTACAGCTTTGGAGGATGAGAGTGAAAATGGTGGCCTCCCAATCTCTGCCCTGGAGGAGCTGAGAGCTCAGGGCCCCGCTCCTCATTGGGCCCCCAGAGAAAAGCAGTCAATCACTCCTGTCTTCCCGGTCTCTGGCCATACTCTGTGCTCACCCAGCTGTGACCGAGCATTTCTATCTCTGGCACACAACCCCATGTGGAGTCTCTAAACCCAGCAGATTCCTGCGGTGCGCTCCTGTACTGCGCCTCCCAGAGGAGGAAGGGAAGTCTCCTTGGATCTGCCGCTTATTGGGTCCCTGCTGGAGGAGCAGTGGCCTGACTGTGCTGCGGATCATGGTTTATGGCAACCCCGAGCTGAGAGCCCACTCCTCGGCTCCATCTATGCAGCCGGCTTCCCTGCTCCAATACCTGGGAGCTCTGCCGCACTCAGGAACTCCCGGTCTTTCTGTGACCCCGAGGGTCCTGAGACCACACTGTCCCATGAGGGTTACACCCCCCGCTTAGCCACTGGAGCGACGTCCCTTGGCGGAGCCGACTTCTAAAAGTTCCGTCTTTGTGCTCTGTTGCTCTATCACTTGCCATTAGCAGCTGATGGAGGCCCCCTCCCCCACCGTCTATCTTCCTGAATATCGCCTCGGAATCACTTCTCTGCACATCCTACCTTCCAGAAAGTGGTCGCTTGTCTGTTCAGAGAGTTGCTGCTATTCCTTTCTTTGATCTCCTGTTGAGTTTGTAGGTGTTCAGAATGGTTTGATCCCTATCTAGCTGAATTCCTGGGACCAGACGAAATTTAGGTTTCCTACTCCTCCGCCATCTTGCTCCTCCCCCCTATATTTCATTTTAAATTGTAATGTCTGGAATGTTTTTAAATATGAATTTTTGTGCATTGTATAATTGAAAAAGTAAATGGAACTCTCCTGGGATAATTATTACCTTAACATAATAATAGCTTGAACTATTAATTTCTATGATAGGATACTCTGCGACCACTCTCAAGGCACTGAATGGTAGAAAACTTGAGTTCTAGCTCATTTTCTGCATTAGCACTATATGGTATGACTTTGGATAAGTAATTGGATTTTCTTTTTTCTTTTAAAGATTGATTGATTGGTTGGTTTTATTTTAGAGAGAGAGAGCACCGGGGGGGGGGGAAGGTCAGAGGGAGAGGGAGAGAATCTCAAGCAGACTCCATGCTGAGTGTGGAGTCCGATGCAGGGCTTGATTCCATGACCCTGAGGTCATGACCTGAGCTGAAATAAAGAGTTGGATGCTTAACCAACTGAGCCACCCAGGCACCCCAGTAATTTGATTTTTCTTAGGCCTCTGCTTTCCCAGTTGTGAAATAAGGGATTGGATTAAATGATTTCTAAGATCCCTGTCAGTATGGACAGCCTATAATTCTAGGATTTGTTTGAGAGAAATATTAGAAGCATGGAATAGTTCTAAGTGTGGTGGGGAGGCAAAGGCACTATGTTGCCCGTCTTTGGGAGGCAGGAGGAACTGCCCCAAGTTACTAAGAATTTAGAAAGTATGAGCAGTTGAAGGCAACTTTTGTATATGTTTAAGTTTCACTAAGTTCAGCTTTCTTCCTATAAGACATTTGAAGTTACACAGAGATATTCCTATGTCTGTGAACAGGGATTATATTCAGCTAGTTTGTAACAAAATTGCTCTATGGGTTATTTTTGGAGGGCATCCTTTCTGATTGTTTGGGTCAATTTTGTATGGATTGTTGCATATTAATCTTAGCCGTACATCATACTCATACATCTAAAGAGATATAATCCTTTCTTGTTTCCACTAGGAAGAACCCAGATGTGAAGTCTTAAGGTTTTGCCATTTTCTACTATTCAGGGACCAAATTTTGCAAACAATTTATGTCAGAGCTTAAGACCCACCCTCTCAAGGATTGAAAGACTGGAAGTGAAGGTGAATATCCTTCCAGTAAAAGTGAAACTAGGCTTCTTATTTACACAATCCAAGGAGAGTAAATACATAAGGACCAAACATATTAGTTGAAAGAAGTCTACTAGTAAAAAAGCATATTAGCAAAATTAGATGTAATGGTCTAAGTTTTCTGTTATTTGTTGTGATAATGATATACTTTCATACCATTTCTTGGGCAGTATTATTAATTTTTGACATTTATTAAATATCATTTATGTCCTCAGTACTGCATGTTATATAACAGTCTTTTAGAGATAGTATTCTAAATAATTCCAAGGAACATACTTACAAAGACTGGTAACCCATGCATAGGGCCCAGAATGGAATTTTCTATGTTCATGATAAGAATAGTCAATATCATTAAGATGTTAATTTTTCCCAAATTAATTTAGAAAAGTCAACTCAAACCCCCATTCAAAAATATCATCAAGCTCTTTTCTTTGCTTTTCTTTTCTCTTATTTTCCCTTCTTCTCTTTTCTCTTCGACAAACTGATTCTAAACTTTATGTGGAAATGCAAAGGATCCAGAAAAAACAAAAAAAAAATTGAAAAAGAACAAAATTGGAAGACTTACATTATCTAATTTCAAAACTTATGATGAAGCTCTAGTAACCAAGATAGTGTGGTATTGTTGTAAGATAGACAAACAAATCAGTGGAACAGAATAGAAAGTTCACAAATATACCCATGCATATATGGCTAATTGATTTTCAGAAAAGATATTAAAACAATCCAATGAGAAAAAATGATCTTTCGACAAATGGTACTAGAGCAATTAGGTAGCTCTATATAGAGAAATGAACCTTTACCCTTACTTCACATCATATTCAAAAATTAACTCAAGATGGATCATAGACCTAAAGAGCTAAAAGTATAAAATTGCTAAACAAAAACATGTGAGAAAATCTTACAAAACAATTCACATCGTGAGCTTTTTGAGGCTAGTGACCCATTCCATCATTTATCATTTATCTCTTTTTCCTCCATACCTAGCACAATGTCCAGCTGTAGAAAGTATCCAAGGAATGCTGGAACTCTGATGTGTTCTCTCATATTTCACATCCCTGGTATATTCTCTCAGGGTTGGGTTTCAATCCTTTCATACTGCACCAGTGGAAAATGGGGAGCTCCTTAAGCCTCAACCCCCACAGGGATTTGCCCACAGCACTTCCAAAATGAAAGAATGGGCTCCCAGTCTTGGCCCATAGTTTACTATCTCCTCAGTTCCTAATTGATCCTACTCTAGATTGGGTCCAGTAATGCAAGCTCCTTGGCCACCCAGGTTGAGACTCTGAGAAAATACGGTGAGCCAGAGTGCTGAGATTTATCAGTGAGAAGGTGGTTCAGCCTAGGGTAATAGTTGTTCCAAAGGATTATAGAGAAGGGCACTTAAATCACCATAAAAAAGTAAAATATTTATTTTTAAAGCATGCACAGGAAGGATGTGATGCTATTTTTTAAGAAAGGCAGACTTTGTTCATTTCCTGTTCTCTGAATTAGAGATCTCCAATTTATTTTGCTCATAACCTAGGTCCTGGGAAGAAATACTATAACTGAGAACTTTTTTGTCTTTCCTCCTTTCATTCTCACTGTTGTGCTACCTATTTTCTAAGCACTAGTGACATCTTCATTTAAAACTTTAGCTAATCTAGTCTATATTGGAGTTAACACTAGATCTGAGGCCTCCTGGGGAACCGTTACCATTTAACAACAGAAGTCCTATTCTCAGCAGGGATATATGGTTTTAGTGTGTTAGAAGTGAGTGGTTGGAGATTGAGGAGGGTCACCTTGGTCAGAAAAGCATAAAAAACTCACCTTGTACATCTATGAACTTCAGATCCATGTGCCCTATTAGTCGTATCCTAAGCTTCACATCTTTCTTCTTGGTAGAGTTTCATTAACTTCCCTTGTGGTTTATATATTATTTTGTCTTATGGAAGCAGATGCTTTACTTGCAAGCATACCTTTCTTTCCTTCATGCAGCACCAAATGAGTACTGCTAGATAAATTACCTTTAATTCAGGTCAAGATTACTCTTTAAACTACAGGACTTCATCCAGAAGAGGGGCTGCTCCAGGAATTAGAGTTACTCTGAACACTCTCTTACCATACCTTGGCACTTGGCTAATCCCACTCCATATGCCCTAATGGTTATATATGACAATCATTTGAGCAAGATCTGTGATAATCATTAGATTGTTATATTTGAAGAATCCCTGATAATCAAGTTATCCAAAATGACTTCTTCAAAATGACTGCATTTGTCTGCTTGGATGTTGTATAAACATTCATTTTATTTTGGGGCTTAAATTAGCAAAAAATTATCTTCACACAAGCTAGAGGTGTGTGTGTGTGTGTGTGTGTGTGTGTGTATGTATGTAACTTCTTTCCAGAGACTTTGTAAAAGTCCAGCTATTTTTGCCTCCCCTCACTACCTGATACTCTAGATGATTTGAGAATAGCTAGCCCATGACTAAGGGGATGGTCATTGAGACAACAGTGGAGGGAACTTCTGGTTCACACTGTGGGAGTTTATGGTTTTCTACAAATTTCAGAGTAGCTACAAGAAGAGCTGGGTTTTTATTTCAGGTACAATAGTGTCAACATATTTTGTAACATCTCATTTTACCGAGAGTTTTATTTTTAAAAATTTTTTTATTTTTAAAGATTTTATTTATTTATTTATTTATTTATTTATTTATTTATTTATTTATTTGAGAGAGAGAGAGAGTTAGAGAGAGAGAGAGCACACAAGCCAGAGAGGAGAGGCAGAGGGAGAAGCAGACTTCCTGCTGGGTAGGGAGCCCAACATGGGGCTCAATCTCAGGACCCCAGGATCATGACCTGAGCCAAAGGCAGACGCTTAACTGACTGAGCCACCCAGGCATCCCTTACCAAGAGTTTTTAAACTGCTTTTCACCAAACCAGGCTTTCTAACAGGGAGGTTGACATTTATTTCCCTTTATCCTCTGTATGACACATATAAAGTAGGAAAATGAACAAGCAGAAGGGCCTAGAATGTCTCCTTCAATGACTAAAAGTTGATGGACATTTCTACTGTAGATTTCAAGAAACTAAGATTTTATACTGCTACCATGTTCTCTGCTACTCCTATAACACTGAGGCTTTCATGTATGTTATTGTTAAAAATAACTGCTTAGAAATCTATGTGTGCTGATAGGGTCTACTGTGAACCAGGGGCAATTAAACCTGAAGTTGGTGATGGCTTCTGTGAGCCTGATTTGTCTTCAAGTTTCACCTTGACTTAGTCTGCTTAGGTTGCTATAACAAAATACCATAGACTTGGCAACTTAAACAACAGACATTTATTTCTCACAGTTCTGGAGGTTGGAAGTTCAAGATCAAGGTGCTGGCAGATTTGGTTTCTGGTGAGTCCTCTTCCTAGCCTGCAGATGGCCTTCTTCTTGCTGTATCCTCATATGGTGGGGGTGGGGGGGCAGGGAGAGAGAGCTCTGGTCTCTTCTACTTCTTGTAAGGGTACTAATTGCATCATGGGAGCTCCATCCTCATGACCTCATCTAAACCTAAGTATATCCCCAAGGCTTCACCACCAAATACCATCATATTGGAGATTAGGACTTCAACATACGAATTTTGGGGTGATACAAACATTCAGTTCATAATGTACCTCTTGCCTTTAGTTTTGTGTGGGGTCTTTCTATGACCTCATTGGGCATAAAGCATAAAAACCTGAATAAGATTTCATTTGTACTTTTTATTATTGGTCCCCAGGAATAGAGGGTCTTGTGAATTTTAGTTCTTATGAATTTGCCATCAAGGGAAAGTTACTCGATTATGATTAAAATGTAGCATTCAGAGAGGTCTGTGTTAAGCATTTCTCAGATTTATCAGGGATACCACGAATAGCACACTGGAAGGAGTAATTTTTTTTTAAACTGTGTCAGGCTGGAAGGATTTTACCATTTATTTTTTTGATATAAACAGGGTCTGTCCAGCACTCACGAACAACTTGACCTACATTTTGTAGTACCACAAAAAATTTCAGTGAAAAATAGAAACCAAGAGTTCTGGATTAAAGCTAGAAATATTTAAGAGAGGGGGTGTTTATAGGTACTTCTTCTGTTTATCATCTTAAAATAGATGCAGAACCAATGAAGGTTCTAGGATTTTATTTCAGCTCACATTTAAAATGTTCTAAGTAAATGAATGTGGTTTACTTTCACAGTGTTTACAGAGCACAGTCAAATAGCATTTAATGTCTAGGGCTAACCTCAAAATATTATCTGTTTTACTGAAGTAGAGTGTTGTATCCTGAGCAGGGCTGGTAGGTGCTTTTATTCTGTGAAATTTCTTTCAAAGACAGTTTCATTAATTCTACTGAAACTCCAACCCTTAATTCAGTGATAATTATTTATGGTAAATGGTATTTATTATTCTCTTATGTTTGTACTTTGGGTAGAGGACAGATACTGTTGAAAGGCTTTCAAGAAAATAAGGAAGGAGATTTCTTTTCCTTTTAATAATGTAGCACTTATAAGAATATAAGCTATATTCCTTAGGCCAATGATCAGGTATGCCTAGTTGTAGACAGTGATGACTTTGTTGGGCCAATCGTCTGTTGCTTATCTCAAGGCCTAGGGAAATATGATCAGGGTAGAGGGGTGCAGGTTGTATGTTGCCTGGTACTAGCTCTAAGGCTGAGGAGACCCTGCTTTTTCATAGAGATATGGAACCTTTCTTTATGGGATTCAAATTCTGTTATAATATTCTCTAGTCAAAAATCACAGAAAACCTCAGAGTGCCTGGCTGGCTCAGCTGGTAGAGCATGTGACTTGATCTTGGTTGTGAGTTTAAGCCCCATGTTGGGTACAGAGATTACCTAAAAATAAAATCTTGAAAAAAAATCACAGAAAACCTCCTTTTATGTAAGCCCCTTCTTGTTGTTTAGGGACAGCTTCTCTTCTTCCTCTATTTAATTAAGCTTCCTTTGAATATATAGGGACTCTATTTTGACTTTAAACTAGAAGGAAGCGGAGATAGAGTAACAGAAGAACAAATTTCTAAATAACAGAGAAGAAACTTCTTTTATAAGGCTGAATTTAATACACTCTCCTGAGTTTTTGGCTAGGGCATTTTTGGGCTGCCTAAACACATTTACCAGTCCACTTGCTAGGAACAAAGTCACCAGTATGCGTTTATGGATGGATCCATTTCCTTTTTGGCTGTATCATCAGGAAATGAGAGCTCTTTCAGCTTAGTTATTTAAAATCAATGCACAAGAACAAATTTTCATAAAATCTACTAGAAAAAATTAGAGAACCCATAGCTGATTAAACATCTTATTAGATTAATCCAGAAGAGGGGCGCCTGGGTGGCTCAGTTGGTTAAGCGACTGCCTTCGGCTCAGGTTATGATCCCGGAGTCCTGGGATCGAGTCCCGCATCAGGCTCCCTGCTCGGCAGGGAGGCTGCTTCTCCCTCTGACCCTCCCCCCTCTCATGTGCTCTCTGTCTCTCTCATTCTGTCTGTCTCAAATAAATAAATAAAATCTTAAAAAAAAAAAGATTAATCCAGAAGAATTTAGATACATGTAATTATACATGTTAATTTATATAAGGATTAATGTTTATGGCATTAAATGAATATTGACCCACTCAAGTACAAAGCAAATCAGTCTGAGAGCAAACTAATTCTTTCTTGGAGATGTTTTCAGATGTACCTCAGAATCCTCTGCCTGGTAATTTTTCTTAAATGCATGTGTGATGGTTATTTTATATACCAACTTGACTGGGCTAAGGGATGCCCAGATATCTGGTAAAACATTATTTCTGGTGTGTCTCTGAGGACATTTTTTAAAGAAGAGATTAGCATTTCAACTGGTAGATTGAGTAAAAAGATTGTCTGCACCAAAGTGGGTGTGCATCCTCTAATCCACTGAAGGCCTGAATAGAACAAACCAACAGAGGAAGGATGAATGTCTCTGCTTAAGCTGGGATATCCATCTTCTCCTGACCTTGGGCATCAGCACTTCTGGTTCTCAGCCTTCAGACAGGGCCTGAATTATACCACTGGCTTTCCTGGTTCTTTAGTTTGTAGATAGCAGATGTGGGTCTCCTCAGCTTCCATTATTGTGTGAGCCGATTTCTATAATAAATCTCTACCTCTAAACCTAAAAGTTCAACACTAAGGCATTGGTTAAATTAAGATGATTAATATAGTATTAAGTTGTTTAATAAATACTATTAAAAAGTGTTGCCAATAAATATTTACTGATATAGAAATATCTTCATAATATATTGTTAAAGTTAAAAAGTCCACTTAAAACAGAAAAGCTTACCTATTTTGTAACACTCATAAAGAGGTAAATGTGTATACATAAGAGAAGTTCTAGAATAGCATTATTCTGTAAAAATATATTACAAATCACAAATGCAAGCCACAAATGTCATTTACAATTTTCTAGTAGCCACATTTAGACAAGTAGAAAGAAAGAATTGAAATTAATTTTAATAATGTATATTTAAGTCATTATAGCCAAGATATTATTAAATATTAATGTAATGAACAAAATATTAACTAATAAAATTATTAATGAGATATTTTATGTATTTTTATATATGAGAATATTTTACATGTTTTTGAAATCCATTGAGTATTTTACCATTAGAGCACATTTCAGTTTGGACTAGATACATTTCACCTGCTCAGTAGTGTCATGTGGCTAGTGACTACCATTCTGAACAATGCAAAGCTAGAAGGACATGCATCAAAATATTAATAGTGGCTGTCTGTAGATGGTAGAATTATGAATTTATCTTTTGCTTACTTATATTTTCTAGTTTTTACAATAAACTTCTATTACTTTTATAATAAAAAAATCTGTATTTAATTAAAAGTGTTTCATAAAGTATGGTGAAACTCCTATTTGCTTATACCTCCAAGAAGTCCTGTAATGGAGGAAGATGTAATCTATGTTTTCAAGACAGCTGGAGTTTATGAATGGAGACTCAAATCCAGTACTATAGGTAGTCAGGGGACTGTATATG
The DNA here is from genome assembly GCF_029215605.1 of Mirounga angustirostris. Taxonomy (NCBI): domain Eukaryota; kingdom Metazoa; phylum Chordata; class Mammalia; order Carnivora; family Phocidae; genus Mirounga; species Mirounga angustirostris. The sequence continues at coordinate 115,663,411 of NW_026991715.1, forward strand.
TGTGTGCATGTACCTACATATGTATGTGTGTGCATGTGTGTGAATGGAGATAGTGTGTGGAGAGCTTTCTGTGGGCACTGGCAATCCCCACAGTCATGGATGCATGGTGGCCCTGAGGTATGTATGAGCAGTATAGCCTTTCATTGAGGATCATTAACCTGAAGTGATAGTCCTTAGTATCAGCCAATTCCATTTTTCTTCACTGGAGTATCCTCATATTTGTTAGCCCAGGATGACCTACTGTACTAAACACTAAATCTGGGCTAGATAGTTCTTGGGTTGAGTTGTAGAGGTTAAACATGAACATTTCAGAGCAGTTGGGGCCAGATTCCCATCAAAAGTAACCCCTTGGGAATTTGGAGTACTCAAGTATTAGCCAAGTTAGGGTCTAGTTCAATATTCTTCTGAAATGACACACTGGAATTATTCTGTCAGAGGGAGCTATGGAATGTACCCCACCACGTGATCAGAAAGCCCTGAATTGTAAACAGTGAAACTGTTAGAATGCCAAATGGAGTCATATGGAGATCAGTGATACTTTATATGCCTCATAACAAACACTGTATTCATTAAAATTGCATTGGGATACCTTGACCTGTGTCAATGATGGGCTAAAATACTGGACTAAATAACTTCTAATTCATTTGGCTTTTATTATAGTAAAGTTAATCATGAAAGACTCATATGGTATTAATGCCAGTGTCTAAGTCCTTTATCAAATTTCTACCCGCAATTCATTATTTTTTCAGGAGATTCCCAGATGTTCCTAGGGTAGAGTTATAGCAAACATGAGCTGGTTCCCCAAGGTTATGATTAGAGCAGTTTGAGCCGATCTGACAACCTCATATGCCTTTAAGTATAAAGCACCTGTAAAGCCACATGTGAATCAGACTACTGGAATTCCTTGGCATTGTTTTTCTGAGCAGGAGGCTTGGGTAGTGGGGCACTGAAAAGCACTCAGTATTTCTTTCTCTTTGTTTTAAAAATAGAATATTTGTACAAAATAAGCCTCATCTCTGGTTTCCTCACCATAAAATTCTGAAGCAGGGTCTTTCAGGAAACCACTGTTTTTCTGAATGAAACTTCACTAAGTCCCATCATCTTTTCAATTGTTGCATTCTCCGCAGAGCACTCTGATGGTCTATTAGTAAAACCATTTCACTTAGTGAAGATACTGATATAGAATTAAGGAGAAAAGATACCTTTATTTGGGCTATAGGAATTAATTAGCATTTTCCAGCCCCCTTCCCTGCCTCCTTTTTTTGACTTAATGGCACAATAGCTATGACACACAACTGCTTTGTTCCATGTTTTAGAGAGCAGACCAAGTGAGGAAGACCGCAATAACATTACATGGAATGGAAAAATTAGTCTCTCCTCTGTACAAGTATAGTCACAGAAAACTTATAACCTATCAAGCCTAGGACTTGGAAGAGATAATTCAGTGATCCCTGTTTCCTAAAGATTCTGGAATTACTTCATATCAATTAGGGTAGGCCAATTGCTTTAACAAATAGACCTCAAAGTATATAATGGTTCAAATGATAATACAAGTTCATTTCTTGCCCTTACAAGTGTTTGGTAGGGAATGGGTGGGCATTATCCCTCCTCCGCACAGTCATTCAGAAATCCAAGATAATGGGCGCCTGGGTGGCTCAGTTGGTTAAGCGACTGCCTTCGGCTCAGGTCATGATCCTCGAGTCCTGGGATCGAGTCCCGCGTTGGGCTCCCTGCTCAGCAGGGGGTCTGCTTCTCCCTCTGCCCTCTTCCCTCTCATGCTCTCTGTCTCTCATTCTCTCTCTCTCAAATAAATAAATAAAATCTTTAAAAAAAAAAAAAAAAAAAAAAAAAAAAAAAAAGAAATCCAAGATAATGGAGGCCTTGCCAATTTCAGTGGATGTGGATGCTCCAGATTCCCCCCCCCCACGGGAATAGGTCAGAGAGGAAAATGCATAGGAGAATTTTATGGACCAAATCTGGACGTGGCATGTAAAATTTCCACTCACTTTTCATAGGTTAGGATTCATTTATATAGTCTCACCTAATTTCAAGGAACACTGGGAAATGTAGTCCCTGGCTGGGAATCAATTTTCAAATAATCTTTACACTGTGGGTGGGGGACCATGAATTTTTGGTGGACAGTTAGCTAGCTATCACTGTTACATGCTCTGTCCTTTTCCTTTTGAGAAAATTTAGGCAGATGAAAAATTAAAGCTAACAGATTAAAGAGAACAGATCATTTCCCCCAGGAATAGCCTTAATGATAGTACCTTCACCTCTCTATACACTGTCTCCATGAAACTTGTGTAGAGGAGAAGAAAGGAAATGGGAGGAAAGAAGGAGAGAAACACAGAGGAGGAGAAGGAGGAGAAGAAAGGAGGGGAAAAGATGGAGAAGAGAGTAAAAAATATGATGAGGTGATAAGAAAAATAAAATCATACTACATTGGATATGCTTGGGGATCAAAAAGAATTTCCAGCATTTTACATCTCTCATTTCCCTCTCATGCCATAAGACAACGTTATATAAGCTGGGCTCTCTGTCTCCTTTACTACAGACATGTTCTAATAGTGGTTTAGTTGTTTTTATCATTACACTAATGAAAAGATAAGGCATTTGCAAAGGCTTTGTAAACTACACAGAATTATCTGATTGTGATTATGATGTGTTTTAGCATTAGACTTAATACACATTTTTTTTAAATCTTTTTTTTTTAAGATTTTATTTATTCATTTGAGATACAGAGAGAGAGAGAGAGCATGAGCAGTGGGAGAGGCAGAGGGAGAGGAAGAAGCAGACTCCCCGCTGAGTCAGGAGCCCGATGTGGGACTCGATCCCAGGACCCTGGGATCATGACCTGAGCCGAAGGCAGACGCTTAACCATCTGAGCCACCCAGGCGCCCCTTAATACACATTTTTTAAAGGTTATATTGTTGGGCTAAATGAGAAAATCACAATTTACTGATTGCAATTCCATTTTACTAAATAATATTATATATTGATGTGTAAAAATTCATATAGGTAAAGACATAAATCCTCAGTGTGTAGCTTAATGGATTTTCACAAAATGAATGTCAAGAAACCTAACATTACCAGCATCCAGAAAATCCTCTTGTGCCTATTCCTAATCATTATACCCTCCCTCTGCCCCAGAGATAACTTAAACTTTATATAAATGGAATTATATAGTATGGAATTCTTTTGTGACACTAATTTATATTGTTGCATGTGGCAGTAATTTGTTCATTTTTATTACGGTATGAAATCTCATTTTGTGAATATATGAATATATAATGTCTGTTTAACTCTTCAAGAACATTTTGTTTGTTTCTAGTTTTCAGCTATTATGAATAACACTGCTGTGAACATTTATTTACATGTCCTGTTGTCTGCACATGTACACATTTCTATTCAGTATTTACCTAATAATGAAATTTGTATGTCATTGAGTAGGCATATATTCTCTTTCAGTAGATACAGCTAAGCAGTTTGTCAAAGTGGCTACAACAGTTCACCTTCCCGGTAGCAGTGTATTCAAGTTCCAGTTTCTCCACATCCTAGCAGGCACTTATTATTATTAGTCTTCTCACTTCTAGTCACTCTGATGGATATATAGTGGTTTCAGATTTTCCTGGTGATTAATGAATTCAGGAGCCCTTTCCTATGTTTATTGGTCATTTGGGTATCCTTTTTTGTGAAGTGCCTGCTTATGTCTTTTGTCAATTAAAAAAAAAGCTTGCTGGTCTTTTTCTTATTGCTTTGTAGGAATGTCATCTGTTCTGGATATGAGACCTTGGTCAGATGTCTTCATGCACATATCTTCTTTCATTATGTGGCTTGCCTTTTCATTCTCTTAAACAGGTCTTTAAATGTACAAAAGTTACTAATTCCACCATCATTTTCTTTAAGAATATGCTTTTTTGTATAATGTTTAAGAAAACTTAGGGTACCTGCATGGCTCAGTTGGTTAAGCATCTGACTTCAGCTTAGGTCATGGGTTGTGCGATCGAGCCCCATGTTGGGCTCTGCACTGGGTGCGGAGCCTGCTTAAGATTTTCTCTCTCCGGGCGCCTGGGTGGCTCAGATGGTTAGGTGTCTGCCTTCGGCTCAGGTCATGATCCCAGGGTCCTGGGATCGAGTCCCGCATCGGGCTCCCTGCTCCTTGGGAGCCTGCTTCTCCCTCTGCCTCTCTCTCTCTCTCTGTCTCTCATGAATAAATTAAAAAAAAAAAAAGATTTTCTCTCTCCTTCTCCCTCTTCCCCTTCCTGTCTCCTGATCATGCACACTCTATTAAAAAAAAAAAGTAGTCTTATATTACTCTAATAATGTTTAAATAGTATAGTTTTTTCTAGGACTTTTATTGTGTCACTCTTCATATGTAAATATACAATACAATTGGAATTGACATTTTAATATGGTATGAGGAAAGTTCAAGATTGATATATTTTCAGTCAACTGAATATCCAATTGACCTAACATTATATACTGAAAAGACCCTTCTTTCAACACTTGTAGTAGTGCAGTGGTGTCTTGCTTAGATTTCTGTTTACCAAGCCAGTGCACCCATGCCCTCAGATGCTGTGTCAACAGTTCATGGTTGCTCCCCAGACAACTGGTCCTCTTTTAATGGGAACCATCTACCCCTGGCAGTTACATCTCTACTGGGATGTTCCTCAGCCAGTGAATGACTAATGTAGGAGCACAGAAGGCTGGCTTTTTTCCTCAGGAAGGGTTAACCTGTGGTGGGTTTATGCTTCTGAACCTCCTCCTGTGGATTAAGCCCTAGCTAGCTTTCACCAAAGATTACATCCCTGCTTGGCTCCTTCTCCTTTCCTATTCTGCCTAATTCTCTTGATAGAGTTTTTTTCTCTGAAGAGCATTCTCTCAATAAATTATGTATACTACAAACCCTATTTCAGGCTCTGTTTCTACTCAGCCCTAAATACATTCATTTCTAGAAGTGCTCCTAGGAAGTAGATTCTAAGAATGGGATCCCAGGTTGGATCACTTTTTGTCAGTGTAATACAATACCTCATCATCAGTTATGATAATCTGTTATGATATATGGTAGAAGTACAATTGTTGAGACTTTCACCTGTGGTGAATGGGGCTGTGTATAGAGGAAAAATTGCACTGGTTTGTTCAATATCTCTGGCATTTGGAAGGTAGCATAGAAAGAATACAAGAACTGTGAAATTGGGTGGCTATTGTTGATTGCCATTCAAAAGAGAAAATCAATAGGCTCAGGACAATCAATCACCAATTTCAAGCAAAGTGTGAGAGTTAGGGGACAGCTTAGATAGCTTTCAAAGTGACCTTATACCTACTAGCGAAGGAGAGATGGAGATGAAGATCAGCATAGAACCCCATTTTTAAGAGTGGCAGAACTTTGGAAAAGGCCGAATTCTCAGCCTAGCCAAATCTATGCTAAAGATAAGTCCCTGATAGAGAAAGGGTGAGACCCGAAGACCTGATATGAGGTTACCTTGGTACATAAACTTGAGCATGTAGATTCTCTTGTGCTCTCTATATTTGCAGATGTAACACCAACTCACCACTCTAGGAAAAAGGAGTCTCCCTTTTTTTTAAGATTGTGAGACAAGCAGCAATATTATGCTGGTTCACCTCAGGATCTGCCCTTAATTCACCTTCTGATTATTAGACCAATACGAGGATTAAATTTTTATCATGAACAAGCTGGATATGTGCTGGGAAAACTATGGAGGGAGTGATTATTATATTATTCAGTATTTACCAGAAGTCTTAGTTAATGCAGTAGGACAATAAATATATGATAAATACACAAACAAACAAATGAATAAATGATTTACAGATCAGAAAGGAAAAAATAAAAATGTCTTTGTTCACAGATGAAATGACAGTCTATGCAGGAAATCCCAAAGAATTGGTAACAAATACTCTGGGAACTAATAAGTCATTAAGTCAAAGTCATAGGAAATAAGGTTAATATGTAAGAATCAATTGCTTTCCTGTATATCAGCAATGAACATTTGAAACTTGAAATTAAAACAACACGGGGCGCCTGGGTGGCTCAGTTGGTTAAGCGACTGCCTTCGGCTCAGGTCATGATCCTGGAGTCCCTGGATCGAGTCCTGCATCAGGCTCCCTGCTTGGCAGGGAGCCTGCTTCTGCCTCTGACCCTCCCCCCTCTCATGTGCTCTCTCTTTCTCATTCTCTCTGTCTCAAATAAATAAATAAAATCTTAAAAAAAAAAAGAAATTAAAACAACACTATTTATATTATAAAAAAAATTTAATATTTAGGTATAAATCTAAGAAAATATATTCAAGGTCTGTAGGAGGAAAGCTACAAAACTCTGATGAAATAAATCAAAGATCTAAATAAATGTAGAGATATTCCTTGTTCATTGATAGGAAGACACAATATTATTAAGAAGTCAGTTCTTTCGATCTATAGATTCAATGCAATTTCAATCAAGATCCCAGCAAATTATTTTGTGCATATTGAAAAACTATAAAATTTATATGGAAAGGCAAAAGACCCAGAATAACCAATACAATATTGAAGAAGAACGAAGTTTAAAGACTGACATGACAATACCTGACTTAAAACTTACAATAAAGCTGCAGTAATTAAGGTAGTGTAAGATCAGCTAAAGAATGGACAAATAGACCAATGGAACAGAATAGAGAGCCCAGAAAAAGACTCCCACAAAGATAGTCAACTGGTCTTTGATGAAGGATCAAAAGCAATTCAAAGGAGAAAGGATACTTTTTTTTAAGAAATGCTGCTGAGGGGCGCCTCGGTGGCTCAGTCGGTTAAGCAACTGCCTTTGGCTCAGGTCATGATCCCAGGGTCCTGGGATTGAGTCCCGCATCGGGCTCCCTGCTCTGCATGGAGCCTGCTTCTCCCTCTCCCACCCCCCCTGCTTGTGTTCCCTTTCTCGCTGTGTCTCTCTCTGTCAAATAAATAAATAAAATCTTTAAGAAAAAAAAAATGCTGCTGAAACAATTGGACATCCACATGCAAAACAGGTCTAGGCATAGACCTTACACCTTTTATAAAAATTAACTCAAAATGAATCATAGGCCTAAATGTAAAATGCAAAACTATTGAACTTCTAGAGGATAACAGATAATCTACGTTACCCTGGATTTGGTGATGACTTTTTAGATATGTAAACCAAAGCATGACAAGAAATATTTGATAAGTTGGACTACACTAAAACTAAAAATTTCTATATGAAAAACAGTTAAGAGAATGAAAAGCCACATAGAAAATATTTTCAGAACAAATATCTGTTGAAAGACTTGAATCCAGTATATACAAAGAACTCTCCAAACTCTATAAGAAGACAACTGAATTTAAAAAAGGGCCTAAGATCCAAAAGACCCCTCACCAAAGAAAATAATACAGATAGCAAATAAGTATATGAAAAGATACTCAACATCATGTCATCAGGGAATTGCAAATTAAAACAATAAGATACCATCATACTACTAGATACCTATTAAAATGGTGAGCTTCACCAAGATAAAAAGCTTTTGCACAGTAAAGGAAACAGTCAACAAAACAAAGAGGCAACCCACAGAATGGGAGAAGATATTTGCAAATGACACTACAGATAAAGGGCTGGTATCCAAAATCTATAAAGAACTTCTCAAACTCAACACCCAAAAAACAAATAATCAAGTCAAAAAGTGGGCAGAAGAGATGAACAGACACTTCTCTGAAGAAGACATACAAATGGCTAACAGACACATGAAAAAATGTTCATCATCATTAGCCATCAGGGAAATCCAAATCAAAACCACACTGAGATACCACCTTACACCAGTTAGAATGGCAAAAATGACAGGGAAAGACACAACAAATGTTGGAGAGGTTGTGGAGAAAGGGGAACCCTCTTACACTGTTGGTGGGAATGCAAGTTGGTACAGCCACTTTGGAAAACAGTGTGGAGGTTCCTCAAAAATTTAAAAATAGAGCTACCCCATGACCCAGTAATTGCACTCCTGGGTATTTACCCCAAAGACACAGATGTAGTGAAAAGAAGGTCCATATGCACCCCAATGTTCATAGCAGCAATGTCCGCCAATAGCCAAACTGTGGAAAGAGCCAAGATGCCCTTCAACAGATGAATGGATAAAGAAGATGTGGTCCATATATACAATGGAATATTACTCAGCCATCAGAAAAGATGAATACCCAACTTTCACATCAACATGGATGGGACTGGAGGAAATTATGCTAAGTGAAATAAGTCAAGCAGAGAAAGTCAATTATCATATGGTTTCACTTATTTGTGGAACATAAGGAATAACATGGAGGACATTAGGAGAAGGAAGGGAAAAATGGGTGGGGGGGGGATTGGAGGGAGAGATGAACCATGAGAGACTATGGACCTGAGAAACAAACAGGGTTTTAGAGGGGAGGGGGAGGGGGGTTAGCCCAGTGATGGGTATTAAGGAGGGCACATACTGCATGGAGCACTGGGTGTTATACGAAAACAATGGATCATGGATCACTACATCAAAAACAAATGATGTATTGTATGGTGACTAACATAACATAATAAAATTAAAAACTACAAAAAAAAATAAATGGTGAGCTAAATAGAGTCTTGCCATATGATCCAGCTATTACACTACTAGATGTTTAACCAAGTGAATTGAAAACTTATGTCCACACAAAAAACTGCGCATGAATGTTTATAGCAGTTTTATTCGTAATTGCCAAAGACTGAAAGCCACCAAGATGTCCCTCAATAGGTGAATAGATGAACAGACCATAGTACAATATTTCCTATTCAGTGATATAGAGAAACAAGCTACTAAGCTATAAAAAGACACGGATGCATCTTAAATACGTATTGCTAAGTGAAAGAAGCCAGTCTGAAAAGGCTGTCCACTGTATGGTTTAGTTATATGGCTTGTGGAAAAGGCAAAACTATAGAGATCATAAACAGTTCAGTAGTTTCCAGGAGTTTAGGGGTGGGGGTAGGGGAAGTATAAAGGTCTTTTTGGGATCATGAAACTATGTTCTATATTGCTTGGGTGATGGATAATGTGACATTATGTATTTGTCAAAACCCCTAGAACTTTATAGCACAGAGTGAAACTTAATGTATGCAATAAAAAAAAAGAATCACTTAGAAAGTGGAAGATCCCAGATGTAATAAGAATGTAAAAAACCAATCTAATTGCTCTATAAATGTATGAAACAGTTTCACAATAGGGGGTAGGGGTGGTGGTGGGGAAATAGTGCTGACCTGAGTAACTTTGGAAATAAGTGGAATCTGCAAAAGGAATTGTACTAAGGCACTTTAGTTGATAAAATTGTTTTTCTTTTTTTTTTTTAAGATTTATTTATTTATTTATTTATTTATTTATTTGAGGGAGAGAGAATGAGAGACAGATAGCAAGAGAGGGAAGAGGGTCAGAGGGAGAAGCAAACCCCCCGCCGAGCAGGGAGCCCGATGCAGGACTCAATCCCGGGACTCCAGGATCACGACCTGAGCCGAAGGCAGTCGCCCAACCAACTGAGCCACCCAGGCGCCCGATAAAATTGTTTTTCACAGGGGTATAGGTTAATAATTCTGAAACTACTATATATGCATACTGGAATTGAACAAATAAGCAAATAGATGGCAGATGGTGGGAGCAAAGTGTGTCACTGTTGGAGGTTACAGATAAACATGGAGAAGAGACTAGAATGATTTAGAATGGGGTAATGATCTAGAGTTGGAAACATTAGTGTGACCTCATGTTTAGCCTAATACAGACACAGATGGTAACATACAGAAATATTTATAGATATGTGTATCTAAATACAGGTTAGTATAGACATATATTTTCTTGCTCTGTCAGTTGAGAAGTCCTAGAAGCAATGATGTCTCAGTAGCAATGAATGCAACTATCACCCAGATGTTGGTTTCTAATATCATTCTCCAGTAAAAGGAACGAGGGTGCCTTGCAGAAATGGCTGGCTCTAGGACTGGGGCAAAGAATGTACAAGAGAAGTCAAGTATCTTGTAGTGCTAGAAAGTAAGGAAGATCTCAAATTTAAAAGCTCCCCCACAATGATAAGGGTATGTGATGTCAAAGGGACATAAGAACAAACCGAAAGAGCTCCCAATGACCGAAACTGGAACAATTTGGGTAGCAAAATAAAGAAAGTAGTAATGGATTAATACACAAAGTATAAAATAAATATTCATGAGTCCATAAGATAAATTATTGAATGAATAAATAAATGGGAGAAGAGACAAATCTTTCATGTAGAAAAATTCAAATAATTTATTTATATACTTTACTGTCAAGGAGGTGAAAGATAACTCCTCACTCCTTATGTGTGGGCTGCACATAATGACTACTTTCCAAAAGTACAATATACAAAGGGGGAAAATACCGTCTTTAGTTGAGAATCCTGACAAGCACTACCTCAAGCAAGTGATCAGGGTTAACATCAACAGTGAAAGTCATGTTGATAATATGTACCATCAGTATGATGTGATGAGAATGGCACTTTGCCTCTGTGGTTTTCCTCCACCAAACCCGTAATGTCCATCTGATCATAAGAAAAACATCAGACAAATCTCTATTGACAAACATTCTACAAAATACTGTACCAATACTCCTCAAAACTGTCAAGGTAGGAGGAGCAAGATGGTGGAGGAGTAGGAAACCTAAATTTCTTCTGGTCCCAGGAATTAAGCTAGATAGTTACCAAACCATTCAGAACACCTACAAACTCAACAGGAGATCGAAGAAAAGAACAGCAGCACTCTCTGAACAGAAAAGCAACCACTTTCTGGAAGGTAGGACATGCAGAGAAGTGAATCTGAGGTGATATACGGGTGGGGGGAAGGAGCCTCCGTCAGCTGCTACCGGCAAGTGATAGAGCAGCGGAACACAAAGTCGGAACTTTTAGAAGTGTGCTCCACTGAGGGACATCGCTCCAGTGGCTAAGCAGGGGGTGGAACCCTCGCTGGGACTGTGTGGTCTCAGGATCCTCGGGGTCACAGAAAGACCGGGGATGCCTGAGTGCGGCAGAGCTCCCAGGTATTGGAACGGGGAAGCCCGCTGCAAAGATGGAGCTGAGGAGTGGGCTCTCAGCTCGGGGTTGCCATAAACCGTGATCCGCGGCACAGTCAGGCCACTGCTCCTCCAGCAGGGACCCAACAGGCGGCGGATCTGGGGAGACTCCCCTTCCTACCCTGGGAGGAGTGGCGCGGGAGCGCACCACAGGGATCTGCTGGGTTTGGAGACTCCACAGGGGGTTGTGTGCCAGAGATAGAAACACTTGGTCACAGACTGGGTGAGCATGGAGTGCGGCCAGAGACCAGGGAGACAGGAGTGATTGACTGCTTTTCTCTGGGGGCTCACTGAGGAGCAGGGCCCAAGTTCTCGGCTCCTCTGGGGCAGAGATTGGAAGGCTGCCATTTCACTCTCGTCCTCCAAAGCTGTACGGAAAGCTTGCAGGGAACAAAAGGTCCCCAGAGCAAACCCGAGCAGATTACTTAGCCCGCTCCTGGCAAGGGCGGGGCAGTTCCGCCTTGGGCAAAGACATTTGAGAATCACTGCAACAGGCCCCTCCCCCAGAAGATCAGCAAGAACATCCCAACCAAGACCAAGTTTACCGATCAATGAGAACTGCAAAACTCCAGTGCTAGGGGAATACAGCACATAGAATTCATGGCTTTTTTCCCATGATGCTTTAGTCTTTCAAAGTTAATTTTTTAAATTTTCTTTATTTTTTTCATTTTCTATTTTTTTAGTTGAATTTTTCTTCTTTTCAACCGGCATCTTATTAATTCCTTTTTTAATACCTTTTTTAATTTTTCATTTTTACAGTCATATTCTATCTCTTCATTGTATTTAAACTTATTTTTTGTACATATATGTTTTTCTTTCTTCAAAATTTTGGGATACAGTTTCTTCTTTTTTTTAAAAAGATTTTATTTATTTATTTGACAGAGACACAGCGAGAGAGGGAACATAAACAGGGGGAGTGGGAGAGAGAGAAGCAGGCTTCTCGCTGAGCAGGGAGCCCAATGCAGGGCTCGATCCCAGGACCCTGGGATCATGACCTGAGCCGAAGGCAGACGCTTAATGACAGAGCTACCCAGGTGCCCCGGGATACGGTTTCTTCTAACAGACCAAAATATACCCTAAATCTAGTGTATGACGTTGTCCTTGTCTCCAACCTGATCACATTCTCTTTTATTTTTTTATTTCTTTTTTCAACCAACTTCTTATCTTACCAATTCCATTTTTAAAATCTTTTTAATTTTCATCTTTACAGTCATATTCCATCTCTTCATTGTATTTACCCTTATTTTTTTGTATATATATATATACATATACATATATATATACATATATATATAAGTTTTTCTTTCTTTAAAATTTTGGGAAGCAATTTCTTCTAACAGAGCAAAACACACCCAAAATCTAGTGTGTGCCTCTGTTTTATTCACCAGCCTGATTATATTCTCCCCCATTTTTCCCCCCCTTTTCAGGTCTTTTCTGATTTGTTTAGTGTATATTTTTCTGGGGTTGTTGTTACCCTTTTAGCATTTTGTTCTCTCAGTCATCTAGTCTCCTCTGGACAAAATGACAAGACAGAAAAAAATCACCTCAAAATAAGGAACAAGAGGCAGTACCGACTGCCAGGGACCTAATCAATACAGACATTAAAGATGTTGGAACTAGAGTTCAGAATGACGATTATAAAGATACTAGCTAGGCTTTAAAAAAGCATAGAAGATGCTAGAGAACCATTTTCTGGAGAAATAAAAGAACTAAAATCTAACCAAGTCAAAATCAAAAAGGCTATTAATGAGGTGCAATAAAAAATGGAGGCTCTAAATGCTAGGATAAATGAGGTAGAAGAGAGAATTAGTGATATAGAAGACCAAATGATGGAAAATAAAGAAGCTGAGAAAAAGAGAGATAAACAACTACTGGATCATGAGGGGGAGAATTCAAGAGATAAGTGATATCATAAAGGGAAACAACATTAGAATAATTGGGATCCCAGAAGAAGAAGAAAGAGAGAGAGGGGCAGAAGGTATATTGGAGCTAATTATAGCAGAGAACTTCCCTAATTTGGGGAAGAAAACAGGCATCAAAATCCAGGAGGCACAGAGAACCCCCCTCAAAATCAATAAAAATAGGCCAACACCCCAACATCTAATAGTAAAACTCACAAGTCTCAGAGACAAAGAGGAAATCTGAAAGCAGCTCGGGACAAGAGATCTGTGACCTGCAATGGGAGAGACATTAGATTGGCAACAGACCTATCCACAGAGACCCGGCAGGCCAGAAAGGACTGGCATGATATATTCAGAGCACTAAATGTGAAAAATATGCAGCCAAGAATACTTTATCCAGGTAGGCTGTCACTGAAAATAGAGAGATAAAAAGCTTCCAGGACAAACAAAAACTAAACGAATTTGCAAACACCAAATGAGCCTTAAAAGAAATATAGAAAGGTGTCCTCTAAGCAAAGAAAGAGCCTAAAAGTAACATAGACCAGTAGGAACACAGACAATATACATTAACAGTCACCTTACAGGCAATACAATGGCGCTAAATTCATACCTTTCAATAGCTACCCAGAATGCAAATGGGCTAAATGCCCCAATGAAAAGACATGGGGTATCAGATTGGATAAGAAAACAAGACCCATCGATATGCTGTCTGCAAGAGACTCATTTTAGGCCCAAAGACACCTCCAGATTGAAAGTGAGGGGTTGGAAAACTATTTACCATGCTAATGGACATCAAAAGAAAGCTGGGGCAGCAATCCTTATATCAGACAAATTAGATTTTAAACCAAAGACTATAATAAGAGATGAGGAAGGACACTACATCCTACTTAAAGGGCTTATCCAACAAGAAGATCTAACAATTGTAAATATCTATGCCTCTAACATGGGAGCATCCAATTATATAAGCCAATTAATTACAAAATCAAAGAAACACATCAACAATAATACAATAATAGTAGGGGACTTTAACGGCCCCCTCACTGAAATGGACAGATCATCTAAGTAAAAGATCAACAAGGAATTAAAGACTTTAAATGACACACTGGACCAGATGGACTTCACAGATATTTTCAGAACATTCCATCCCAAAGCAACAGAATACACATTCTTCTCTAGTGCCCATGGAACATTCTCCAGAATAGATCACATCACAAATCAGGTCTCAACCAGTACCTAAAGATTGGGATCATTCCCTGCATATTTTCAGATCACAGTGCTTTGAAACTAGAACTCAGTCACAAGAGGAAAGTTGGAAAGAACTCAAATACATGGAGGCTAAAGGGCATCCTACTAAAAGAATGAATGGGTCAACCAGGAAATTAAAGAATTAAAATTCATGGGGGCCCCTGGGTGTCTCAGTTGCTTAAGCGACTGCCTTCAGCTCAGGTCATGATCCTGGAGTCCCTGGATCGAGTCCCACATCGGGCTCCCTGCTCGGCGGGGAGTCTGCTTCTGCCTCTGACCCTCCCCCCTCTCATGTGCTTTCTCTCTCTCATTCTCTCTCTCTCAAATAAATAAATAAAATCTTAAAAAAAAAGGATTAAAATTCATGGAAACCAATGAAAAAGAAAACACAACTGTTCAAAATCTTGGGGATGCAGCAAAGGCGGTCCTAAGAGGAAAGTATATAGCAATACAAGCCTTTCTCAAGAACCAAGAAAGGTCTCAAATACACAACCTAACCCTACACCTAAACGAGCTGGAGAAAGAACAGCAAATAAAGCCTAAACCCAGCAGGAGAAGAGAAATAATAAAGATCAGAGCAGAAATCAATGAAATAGAAACCAAAAGAACAGTGGAACAGATCAACAAAAGTAGGAGCTGGTTCTTTGAAGGAATTAACAAGACAGATAAACCCCTGGCCACACTTATCAAAAAGAAAAGAGAAATGACCCAAATAAATAAAATCATGAATGAAAGAGGAGAGATCACAACCAACACCAAAGAAATACAAACAATTATAAGAACATATTATGAGCAACTATATTCCAGCAAATCAGGTAATCTGGAAGAAATGGATATCAACTACCAAAACTGAACCAGGAAGAAATAGAAAACCTGAACAGACCCATAACCACTAAGGAAATTGAAGCAGTAATCAAAAATCTCCCAACAAACAAAAGTCCAGGGCCAGATGGCTTCCCAGGGAATTCTACCAAACATTTAAGGAAGAATTAATACCTATTCTTCTGAAGCGGTTTCAAAGAATAGAAATGGAAGATAAACTTCCAAACTCATTGTATGAGGCCACCATTACCTTGATCCCCAAACCAGACAAAGACCCCATCAAAAAGGAGAACTATAGACCCAATACCCTGATGAACATGGATGCAAAAATTCTCACCAAAATAGTAGCTAATAGGATCCAACAGTACGTTAAAAGGATTATTCACCAGGACCAAGTGGGATTTATCCTTGAGTTGCAAGGTGGTTCAACATCTGCAAATCAATCAATGTGATACAATACATTAATAAAAGAATTTTATTCTTTTATTAAGAATAAATAATAACTAATTTTATTATTTTTATATGATCCTCTCAATAGATGCAGAAAAAGCATTTGACAAAGTACAGGATCCTTTCTTGATTAACTCTTCACAGTGTTGCGATAGAGGGTACATACCTCAATATCATAAAAGCCATCTATGAAAAACCCACAGTGAATATCATTCTCAATGGGGAGAAACTGAGAGCTTTTCCCCGAAGGTCAGGAACACAGCAGGGATGTCCACTATCACCACTGCTGTTCAGCATAGTGCTAGAAGTCCTAGCCTCAGCAATCAGACAACTAAAAGAAATAAAAGGCATCTGAATCGGCAAAGAAGACGTGAAACTCTCACTTTTTGCAGATAATATGATACTTTATGTGGAAAACCCAAAAGACTCCACCCCAAAACTGCTAGAACTCATCCAGGAATTCAGTAAAGTAGCAGGATATAAAACCAATGCATGGAAATCAGTGGCATTTCTGTACACCAACAACAAGACAGAAGAAAGAGAAATTAAGGGGTTGATCCCATTTACAACTGCACCCAAAACCATAAGCTACCTAGGAATAAATCTAACCAAAGAGACAAAGGATCTGTGCTTAGAAAACTATAGAATACACATTAAAGAAATTGAGGAAGACACAAAGAAATGGAAAAACATTCCATGCTCATGGATTGGGAGAACAAATATTGTGAAAATGTCTATGCTACCTAGAGCAATCTACACATTTAATGCAATCCCTATCAAAATACCATCAACTTTTTTCAAAGAAATGGAACAAATAATCCTAAAATTTGTATGGAACCAGAAAAGACCCCGCATAGCCAGAGGAATGTTGAAAAAGAAAAGCAAAGCTAGAGGCATCACAATTCCGGACTTCAAGCTCTATTACAAAGCTGTCATCATCAAGACAGTATGGTACTGGCACAAAAACAGACACATAGATCAATGAAACAGAAAAGAGAGCCCAGAAATGGACCCTCAACTCTATGGTCAACTCATCTTCGACAAAGCAGGAAAGAATGTCCAATGGAAAAAAGACAGTCTCTTCAACAAATGGTGTTGGGAAAATTGGACAGCCACATGCAGAAGAATGAATCTGGACCATTTCCTTACACCACACACAAAAACAGACTCAAAAAGGTTGAAAGACCTAACTGTGAGACAGGAGTCCATCAAAATCCTAAAGGAGAACACAGGCAGCAACCTCTTCGACCTCAGCCACAGCAACTTCTTCCTAGAAACATTGCCAAAGGCAAGGGAAACAAGGGCAAAAATGAAGTATTGGGTCTTCATCAAGATAAAAAGCTTTTGCACAGCAAAGGAAACAGTCAACAAAACCAAAAGACAACTGACAGAATGGGAGAAGACATTTGCAAAATCTATAAAGAACTTAACAAACTCAACACCCAGAGGACAAATAATCCAATCAAGAAATGGGCAGAAGACATGAGCAGACATTTTTCCAAAGAAGACATCCAGATGGCCAACAGACACATGAAAAAGTGCTCAACATCACTCGGCATCAGGGAAATCCAAATCAAAACCTCAAAGAGATACCACCTCATACCAGTCAGAATGGCTAAATTTAACAAGTCAGGAAACAAAAGATGTTGGCGAGGATGCAGAGAAAGAGGAACCCTCCTACACTGTTGGTGGGAATGTAAGCTGGTGCAGCCACTCTGGAAAACAGTATGGAGGTTCCTCAAAAAGTTGACAATAGAGCTACCCTACGACCCAGCAATTGCACTACTGGGTATTTACCCCAAAGATACAAATGTAGTGATCCGAAGGGGCACTTGCGCCCCAATGTTTATAGCAGCAATGTCCACAATAGCCAAACTATGGAAAGAGCCTAGATGTCCATCAACAGACGAATGGATAAAGAAGATGTGGTGTATATATATACAACAGAATATTATGCAGCTATCAAAAAAATGAAATCTTGCCATTTGCAATGACATGGATGGAACTAGAGGGTATTATGCTAAGCGAAATAAGTCAATCAGAAAAAGACAAGTATCATATGATCTCACTGATATGAGGAATTTGAGAAACAAGACAGAGGATCATAGGGGAAGGGAGGAAAAAATGAAACAAGACAAAACCAGAGAGGGACAGAAATCATAAGAGACTCTTCATCTCAGGAAACTAACAGTTCCTGGAGTGGAGGGGGGTGGGAGGGATGGGGTGGCTGGGTGATGGACATCGGGGAGGGTATGTACTAGGGTGAGCGCTGTGAATTGTGTAAGACTGATGAATCACAGACATGTACCCCTGAAACAAATAATACATTATATGTTAATAAAAAAATTAAAAATAACAATTAAATTAAATTAAAAAAAGTAAAAAAACAAAAGGGGCTATCTTGAATAAACACATTGCCAGTCGCAGGATTAGATAAAGAGCCACGCTACCTCTCTCCCTCCCCCACACCAGCCCAGGCTCCTTTGTTTTAGAGATCCTGGTTGATTTCAATAACTGATAATTGAACCACTTACTTGCCTTTTCTCTCTACCCACCCCCCCACCCCCCACCGACCTGCCACTTTAAATCCCCACTGTTTTATTTTAAATTTGCCAATCAAGAGTGACCCCTATAGAAACCCTAGGCTCCCACCCTCAATCCCAATAAAAACAAACCCCCAGCCCATGTGCTCTCTCTTTCTCTGTACCTGCAACCTCACTGTGTAGCCCAGGTGTGTCATGTAATTTCCAGGTTTTATAAGTAATAAATCTCTATTTTTTTCTAAGTTTTCTTATGATTATTGCTGAAGGGCATCTTGCAGTCATAAAAAGAACCATAAGGTCTGGTTATTTATTATATAACAAAAATTCAACAGACTAAATTTGAAGATCTATTTGGCTTTATTAAACAAATCATGAATCAGGCAGCATCCCATCTAGCAAGTAGAGGGGAGTTGTACATAGTGGAAGGTTTTTATAGGAAGGAGTATGGTGCAAGACATTATTAGCAAAGAAAAGAAAGGACTGTTTCAGGCCAGGTTGTCTTAACCAGAAGTGCAGGGTGTCCTATTATGAAGATTATCTCATCTTCCTCTGGGGGACAGAGAGGGACTCATGTGACAGATTACTTCATTGGTGCTGACCAGAATATCCCAGGTTGATTCACTTAAAATTCCACTTCTGGAGAGGTAGAACATACAATTAAATCTTGGTTTGCTTTTTTGGGGGCAAGGGAGGCCACCTATAGTTTTTTTTTTTAACAATAAGCTGAGACCAACACAAAACACTGTATTAGCTAAATTCAATACTACTCAGATTTCCTTAGTTTATACTAATGTCCTTTTTCTGTTCTAGGACACCACATTACATTTAGTCATCAGGTCTCCCAAGACTCCTCTCAGCTGTGACAGTTTCTGAGACTTTGGTTTTGATTACCTTGACATTTTTTTAATATGCATTTATTTATTTATTTTTTCAGTGGTACATGTCTGTGATTCATCAGTCTTACACAATTCACAGCGCTCACCCTAGTACATACCCTCCCCGATGTCCATCACCCAGCCACCCCATCCCTCCCACACCCCTCCACTCCAGCAACCCTCAGTTTGTTTCCTGAGATTAACAGTCTCTTATGGTTTCTCTCCCTCTCTGGTTTTGTCTTGTTTCATTTTTTCCTCCCTTCACCTATGATCCTCTGCCTTGTTTCTCAAATTCCTCATATCAGTGAGATCATATGATACGTGTCTTTCTCTGATTGACTTATTTTGCTTAGCATAATACTCTCTAGTTCCATCCATGTCATTGCAAATGGCAAGATTTCATTTTTTTGATGGCTGCATAATATTCTGTTGTATATATATACACCACATCTTCTTTATCCATTCGTCTGTTGATGGACATCTAGGCTCTTTCCATAGTTTGGCTATTGTGGACATTGCTGCTATAAACATTGGGGCGCAAGTGCCCCTTCGGATCACTACATTTGTATCTTTGGGGTAAATACCCAGTAGTGCAATTGCTGGGTCGTAAGGTAGCTCTATTGTCAACTTTTTGAGGAACCTCCATACTGTTTTGCAGAGTGGCTGCACCAGCTTGCATTCCCACCAACAGTGTAAGAGGGTTCGCCTTTCTCTGCATCCTCACCAACATCTTTTGTTTCCTGACTTGTTAATTTTAGCCATTCTGACTGGTGTGAGGTCGTATCTCTTTGAGGTTTTGATTTGGATTTCCCTGATGCCGAGTGATGTTGAGCACTTTTTCATGTGTCTGTTGGCCATTTGAATGTCTTCTTTGCAGAAATGTCTGTTCATGTCTTCTGCCCATTTCTTGATTGGATTATTTGTTCTTTGGGTGTTGAGTTTGATAAGTTCTTTTAGATTTTGGATAGTAGCCCTTTCAAGATAGCCAATTTTAAATGGATGCCTCAGCAATCAAAGCTTAAATCAGGCACATACATTACAAAAAAGAAAAACAACTGTTAGGGCTTACTCTACATATTAATTCATCAAAATGGTTCAATAATTATTACAACTGTAGCATAAAGTTATAAGGTGTTAATAATAGGGAATACTGGATATGGAATCTATGAGAACTTGCTAAATTATCTTCATAATTTTCCTGTAAATCTAAAAGTATTCTAAAAATAAAAAGTTTTAAAAAATAAAAATCTGAAATTTCCTTGGTTAGAATTTCTGTAGTGACATTTTAGTATTTAATAAATCAAAACCTTAGTCTCCAGAAGATGAAAATGTTAATGGGCCAAACACTCCAATTAAAAGGCAGATTACCAGAATGAGTTTAAAAAGGAAGCTCTATCATCTAGAAATTTACACACTTAAATACAAATACTAGGTAAGATGGGAAAATAAGTGGATAGAAAAAGACATGCCATGTAGACAGTGGAAAGGTTTGTGACTATACTAATAGCAAATAAAATAAACTTTGAAACAAGGAATATAACTTGTCTAACTAGTATAATTGGCTACTACTTCCAATATAGTGTTAAATGGGCATTCAGAAAGAGGACTTCTTTGTTCCCGATTTTAAGAAGAAAACATCCAATTTCTCACAAATAAGTATAATGATAGCTTTAGTTTGTTTGGTAGACGTTATCAAGTTGAGGAAGTTCCTCCTCTTTTGTAGTTTTCTGAGAGTTTTTATTATGAACTTTGTCAAATGCTTTTTTTGTGACAATTGATATGATCACTTATTTTTCAAATTTAGCCTATTGATGTGGCAATACATTGATTTTTTTTTAAGTGTTAAATCGGTTTTGCCTACTTGAAATAAATTGCACTTCGTTGTGTCGTATAATTCTTTTTGTATTTTCTTAGATTTAATTTGCTAATATTTTGTTAAAGATTTTTATATCTGTGTACATTAGAGATACTAATCTATAGCCTTCCTTTCCTGTAATGTCTTTATTTAGTTTTGGTATTAGGACAATACTGGTATTAAAGAATGAGTTAGAGGGGCACCTGGGTGGCTCAGTTGTTGAGCGTCTGCCTTTTGCTCGGTTCATGATCCCAGGGTCCTGGGATCGAGGTGCGCATTGGGCTCCCTGCTCGGCGGGAGGACTGTTTCTCCCTTTCCCACTACCCCTGCTTGTGTTCCCTCTCTCACTGTGTCTCTCTCTGTCAAATTAAAAAAAGTTTTTTCTTTTTTTTAAAAAGAATGAGTTAGAAAGTATTCCCTCTGCTTCAACTCTTTGAAAGTAATTGTGAAGAATTGGTATTATTTCTTCCTTAAATGTTTGATAGAATTCACCAGTGAAACAATATTGGGGCTGTTTTCTTTTTTGGAAGTTTCTTATTGATTTCAGTTTAGGAGATATAGGGATATTTGGGTAATCTATTTATCCTTGTGTGAATTTTGGTGGTTTGCATCTTCAAGGATGGGGCAATTTCATCTATGTTACCAAATTTGTGGGCATAGAGTTATTAGTGGTATTCCTTTATTACCCCTTTTAATATCCATGGGATTAGTAATGTGACCCCTACTTCATTTCTTTTTTTTTAATTTCAAGTTTTTAATTTAAATTCTAGTTAGTTAACATATATCATAAAATTGGTTTCAGGTGTAGAATTTAGTGATTCATCACTTACATATAAAACCTAGTGCTCATCACAAATGCCCTCCTTAATACCCATGAGCCAGTCAGCCCATCCCCTGCCCAACTCCCCTCCATCAACCCTCAGTTTTTTCTCTATAGTTAAGAGTCTCTTATGGTTTGCTTCCCTCTCTCTCTTTTTCCCCTTTCCCTATGTTCATCTGTTCTGTTTCTTAAATTCCACATATGAGTGAAATCTTATGGTATTTGTTTTTCTCTGACTGACTTAATTTGCTTAGCATAATACAGTGTAGCTACATCCACATCATTGCAATTGACAAGATTTCATTCTTTTTGATGGCTGGGTAATATTCCATTATATATATAACAGATCTTCTTTATCCATCCATCAGTGGATGGACATTTGGGCTCTCTCCATAGTTTGGTTATTGTTGATAATGCTGCTATAAACATCGGGGTACATATGTCCCTTTGAATTAGCATTTTTGTATCCTTTGGGTAAATACCTAATAGTGCAATTGCTGGATTATAGGGTAAAGTTCTGTTTTTAACTTTTTGAGGAACTGCCATACTGTTTTCCAGAGTGGCTGCACCAGTTTGCATTCCTTATAACAGTGTAAGAGGGTTTCCCTTTCTCTGCATCGTCACCAACATCTTTTGTTTCCTGTGTTACTAATTTTAGCCATTCTGACAGGTGTGTGGTAGTATTTCATCAGGGTTTTGATTTGTATTGCCCCAATGATGAATGATGTTGAGCATCTTTTCATGTGTCTGTTAGCCATCTGGAAGTCTTCTTTGGAAAAATGTTCATTAGTCTTTTGCCCATTTCTTAACTGGATTATGTTTTTTGGGAGTTGAGTTTGGTAAGTTCTTTATAGATTTTGGATACTAACCCTTTATCAGGTATGTCATTTGCAAATATCTTCTCTCATTCTGTAGGTTGTCTTTTTAAAAAAAAATTTATTATGTTATGTTAATCACCATACATTACATCATTAGTTTTTGATGTAATGTTCCATGATTCATTGTTTGCATATGACACCCAGTGCTCCATTCAATATGTGCCCTCTTTAATATCCGTCACCAGGCTAACCCATCCCCCCACCCCCCTCCCCTCTAAAACCCTCAGTTTGTTTCTCAGAGTCCATAGTCTCTCATGGTTCATCTTCCCCTCTCATTTCCCGCCCTTCATTTTTCACTTCCTACTATCCTCTTTTTTTTTTTTTTAAATATTTTATTTATTTGACAGAGAGAGACACAGTGAGAGAGGGAACACAAGCAGGGGGAGTGGGAGAGGGAGAAGCAGGCTTCCCGCCGAGCAGGGAGCCCAATGTGGGGCTCGATCCCAGGACCCTGAGATCATGACCTGAGCTGAAGGCAGACGCTTAACGACTGAGGCACCCAGGTGCCCCTCTTTTTTTTTTTTTAACATATAATGTATTATTTGTTTCAGAGGTACAGATATGTGATTCATCAGTCTTACACAATTCACAGCGCTCACCATAGCACATACCCTCCCCAATGTCTATCACCCAGCCACCCCATCCCTCTCATCCCCCACCCCTCCAGCAACCCTCAGTTTGTTTCCTGAGATTAAGATTTCCTCATATCATGTAGGTTGTCTTTTAGTTTTGTTGATTGTTTCCTTTGTTTTGCAAAAGCTTTTTATCTTGATGAAGTCCCAATAGTTTATTTTTGCTTTTTTCCCCCTAGGTTTCTTATTGTTTTTGGTGCAGTTGCAAATGGGATTGAATCCTTAGTATCTTTTTCTCCTGGTTCATTGTTGGTGTATAGACATGCAACAGAGTTCTGCACATTGATTTTATATGCTGCAACTTTGATGAATTTATGTATGAGTTCTAGCAATTTTCTGGTGGAGTCCTTCAGGTTTTCTACCTTGAGTTTCTTGTCTTCTGCAAATAGCGAAAGTCTGACTTTTTCCTTGCCAATTAGATGCCTTTATTTCTTTTTGTTGTGTGATTTCTGAGGCTAAGACTTCCAGTTCTATGTTTAATAGTAATGGTGATAGTGGACATCCTTGTCTTGTTCCTGACCATACAGGAAAGACTCAATTTTCCCCCAATGAGGATGATATTAGTTGTGGGTCTTTTGTATATGACCTTTATGATGTTGAGGTATGTTCCATCTATCCTTACTTACTTTGTTGAGAGTTTTTATCAAGAAAGGATGCTGTATTTTTGTCAAATTCTTTTTCTGCATCTATTGAGAGGATTATATGGTTCTTATTCTTTCTTTTATTAATGTGATGTATCATGTTAATTGATTTGTGACTGTTGACCCACCCCTGCAGCTCAGGAATAAATCCCCCTAGATCATAGTGAATAATCCTTTTAATGTACTGTTGAATTTGACTTGCTAGTATTTTATTGAGAATTTTTGCATCCATGTTCATCAGGGAAATTGGCCTGTAATTTTACTTTGTAGTGCAGTCTTTGTCTGGTTTTGGAATGCAGGTAATGCTGGTCTTGTAGAAGGAGTTTGGGAGTTTTCCTTCCATTTCTATTTTTTGGAATGGTTTGAAGAGAATAGGTATTAACTCTTCTTTAATGTCTGGTAGAATTCCCCTGGGACTCTAACTGGCCCTGGGTGGTTGTTTGTTGGGAGATTTTTGATTACTGATTCAATTTGTTTGCTGGTTATGGGTCTGTTCAAATTTTCTATTTCTTCATTTTTCAATTTTGATAGTTTGTAGGTTTCTAGGAATTTGTCCATTTCTTCCAGGGTGCCCTGTTTGTTGGCATATAATTTTTCATAATATTCTCTTATAATTGTTTGTATTTCTGTGGTATTGGTTGTGATCTTTCCTCTTTCATTCATGATTTTATCTATTTGAGTCCTTTCTCTTTTCTTTTTGGTAAGTCTGCCTAGGGGTTTACCAATTTTATTAATTCTTTTGAAGAACCAGCTCTTAGTTTCATTAATCCGTTCTATTATTTTTGTTGTTGTTGTTGTTTGTTTCTATATCATTTAGTTCTGCTGTGATCTTTATTTCCCTTCACCTGCTGGCTTTAGGCTTTATTTGCTGGTTCTTTTCTAACTCCTTTAGGTGTAAGGTTAGGTTGTGTTTTTGAGACTTTCCTTGCTTCTTGAGGAAGGCCTGTATTGCAATATACTTCCCTTTTATGACTGCCTTTGCTGCATTCCAGTTGTTTTGGACTGTCATATTTTCATTTTTATTTGCTTTCATGTATTTTTTTTATTTCTTCTTTAATTTCCTTGTTAACCTGTTCATTTTTTAGTAGGATGTTCCTTAACTTCCATGTATTTGTGGTCTTTTCAAATTTTTTCTTTTGGCTGACTTTAAGTTTCATAGCGTTGTGGTCTGAAAATATGCATGGTATAATCTTAATCTTTTTGTAGTGGTTGAGGCTTGATTTGTTACCAGTACATGATCTATTCTGGAGAATGTTCCATGTGTACTCAAAAAGAATGTGTAATTTGCTGCTTTAGAATGAAATGCTCTGAATATATCTGTTAAGTCCATCTGGTCCAGTGTGTCATTCAAAGCCTTTGTTTCCTTGTTGATTTTCAGCTTAGATGATCTGTCCATTGTTGTAAGTGGGATTTAAAAGTCCCCTACTATTATTGTATTATTATCAATGTTTATGTTTATTATTTATATTATTATTATGTTTATTATTAATTGATTTATATATTTGCATGCTCCCAAGTTGGGGGCATAAATATTTACAGTTGTTAGATCTTTTAGATGGAAAGACCCTTAATTATGATATAATGTCCTTCTTTATCTCTTGTTACAGTCTTTGTTTTAAAATCTAGTTTTTCTGATATAAGGATGGCTACTCTGGCTTTCTTTTGACGTCCATTAGCATGATAGATGGTTTTCCATCCCTTCACTTTCAATCTGCAGGTGTCTTTAGGTCTAAAATGAGTCTCTTGTAGGCAGCATAGAGATGAATCTTGTTTTTTAATTCATTCTGATACCCTGTGTCTTTTGATTGGAGCCTTTAGCCCTTTTACATTCAGAGTGATTATTGAAAGTTATGAATTTAGTGTTACTGTATTACCTGTACAGTTGGTGTTTCTGGTGATGCTCTCTGGTCCTTTCTATTCTTTGTTGCTTTTGGGTTTTTTTTTTCCCTCCACTCAAAGAGTGCCCCTTAAAATTTCTTTCAGGGCTGGTTTAGTGGTCATGAACTCCTTTAGTTTTTGTTTGTCTGGGAAACTCTTTATCTCTTCTCTTCTGAATGACAGACTCGTTGGATAAAGAATTCTTGGCTGCATATTTTTCCCATTCAGCATGTTGAATATTTCCTTCTACTCCTTTCTAGCCTGCCAAGTTTTGGTGGATAGATCTGATGCGAACCTGATCTGTCTTCCCTTGTAGGTTAAGGACTTTTTTTTCCCTTTTTGTTTTCAGGGTTCTTTCCTTGTTTGTGTATTTTGTGAATTCGACTATGATATGCCTTGGCGATGGTCAGCTTTTGTTGAATTTAATGAGAGTTCTTTCTCTGTGCTTCTTAGATTTTAATGTCTGGGTCCTTTCCCAGATTAGGGAAGTTTTCATCTATGATTTTTAAAAAGATATTTACTTATTTACTTATTTATTTGAGAGAGTCAGAGAGAGAACATGAGCTGGGGGAAGGAGCAGAGGGAGAACCAGACCCCCCGCTGAGCAGGGAGCCTGATGTGGGGCTTGATCTGGGACTCCAGGATCATGACCTGAGCTGAAGGCAGACACTTAACCGACTGAGCCACCCAGGTGCCACTCAGCTATAATTTTTTTGAGTAAACCTGCCCCTTTTTCTCTGTCTTCATCTTCTGGGACTCCTATGATACGAATGTTACTACATTTTAATAAGTTGCTGAGTTCCCAAGTCTGTCTTCATGGTCCATTACCTTTCTTTCCCTCTTCTTTTCAGCTTCATTATTTTCTATAATCTTACCTTCTGTATCAGTGATTCACTCCTTTGCTTCTTCCATTCTCATTTTTATGTCCTCCATTTGGGATTGCATCTTGATTATAGCATTTTTAATTTCAGCCTGACTAGCTTTTAGTTCTTTTATCTCTGCAGTAGGGATTCTCTAGTGTCTTCTATGCTTTTTTCAAGCCCTGTTAGTATCCTTATAACCGTTGTTTTAAATTCTAGTTCAGACATCTTCCTTGTACTTGTATTGATTAAATCCCTGGTCATGAGTACTATCTCCTGTTCTTTTTTTTTTCTATTCTTTCTTTTGGATTGAATTTCTCCATCTCATCATTTTGTCCAGAAAAGAAAAGAAGAAAGAAAAACAAAACAAAACAATAACAACAAAAAACTAGATCCTCTGTGTGTTTTGGTCTGCTTGTTAAAAGAATCTAGATCCCAAAATAAGAAAGAAAAATAAAATAAAATACATAAAATACAATGAAAGTAAACAAACAAAAAAGAAATATGTCTATATAAATATATATGTAGAAATAAAAATTAAAGGGGGTGCCTGGGTGGTGCAGTCATTTAAGCATCTGACTCTTGGTTTCGGCTCAGGTTGTGATCTCAGTGTGATGAGATGGAGACCTGCCTTAGGTTCTGACTTAAACTGGTTGTCTTATATAATT
This sequence comes from Mirounga angustirostris, assembly GCF_029215605.1. Classification (NCBI taxonomy): domain Eukaryota; kingdom Metazoa; phylum Chordata; class Mammalia; order Carnivora; family Phocidae; genus Mirounga; species Mirounga angustirostris. The sequence continues at coordinate 115,690,557 of NW_026991715.1, forward strand.
CTCTTTTATTTCATCTTTTAGCAGATCTATTATGCTTCTTTAAAAAAAATTAGTTGTTACCTTAGAGTTTGTAATATATATATATATTTAATCCAAGTCTACCTTCAAAGAATATGTGTAGTGCAGGTAACTTATAACTGTGTTCCCAATTTCCCTCTCTAGGTCCCTGTGACATAGTGATCATCCATTTTACTTACCAATATGCTATAATTACCCAATAGATTGTTATTATTATTAATTTAGACAGTTAAATTTTAGGTTAATTAAGAATACAAACAACAGGTTTATTTTACTTTCACTTATTCCTTCACTGATGCTCTTCTTTTTCTTACGTATCCAATTTTCTGACCTCTATAATTTTCCTTCTGCCTGAAGAACTGCTTTTAACATTTCTTTTAGGGAGGTGTGTTGTCGATGAATTCCCTGTTTTTGTTTTTTTGAGAAAATATTTCACTTTTTAAATAATTAAAATTTAGTTTTTACTTTTTATATTTTAAAATTTTTATTTTAATTCCAGTTAGTTAATATACAGTGTTATATTAGTTTCAGGTGTCTCCTTCACTCTTGAAAGGTAACTTTGCTGGATATAGAATTCTACCTTGTCATTATTTTTCTCAACACTTTAAAGATTTAACTCCACTCTCTTGTTAGCATAATTTATAATGGAAGCCTACTGTAATTTTTTGTCTACTTCTTTTTTTGTCTACTTCTTTGTCTATAGATAATGTGTTTTTCCTCCTTTGGCTTCTTTAAACATTTTTTCTTTGTCTTTAGTTTTCTGCAGTTTGAATATGATAGCCTAGGAGTGTGTGTGTGTGTGTGTGTGTGTGTATGCACATGTGTGTGTATAGTTATTCTGCTTGATGTTTTCTGAGCTTTCTAGATCTGTGGTTTGATGTGTGTCATAATTTGGGAAAATTCTCAGCCATTTTTACTCCAAGTATTTTTTCTTTTCCTTTCTCTCTTCCTTCTCCTTCTGGTATTTCAATTATGCATATATGATATCTTTTGCAATTGTCCCACAGTTCTTGGACTTTCAGTTCTATTTTCTTATTCTCTTTTCTATTTGTGTTTCAGTTTGTGAAATTTCTAATGATAGATCTTCAAGCTCACTGATTCTTTCCTTGACCATGTTGATTCTATTGATAAGCCCATCAAAGGCATTCTTTAATTCTGTTAGAATGTTTTTTTAATCTTATTTAAATTCAATTAACTAACATATAGTGTACCGTTGTTTTTTTATTTCTAACACTGTTTTGGTTCTTTTTTAGAGTTTCCTTCTTTCTGCTTACATTACCCATTTCTTCTTCCATATTGTCTAATTTGCCACTTAGAGCCCTGTAACATATTACTCATAGTTATTTTAAATTACTTGTCTGATAATTTCAAAATCTTTGTCATATCTAAATGTAGTTCTGATGCTTGGTTTATCTTTATAGACTGTAGTTTTTCTTGCCTTTTAACATGACTTGTAGTTTTATTCTTGAAATATAGACATGATGCATTGGGTAATAGGAATTGAGGCTTTTAGTGTGAGGTTTTATGTTAATCTGGCTAGGAGTTGGGGTATGTTTGCTGTACTTATAGGTGCCAGAGGCTTCAAATTCCCTTATTGTCTTTGATTTTGTCTCTTCTGTTGTCTTTAGGATTCCCTAAGAATGTCCCTTAGACTCCTTAGAGTTCTGAATCTTGCAGCTATTTAAGCTGAATCCATTGTTATTCTGGAGCCTGTTGGGTGGTGGTAAGGTGTGAGAGAGAAGTAGCATTTTTTTTTTTTTAAGATTTTATATATTTATTAGAGAGAGAGAGCACAAGTGGGCAGAGACAGAGAGGGAGAAGCAGGCTCTCCGCTGAGCAGGGAGCCCAATGCGGGGCTTGATCCCAGGACCCTGGGATCACAACCTGAGCCAAAGGCAGATGCTTAACCAACTGAGCCACCCAGGCACCCCGGGAAGTAGCATTTTATAATCTTACAATTAAATCGCTTTCCTTTAGTGCATCTGTGTCTCTGAGCTGTGACCTTTACACGTTTTTCCACTGGTATAGCGCCACCCAAATTCCCTTCCCTGGCTGCAGCATCTCTTTCTTGGAAGACATGACCTGGGTTGACTGTGTTTATTATTCCATCTTAGAGGAGATAGGAAGGCTAGAAGGGACTATATTAGGAGGAATTCCATTCCCCCAGGTGGGTAGTCTTTTCCCATGAGAGTAGACCTGTGTTATGGAGAAGGCTTTGAGCATATTTCACAATGATTAATCTTTCCCTCACCACACTTGCCAAAGATCTGTGTGGGGTCCCCACTGTGGCACCTTTAAGACTGAGGCTTTCAGGAGACTTTTACTCTTACGGTAATTCACACTCATCCTCTAGCAATTTATTAAAATTTCCATCTAAGTGTTCCTACCAGTTTATGGCTCCAGTGATCATATTTCAGCTCTGACTCTCATGATTCTTCTGTCTGTACAGATTTTGGGGTTCTGGAGTTTTGCCCTGTAACTTTAGTTCTCTGATAGGTTCAAGAGAAGTCACTGGTTTTCAAGTTGTCCACTTTTATCTTGTTGTAATGGCGGAAGTGTTGATTTTCAAGGTCTTTGCATGTTGGAGCTGAAACTGTAAGTTGTCTAATGATATTTAATATAATTGTTGATATGATTGAATTTAGGCCTACCAGTTGATTAATTGTTCTGTTTGCCCCATTTCTATTTATTTATTTATAAAAAAATTTATTTATTTATTTGAGAGAGAAAGAGAGCAAGCTTGAGCAGGAGGAAGAACAGAGGGAGAGAATCACAAGCAGACTCCACTCTGAGCATGGAGCCCCACGTGGGCTCTGTCTCATGACCTTGAGATCGTGACCTGAGCTGAAATCAAGAGTCTGAGGCTTAAGTGACTGAGCCACCCAGGCACCCATTTCTTTTTAATAGACTTCCATTTTTTATTTTTATTTATTTATTTATTTATTTTTTTAAATAACTTTTTTCTTTTTTTTTTTTTAAGATATTTCGTTTATTTATTTGACAGAGACACAGAGAGAGAGGGAACACAAGCAGGGGGAGTGGGAGAGGGGGAAGGGGGAAGCAGGCTTCCTGCAGAGCAGGAAGCCCGATACGGGGCTTGATCCCAGGACCCTGGGATCATGACCCAAGCCAAAGGCAAACACTTAACGATTGAGCCACCCAGGCGCCCCTAGACTTCCATTTTTTAGAGCGGTTTTAAGTTCACAGCAAAATTGAGCAGAAGGAACATAGATTTCTCATATATCCCTGGTCCTCATACAAGGATTGCCTCTCCCATTCTCAGCATCCTCCACCAGAATGGTACGTTATTTAGAATTGATTAACCTACAAAGACACATTATCACCCCAAATTCATAGTTTACATTAGGATTTACTCTTGGTGTTTTGACAAATGTGTAATGATGTGTACCTATAATTATAGTATTCACACCATTATGTTTTCATACAGAATAGTTTAACTGCCCTAAAAATCCTCCGTGCTTTGCTTCTCTGTTTTTTATTTTTCAACATCCCCTTTTTAAACCTTCAGTTGGATTATTTAAATATTTTTAGAATCATATTTTTAATTTATTATATTGACTTTTAGCAATACTTTGCATTTTTTGGTGGATTATAATATGCATTCTTAACTTTTTATAATCATCTTTGATTTAGTATTATGCAATTTTAGGTAATGATAAAGGTTCATTGCAATTGTGTAGATCCATTTGCTGTCCCTTGAGGTCTGCTGGCAATTGATTCCTTAGTTGTCTTCCTTCTGAAAATGTCTTTATGTTACCTTCATTTTTTTTAAAGGTTTTATTTATTTGAGAGAAAGAGACGGCATGCGTAGGGGGAGGGACAGGGGGAGAAGCAGGCTCCTCGCTGAGCAGGGAGCCTGACATAGGGCTCAATCCCAAGATCCTGACCTGAGCTGAAGGAAGATGCTCAACTAACTGAGCCACCCAGGCACCCCATGTTACCTTCATTTTTGGATACTTTGCTAGATATAGAATTCTTGGCTGAGAGTTCTTTTGCTTTCAATAGTTCAAAGATCTTGTTCTGTTATCTTCTGTCTTCCACAATTTTGGATGAGAAGTAGGAATAATCCATGGATTTTCTAAGGCTGCTTTCAATATTTTCTCTTACATTTGATTTTTAGCTCTTTGACTCTGATGTGCTAACTCTTGGATTCTTTGCACTTGTCCTATTAGAATTAACTGTTTCTTAAATCTGTAAACTATGCCTCTCACCAAATTTGAGAAGTTCTCAACTATTATTTTTTCCAATATATTTTTACCCCATTCCCTCTCTCCTTTCTTGTGCTTCTATTGATATGATCATGTGATTTTATTTTTCTTCTTTAGCTTGCTGATATGATGGATTGCACTAATTGATTTTCAGATGTTGAGCCAGCCTTGCATACTTGGGATAAATCTCACTTGGTTGTGGTATATACTTCTTCAGATTCACTATCTTCAGTTGTACTAACACTATTTTCTATATCTTTATTCTTTTGTTAAACGAATCTGTGTATTTTTATTTTAGATATTTTATTTTTCAGTATTAGAATTTCTCTTTTGTACCTTTTTATAGTTTCTATTTCCTGAGATTAAAAAAATTCTTTCATTTGGGATATATTTTAGTTCACCCTATTGAGCAGTGTTTAAATAGTGGCTTTATATTAGTTGTTTGATAGTTCCATCATCTCATTGAACTTCTGGGTTGGCTTCTGTTTATTATCTTCTCTCTTGAGAATAGGTTAAGTAGTTTCCCTACTTCTTCATATATCAAGTAATTTTGGATTATATCCTGGATACTGTGAACATTATGTTGTGTGTACTCTGAATTCGGTTATATTTCTCTAAAGATTATTCATGTTTCTGTGTTAGCAGGCAATTTACCTGGTTAGATGTGAATTGCAAAGTTAGTCTTTCCTATGGAATGTGGCAGGTTAAATATGAGTTCCACTCTTTTAGGTGCAGCTGCAAGTAGCTTTAGTCTGCTATGCATGTGCATAGTTCAGGGGTCAGCTAAAGACTTAGGTAGAGTTTATACTATACATAGAATTTGGGGTACCCCTTTTCTCGGTCTCTTCTTTCCAGGATTCCCCCTTCATTTTCCAGTGGCTTTGTTTGCTTTGGCTTTATTGCCTGGTTTTTCAGACAAGAAAGATAGAGGATTTTCTTTTCTTTTTTTTTTCTTAATTAATTATTTTTAATTACTTAAATTAATTCTTTTTTTCTTAATTTTTCTTAATTTTTTTTAATTAAAAAATATTTTTTTATTTTTATTAGAGTGGGGGAGAGAGAGCGAGTGGGGAGGAGCAGAGGGAGAGAGAATCTTAAACAGGCTCCACATGCAGCACAGAGCCTGATGTGAGGCTCGATCTCACAACCCTGAGATCATGACCTGAATCAAAACCAAGAGACAGATGCTTAACTGACTGAGCCACCCAGGAGCCCCAAGATGGAGGATTTTCTAAAAAAGTTTTAGCCACCCTGTAATATGCTATGAGAACAATCTGCTCTTAGAATAAAACTACAAAAATAGAAGACACCCTGCTATGTTCTCCTCTTCCAAATTCTAACACCCCTCTGGTATCTGCCTGGTCTTATTATCTCTGTAGAGCCTTGGGGTAGTTGTTTTTTGTGTTTGTCCAGAATTTATATTTGTTATTTTCAGGTAGTTTTTCCACCAAAGTGGAATACATTCCACCAAAGTGGAAACAGAACACTCTCAGCTCTGGCTTCCACTGACAGAATCTTTAGTTTGTACCACAGCCCAGTGACTTCTAATGATAACAGTGCTTAGTTGCTGAAATTCCATTGCCTCATGAATAAAATGGGGTCTTAAATGAATTGAGACATGTAAAATTAGGCATTAAATATTGATCTTATTTTTCCTGTATTTCCTGTTTTTTCACAGAGAGGTGGGTTTCTAATCCTGGATTGTCCATGTTCAAAAGCCAGCCTGAAACTATAATTTCTGATAGCATTTCTATAGAATGGAGGCTTTATCTTTTTTTGATTCTGCTCTATTTAGATGAGACCTGCCCCAATACTCTCAGGTAATGAGAATAGGAGAGGAGGAAGTTATCTTAATCTTAGTGAAGCCAGTAGCTTAAAATTGAACAGTAAACATTTCTTTTCTTATAAATCCTTTGGCTAACCCCAGCACTCTCCCAATATCAGGCAATTTTGATAAGTCATCCTTTCTACCAGGACTCTTCCATGTTGTTGTGCACCCTTTCCCTTAATTTTTCTGTAGCTAATTCACAAACCTTCCAAAGTATTATTCATTTCATATGCTGAGGAGTTTAATTATAATCTTGTCTCATTTCCAAATACTCCAAATGCTCTTTTTGCCCCCCACAAATAAAATGGCCATCAAGTATTGAATTAACTAAACAGAGCTCTCCCCCAATTAAGAACATTGTGACCAACTCTTTAAGTGAGGATTTTTATTGCTGCTGCTGTTGTAGTTTTTAATTCTCATCATATTCACTTTACTAGGGAAGGAAAATAATGCATGTATCTTATTTGCATCCAAAAATTCTGAACACTGGAGGTTCTTCTGCAAGTTTGTTGCAGATTTATTTGGCTACAAAACCTAACTGCAACTAATGTGAGGCTTTTCATAGTCTTTCGTTATCAATTTACTGTAAGCATTCATACATGTCACTGCAGAAATATTGATGTCCTTGATTATGGGTTGCTGCTCTGGGTTCCAGCATTGGTGTTTCATAATATACGGAATTATACACTGTATTGCCTATTTAAAATTTGAAAAAATATGAATTCTAAAACACATCTTGTCCTAAAAGTTTTAGATGAGGGATTGTAGACCTATATTCTGAAAAAATGCCTTAGAGCACATTCATGTTTTATACTTTATATTGGAAAATTATATTCCATAAAAGCAATTATTTAGAGATACATTTACTGTTGAGTCAGCTGAACAGCTCACAACAAATTAGTCAACATGAGGAAACAAAATTAACATTAACTCATATTTAAATGGAAAGAAAGGCAACAATTGAAAAACCACAACCTACTCCTCAGCAACATATGCTGATTGCCCCAACTGCAGGAATTCTAACTTTCTGCACATCTGCATGCACGCTACAGAATTTTCAACATTTCCAAAAATTTAATGATAGTCAGACTTGATAGAAAAAAAAGGTCCTCAGAAAGCCATAAGCATGAGCTAATGTTAACCATGAATATAAAATTTTAGTACCTTTTAATCAGTCATATTACTAGTTACAAGGTAATGCCCCTTAGTCATAAGGTATGTAAAAATGGGAGTCAAAAGAATTTATCTTCTCACTTTTAATACAGGATTTTTATTTTTATGGTTCTTAACTCATTAGGATTATCTGAAAGGCCAGGAACCATACTATAAAAGTGATTGATCTAGAATCATGGTTATCATGTTGAAAGGGTTGGCATTTGGTTGTGGGATTGAGGAAGGATGGTAAGATAAATTTTTCAACATAATGCAGTCATTATAAACATCAGAGCAGATGTAAACAGTGAAATGACTACTTTGTGGACATTCAGGAGATTAAATTTAATAAATCTAAGGGAAATGCTCTCTATATTGTACTTGATATGATTCATAAGACCCACAAAACTGTGCCAGTTTCCCACTGTTTTGTCACAGTAACAAAATGGACATTTTAAAATGGTGTAGGAAGGTAAGATACATTGTAGCAACAAAGACAGGTCAGAACTCTTGAGTTGTGTTGGGTAAATACACCTATGGTTAGAACTTTGTAATGTTATACTATAAAATAAGCCTAATAGGTTTTTTATTTTGAGGATTAGGGAGGAGAGAATTTTAACTAAATAAAAATTTCAGTGAAATTTTACAATTACCATTTCAATCTCAGACATTGAAATTGTATTGACACATCTTTGGGACCCTGTCTTAAATCACCATTTCTGTGGGTAGATGTATATATTTTCATTTTTTTGGTTTTCTTGGTTTTTTTTTTTTTTTTAGTTTTTATTTTTAATTTTTTAATTTTTTAAAAAGATTTTATTTATTTATTTGACAGAGAGAGACACAGTGAGAGAGAGAACACAAGCAGTGAGGAGTGGGAGAGGGAGAAGCAGGCTTCCCGTGGAGCAGGGAGCCCAATGCGGGGCTCGATCCCAGGACCCTGGGATCATGACCTGAACCTAAGACAGACGCTTAACGACTGAGCCACCCAGAGCCACACAGGCGCCCTTAAGTTTTTAAATTTTTAAGTAGGCTTCATGTGCCTGATGCAGGGCTTGAACTCACGACCCTGAGATCAAGACCTGAGCTGAGATCAGGAGTCAGATGCTTAACCAACTGAACCACCCAGGCACCCCTTCTTTCCTTTTTCTTTTCCTTTTCTTTCCCTTCCCCTCCCCTCCCCTTTCCTTTCCCTTTTTCTCTCTTCCCTCCTCCCTCCCTCCTTCTCTCTCTCTTTTATTTAAATAGCTGTGCAAGCCTTCATCTTTCATTATTTTCCTGGTTACTCTGTAGAGTTTCTTTCCTCAGATATTTATATGGCTGGCTCCTTTTATTAAGGCCTTAATTTAAATATCACCATTACTTTCCTTCTCCTGATCTGACCTTGTTTTATTTTCATCCCAACACATTTCTTCATAACACTTATATGTTAATGTTTATTTCCAGTCTCTCTTTGTACCCTGCCCCCTGTTGGCTCTAAGAGTTTAGCAACCTTGTGTTACTCTGCTGAACTCTACTACAGAACAGTGCCTAACACAGACCAGGTAATTAATAAATATTTGTTGAATAAATGAATTAATGTGGGAATGAACAAATTAGAGTCAAAGTGCAGGAAAATTATAAGTAGTTGCAATGGAGGAATATACCAAATCTACTGTTAATTATACCTTGGATATTTCAAATACCTAATATACATTTATAATGTAAAGTGTTTAGATTTTAGCATAAAGACTTTAAAACTGGGGGTGAATAATGAAAGTACTGTTTTCTAGTAGTATCTTAAAAATTGCTGTGATTCTTTAAAATGTTGACCTCTAATAGGACACACCTAAAAATGGCAGTCAGTGAAATAGCATGGCATTCAGAGACATGAAGCCTGGTTATTCCCAAGCCTGGCAAAGTCTTTATTCCTTCCCTCCTTTTTCTGATTCCTTGCCACAGAATGCATGATAAAGTTGAACTGTGTCCCTGGTGAGTCCAGCCAAGGTAAGGCTGATGTCTTGTGGGGTAGGACAAGTCATACCAAAATCAAGAAGTAAAATATTTTTGAGTTTAAAGGATAAATTTAAACTTCAAAGAATAAAAATGTAGTACATAGAATTGAGTAGGAAATAAATTCCTACAGTAGGAAATAGAACTGAGTAGAAAATAGAATTGAGTAGGAAATAGAATTGAGTAGGAAATAAAACGAATGCCAGGAACAGAGTAAGGTGGTCCAAGAAAATTGTTACAAGAGTCTGTAACTTGTTGCATTTGCTACTAAACTGCATGATGGTTGGGGAGATTGACCTGGTATGAGGGAACAAATTTGAATAAGGCATATAGATAGATATATTGGAAAGAACACTAAACTTGTCTTCTAGCCCTAAAGATATACAATCTGAGAAAATGATCTAACTTCTTTGAATATTGGTTATCACATCTATAATATGCATATATGCTTTATAAAGTATGTGTGTGTTTGTGAGAGAAAATTAAGCAAAATTAAGTAAGATAACAAGCTACACTGCCTGGTATCTAGGGGATTTGTTAAATTTGTTGAAATGTCTTCTTATGAATGCTAGAGCAGTATTTGAAGTATACTTACCTTTTGAAAAGTTATAAATTTGGAATATAGCTGAGGTTATTGAGATAGCAATCTTCTTAGGGTTCATTATTATTCAAACTTGTATTGAGCACCAATTTTTATGAAGTATCATACTAAGTGTTCATTTCTCAAAGATAAAAGAAATATAATCTGATAGAGAAATTAACATGTATATAATGCTGTTATTTAAAAAAGTCTTCCAGCTTTAACATTGTAAATAACTACAATTTAAAGTAGAAGGTAATTGGTACAATAAAAGAAGATAAAAGTGCCATATGCATTAGAAAACAAAGAACATTCATCTGAGGCTATGTGGAGATACAGGGAAGGCAAAACAGAGAATGGGATGTAGATGACATTTCCTTTCCAAATCAGTGTGGCACAGATGTATTCTAAATGATAGTTTTACCTGCATATTTTTTCTGATGCTTCACTTTAACATTTCAAAATTTCAATTTTCCTATAGTTATATAATGAATATTTTAAAAAACAATTTTTACCATTTACATAGTCTATAAGGTTACCTATTAAACCTGCGATGATTAGTAAGGATATCTGGGTGAACCTAGCATTGTTCTAACAGTAGATTAAATTGTGAATGGCTTTAGTTCTGATAAAATTGTGAGACTGTCACACTTGAGAACTAGTTTCTCAGCAACATAAACAGTTGGCTTTGGGAACATTTTGTTCTGAAGCAAATGCTCAAAGTATCTTGATTTAAGTGAATTTATTTAGAAAGTGAGTGGGGTTGAATCTTACGTGACTGTTTAAGTTTGACATTCTTGCAAGAGGGATACGTACTAAAAGGTAAGGCTGCAAATGACAGAGACATTCCAGAGGAGGGATTTAAAAAAACATAGAACATGGAAACCATTTGAAAGTAAAAGTTCGTGAAGTCATGGAAACTGTTAACCTTTGGAAGACAATTCTGAGCTCTGTTCAGGAAAAAGTCATGTACAACTCAACTACCTCTCTGGGATTTGAATCTCAGCCTCTATTAGTTTCTTTAAGCTCCTCACAAATACTGTTTACTATCCAAAAATCTTCTTGGACTGAAAAAATATCAGAGTCCTAGAGATGACTTCCTATAATTGCAACATGTACCATGATTTACATGAAAAAAATATATTGTACAAAAATTGAATTACTTGGAGCAGGGGAGATGTTAATTGTTGAAAAGTTCAAACGTTAGATTTAAAGAAAGGTATTATTTTCAAAGACACAGACTACTTTGAATCACCTGCAAACAAAGCTTTGGCAAGGCGAGAGAAGGCCTTCTGTGTTTTGGTGAATAGATAAGATGGCACTTGAGATAACATATTAATTGTTTATATACAAATGGATGCTGTTACATAGCACTGGAAAACAGTTTGTTCTCTAGGAGGTCAAGCATTTCCCCCTGAAATCTTGTTTACATCAGAGAGATTTAACTAACATAGATTGCTTTCTTTACAAATACTGTAAAGGAAACCCAAGTTAGATATTACAAATTATAAATTAATGGAATTCAAATTAATGACAGGGTGTTGACTTTTACTTCTGTATTAAAGTCATAATATTTTATTGCTCTTAGTTGATAATCTGAATGTATCTACTGGTTGGAAACAATTTTATTGAATATTTGAAATGCTTTACTGAAAAAACTCAGATAATGTAATGTGGATGCAAGATTCTGGATCACCTCTTACCCCCACATCAACATTTAGCTTAATTCTCCCATATTATAAAGGCATGAACACTCAGCTGTGAAATGTAATGGACAGAGGTGTAATAATTGAGTTGCCACCATATTGTCTTTTTGGACATCCCTGAACCACCTATATGCCTGAGCTTACAGAAATGGCCAAAAATGGGAGATACAAACCAACCCTGAAATTCCTTTATAAATAGTCTTTATCCTCACTTTACTTCTGTGAATGACCTTAAAAATTACCCTAGGTGATGCCAGTCATGCTTTTTTCAATCTCTTTCCCTGAGGGCACTTGTCACAAAACAGGTTCTACAGTGAAAACTGTCTCCCTTGGAAATTTTCTCTTGACTTTTTCTTTCCTTTTCTTATCCCTCCCTGAATCCTGATGGGACAAATCCTCCCTGCCAGGTTTAGCAGAAGCCAAACTGTAATCTCCCTTCTAGTACAACACATACAATAACATATTGTAGCTTTGAGCCAGAACTTGAACCTTCTTGATTCATTAAAAAAAAGTGTTGACTTAAAGATGAACTAGGACTTTATTTTCAGACCAAAGAGTAAAATGAAATCAATCCCCTTGGTTTTTCTTTTTGTTACTTCTTTTTTTTGGGGGGGGGTGGCTTCATTATTAAATAAAACCACTTTATAAGTGAAACAAAACCCATATACAAATGACTGAAATAAACAGACCAAGGTTCATCCTTTCTTCCCATTTTCACCTGATGAATTGTTTTTGAGAGATCTGAAGACTTAAACACGATTCCCTAAAATAACCAACTAGCAATTCTGCAAAAAAGGAAACCAAAATAAATACATTTTCTTAGAAGTCAGTTATAATTTCTCTTCTGACTTTTTTTCCTCCTTTGCTTACATGCTCCTTAACCCCTATTCTTCTCTGTCCCCATACTACCTCCTTTGGGGAAGAGCCAAGGATTCAGAAAAAAAGTTCCATGGTACATCTGGTCTCTTCCTTCTGTGGCAGTGGACATTGCCACTTGAAATATTTCTTATGCAGATAACTTAAGGAGACTGGTGAATTAATGTTTTTAGATGACATTGATCCATAAAGATCCCTAAATAATTGCTACTAATAGGCCCAGTTTTGTGGTGGATTAAGTATATTCTTAGAAATAAATTGTACCTGAATTTGAAGAGAACAACAAAGCTGACCTGATTTCCTTTGGTTTCTTTTCAAAGGAATGAGTAGTTTATTTCCAAGAAAGTTTACATTTTTCTTACATTATAATTTTAGGTTATACTTGATATTTAGCTGTGAGGCTGTCCCTTGTGCTATGACCTTCATGGCCACATGGACAAATTAATTATCCTCTAATTGTAAATTTATAGGGACTGATGGATGTCTTGATAATAGAATGGTTTTACTTTCTGATTTCAGGTCACAATGGATTTGGGTTTAACGAGGCCTTTGTTTGAGACTTGTAATCTTTTTTTTTTAATTAATTTTATTATGTTATGTTGTAATCTTGATGAGTTTTTCTATTACTCTGCTTATCTGTATCTGTCCTTGTTTTGAGACCAATGATGTCTGATCAGGTTTTAATTCTTGCACCTAGCTCCAGCTTCTGACTTACAGTTAATTCTTTGCATAAACTGAGTAACACAGTGTACCTTACTGAAGGTAGAAAAAATTGAGAAGAAAATTGCTTCTTGTCAAACCCATGATACTTCTCTTTCAGAGGACCTTTACAAGTAGGTTTATTTATGAGTTCAGATTTTAGATAATCAGCTTCACTAAGAGATCAACTTTTTTGTATTTTTTTTTAAGGATTATTTATTTATTTGACAGAGAGAGAGAGCACAAGCAGGTGGAGTAGCAGTTAAAGGGAGAGGGAGAAGCAGGCTCCCCACCGAGCAAGGAGCCCAATGTGGGGCTCGATCCCAGGACCCCGGGAACATGACCTGAGCCGAAGGCAGTTTCTTAACCAACTGAGCCACCCAGGCACCCCTTGTTTGTTTTTGGATGAAAAAACAAAATTTCAGAATTAAACACTTTATTCTTTCTTCTGAATATCTCCAGTTTTCCACTATAACCTGTTGGTTGAAGTCCTAGTCATAGTTAAGGAGGGCATTTTATTTTATTTATTTATTTATTTAAAGATTTTATTTATTTATTTGACAGAGAGAGACACAGCGAGAGAGGGAACACAAGCAGGGGGAGTGGGAGAGGGAGAAGCAGGCTTCCCGCTGAGCAGGGAGCCCGATGCGGGGACTCGATCCCAGGACCCTGGGACCATGACCCGAGCTGAAGGCAGATGCTTAATGACTGAGCCACCCAGGCACCCCAAGGAGGGCATTTTAAAAATAAACTTCTAATTTTAAAATAATTTTATATTTATAGAAGAGTTGCAAAAATATTACAGAGAGTTCCTCTATACCTAGCACTACTTTCCCCTATTGGTAACATTACTATGGTATAATAATCATAACTAATGAGCCAATATTGAGACATTATTACTAACTGAAGTTTATACTTTATTTGGGTTTTGTAAGGTTTTTCCTAATGTCCTTTTTCTGTTCTAGGATCCCATCCAGGATACCAGACTACATTTATTCCTCATATCTCCTGTTTCCTTTAGACTGTGACCGTTTCTCAGACTTTTCTTGCTTTTGATGATCTTGGCGGTTTTGAGGAATATTGGTCAGATATTTTGTAGAGTGCCCCTCAATTTGGGTTTTTCTGATATTTTCCTCTTGGCCAAGTTGGAGTAATGGGTTTTTAGATATTTTATTAAGTTTTTAATTTTAACTCCAGTATTATTAACCTACAGTGTTATATTAATTTCAGGTGTACAGTATGGTGATTCAACAATTCTATACATTACTTAGTGCTCATCATAAGTGTACTCTTTAATCCCCATCACCTATTTCACTCGTCCCCCACCCTTCCCATCTGATAGCCATCAGCTTGTTCTCTGTAGCTAAGAGTCTGTTTCTTGGTTTGTCTCTCTCTTTTCCCCCTTTGTTCATTTGTTTTGTTTCTTAAATTCCACATAGGAGTGAAATCATGGTATTTGTCTTTCTCTGAATGACTTATTGCACTTAGCGTTATACTCTCTAGCTCCATCCATGTCATTACAAATGGCAAGATTTCATTCTTTTTTTTTTTCCAGATATCATTCTTTTTAATGACTGAATAGTATTCCATTGTATATATACACTACATCTTCTTATCCATTCATCTATCAATGGACACTTAGGCTGCTCCCATAATTTGGCTACTGTAAATAATGCTGCTGTAAACATAGGGGTGCATATATCCTTTCAAATTAAGTGCTTTTGTATTCTTTGGGTAAATACCCAGTAGTGTGATTCCTGGATCATAGGATAGTTCTATTTTTAATTTTTTGATGAACTTGAGTTACAGGTTTTGAGGAGGAAAACCAGAGAGATAAGGTACTATTTTCAATTCATCATATCAAGGGTACATTCTATTAAAATCACTGGTCACTGATGATGTGAACTCTTATCCCCTGACTGAGGTAGTGTTTGTCAAGTTTCTCCATTGTAAAATTACTCTTTGAATTCCCCTTTCAATACTGTGCTCTTTTGGAAACCACTACGTACATCCTACACTTAATGGGTGGGGAGTTATGCTCTACTTCCTTGAGAATGGAGTATTTACTTGAATTATTTGGGATTCTTCTGCATGGGAGATTTGTCTATTTTCTTCTTACCATTTATTTAATATCACTATGGACTCATGAATATTTATTTTATACTTTGGATTTTAATCCAACACTGCTTTATTTTCTTGCTCAAATTGTTCCAGTTTTGGCCATTGGTGCTCTTTCACTTGGCTTCTATATCTCTTTGACATAGCCGCATCATTGTGGGTTTTTGTTTTTTTGAGTATTCATTACTTTCTGATGCTACAAGATGCTTCGGGCTTATTTTTTATATTTCAACCCTATAATCATCCTTTTCTCCGAAGAGCTGATTCTTTTTATGGAGAATGGTATTAGAAACTATCATCTGGGTACTAAATGCAGAGTGCACTTTTGACATTTTATTTTAGAAGCCGACCCAAAAGGACTCTGGTGAGGTGGTATTGAACCACACCAGTTAGTGTAATTTTATTCCTGAATAGTTTGAATCCAATGTCTATTTTGAATCTTTTGGAAATAAATTAAAAAATCAATATCTGGGGAGGAAAGCTTCCCTATTCAAAATCCACAGCATGTATATGCCATACATCCTTTCTGACTGATGGCAATGTGTACTTTTTTGATTGATGTAACATATCTACCTTGATAAGCTCCCTCTCATAAGTTAACACCTAAACGAAATTATACTAATATCATTAATGGGTTGTTATTTTTTTCTGTGATGAGGAGGTGGTGTAATTTTTTGCATATATATAAATAGGTGCTTTAAAATATTTTAATAAGACATTTTAGACTTAAAAATAATGAAATAGACTTCAATCTATCCCAACCCAGCTGAAGAAATAAGACTTTTTGGATATTATTACCTTCTTCCCTTGACAAAGGTAACCATGGTCTTGAATTTTTATGCATATTTTTATATTTTACTAACTTTGAATGCATCCTTAAATAATATGTAGTATTGTTTTGCATATTTTAAACTTTATATAAATGGTCACATGACATATATAATTTCACCCTTTTTTTCTGGTTAACTATGTATTTTTGATGTTTTCTCCATACTGCATTAGCTTATTCATTTTCATTGCTGTGATTCAATTGTGTAAGAATAGTGTCATCTTTTTCATTCATTCTCTTGATGATGGTCATTAAGGTTTTTTATAATTTCTAAAATTAATGCAACCATTGGTGTAATGAAGGCAAATAAGTTATTTTGATGGGTTTGGTTGAAGGTTTTTGATTTGTAGACATAGCTCTGCTCACTTGCCCCTCCCCCTCAGATCTGTTGTTGATATAGCTCTGACCTTCATCTACCCAGGGTTGTTGTGTTCCCTAGAACAACCTTGGGGAAAAATTCTTATTTTGAATTAGGTAGCATACCAAAATATTTATTGTTGTTATCATAAACATATATGCAATGTTGATGCATTGCTGATTTCATGATCTCTACATTATTCTGATGTTTAAATAGTCTTGTTTAATGAAACTCTCAGTATTGATAATTTTCTTTTCAGTCATTCAGATATAGAGATAAAATTGTGGTCAAATCACAATGCTGACATTCAAACTGCTTACCTTATTGTAGGGTTTTTCAAGCTGCCAGTCAAAAACCATTAATTTGTAATCAAATCATATTAGTAGGATATTAGTATATATATATGTACACACATATACATTACATATATATATATACACACAAGTATTTACAGTTAGTCCTCATTATTTGTGGATTTCGTTTTTATAAACTTGCCTAGGCACTGCCTAAAATTTATTTGTAACCCTAAAACTAACACTAATGCTGCTTTTATAGTTCATTACAGACACGCCAAGAGCATCAAAAATTTTGAATCTGCCAATGCACATATTCCCAGCTGAGATCAAAGTAAGGCAGTACTCTACTTTTATACTCTACCTTTTTGTTTCAGCTCTTATACTGTAAGCAAGTATCCTTTTTACAATCTATTTGTGCCACATTTTTTGCATTTTTACCAGTGGTTTCAATGTTTTAGATGACCCCCAAGTATAGTGCTAAAATGCTGTCTAAAGTGATCCTGAATGTAAGAGGGCTGTATTGTGCCTTAATGGAACAAGTACATGTATTAGATAAGCTTTTTTCAGGCATGAGTGATAGAGCTGTCTGCTGTGAGTTCAATGTTGATAAATCAACAATGTATGTTAAATTAGATGTTTTTCAACACAAACATACATAAACTAAGGTTATGTATTGATTGGTTGTTGAAAATATTAGTGACCAGAGGCTCAAAGGAACTTTATTTTGTATATCCCCCGGAAACAATGGTTTAATGATCACTAATTCAGTGTTCTTGGTGATTTTATAGAATACTTTATAGAATTGACTGTTTCTGATAATAGAAGATATCAGAACGTATTTCACATTGTGAAGAATTGTATTGTGTGAAATTTTGTTTCAGACATATATGTATATTGTGAATATATACATCTATGTGGTTTAGGTAATTATATAAAATATATTTTTTATTCTTGGTCATGTAAGAAATGTTTCAAAGCCACTGATCAGTGATAGTTTTGGATGATAGAATTTAAATTTAAGTTTTCCAGGACTAAAGCTTTTGTACATTAGTGAAACTAGAGGTCAACTATGTTGACATGTATAAATTGTTTAACGAAAAAATACACATTGCAAAGTTCTAAATAATTTTATGTAATATCTCCATTTTCAAGAGATCCAATTAAATTATTAAATCTATCAGCAGTCCTCAGTTTAGCTAAATTTCTTTAGGATCTGCAGCAACTCAGGCTAGTACATTTTAAAACTTCTAAATTTCTGAGGTGTCAGGGTCACCTCAGGATTTCACTGCAGGTCTGTTCTGCTTTAAGCCAAAGGAACATGTAATTTTCCTGGGAGGGGAAGCTAGGAGGATTCTTTCCATTTGATTTCTTGTGCATGAGAACAACTCTGGGGAAAACACAATCAAGGCAAAGAGAATGGGAAGAGCTCTCTGTGAGCTCCATAGAGAACAGTCTACTTGATGTTGGTAATTGGTAATGCACTGGTGAGGTTGTTAGTGAGTGTTTGGAGCATATCAAATGTTATGCATTTCAACACTTGGAGTGAATAAAACTGAAATTATGCAAACATTCTTTGGATCTCATCATTGAATCTCATGTTTCCTTATTATCTCCTCTTCAATATCCAAATACTAATATCCATTAAAAGAAGTTTTGTTGTAAACCACTGCAATAGAAAGTCTAATGTCTTTAGATTGCCTTAATAAAGACTGAAAAATAATCTCTAAAACTGGCACTGTGGAGGTCATGGAAACAAACATGATTTGAAATTTGTATTTGATCAGTGGCATCCTCTTGCATCATGTAGACTTGCTTTATTCATAATGTGTTTCAGCTCATCAGTAAAGCAATGCCAAAATATCAACAATGCAAGCTTTTGAAGGCTTGTTTCATTGCATTATATTGTATCATCTCTGGCTTCATCTTTAAAGTTCAGTTTTTATTTTTCTCCTTAGGTAGAAAATTCTTTCCCTGAAGGGATGTCATTCACACTGTCAGTGAGTAGGTGCTAAGAGATGCAAAAGACTCTAAATTATACTAGCCAGTTTTATTGCCTTTTCTGATGGAATTCCTGCACCTAGTGTTCTAGTGTTGATTGGCCCCTGATGGTTTTGGCTCTTGTCTTCACTACAATGGAATAGTCCCTTTTCATGCTGTTTTAACATTAGATTGTAGTCTACACAATCCTTGCAGCCTAGTAAAAACCAACTGAGTTTCCCTTAAAACCAATTTCCTCACTGGAAGATTCCAAGTGATTTCCATAGACTTACACTTGGGTCCCCCAAGTTCTTTTGGGAGGTAAAACTTTCTCAGTCAGTGGCCCTTGTTAAAGGTTGTACATTTCAAGCAGGTGCCTCACATTCTAAAGTGAGTAAAGTGGCTAGAGTAAAGAATCATTTTGAAATTCCCATTATTAACTCTGTCTGGCTGCCTTACTTACCAGATGGCTTAAGTGTGTTGCTGTGTCACTCTTGTACATTGACTCAGCTAGACTGTGACCTAAGATTTACCTCAAAGCACTCAAGCCAAAGGAAATAGTTAAGTAGGAGCTAGAGCAAACAAATAGGCCCACATGCCTTTGTGTTTACTATAATCACCTGTGCAAATGAAGACTCTGTTAATGCAACTAGGAATTCTTTCTGCATTAATAAAAAAGATATTTCTGGTGATATCTAATAGCTAAAGTAATTTTGATGAGGAACAGTGGTTGCCTCAGGCAGATAAACTAGGTGGCTAGAGTAGAAGGGAGGGAAGTAGAAGGGAGACTTGTATGTCACTAAACACCCTTTTGGACTTTGTATTATCCATTCCAAAATAGAAAATATAAGAAAAGTAAATATAAACAAAGGCAGAGAAAGGAAAGGACATAAGTAATTTTGCCCAATTACTTTGATTAAAAAGGAAGCGTAGGCATACTTTTTTTGTTGTTGTTATTGTGGTTTCGCTTCTGACGTGTTTGTAGCTTTCCACAACCTAAGGTAAAACTCTGGGGGAATACTTGGATGAACTTTTCTGCAGATGCAATTTAAGGCAAGAACTCTGCTTTTGCTCACATGCAATATCAAGGCATGTGCCATTTTGGATCTTAGGTTTCATTTGGATAGAATCAGAGTCAGAAGAGACGCTAAAGACCATCATTTGGAATTAATATATGTCTTTCTTCCCATTTTTACAAATGAGAAAGCTGATGTTGAGGGACCACTCTAAGAAACATTTAAGGTTACACAGGCCTATAAGAACTGGATGTGATGCCAGGTTGGGGGCTCCTTCCCCAATATTTGGTGACTTACTTGAATAGAGTATTGTCTGCATGATTTAATGGGTGAATGAAGCCATACTTAAAGGCAGAATTTGGTGTCAGTGTCAGGAAAGCCCAAAGATTCTTTGTGATAAGGTATTTTAAATAAACGTGAAAGTCATAATGAAGATAATTGCACCAAGGGAGGGAAAATGTAAAATACAGTCCAGCTTCATTTTACCACTGGAGTGAAAATTTGTATGGGAAAGGACAGATTTTATGCAGTGATGAACATCCTTAAAAGTCTTGCACTCAGTGTGACAGTTACTAGTTTTGCATTCCTTGTTCATGTGTGCTTGCTTTTGTGCCACCAGAAAAGTGGGAATAGAAACAGCAAGACCTTCCTAAGAGTGTAGGCTAGATGGCCTGCTCTTTTAAGACCTCCAGGTATATTAGAGTGGGATTTTAGGTGATTACAATCCAAACAATCTTGTGAAGGTAGCTCAAGAAGCATGTGAGAGAAGGAGATTGTGTTGTGATGTAGATGCCAATTAAGAAAGAAGAATCCTGGGGCACCTGGGTGGCTCATTCTGTTAAGCATCTGACTCTGGATTTTGGTTCAGGTCATGATCTCAGGGTCATGAGATTGAGCCTCGCGTTGGGCTCCACACTCAATGGGGAGTGTGCTTGAAATTCTCTCCCTCTCCCTCTGCCCCTCTTCCCACTTGCTCTCTCTCTCTGTCTCCCCCTCTTTCTCTAAAATAAATAAATAAATCTTTAAAAATCTGTATCTTTGAGAAAAAAAAAGAAATAAAAATCCTAACAGCAAGGGGTGTACACTACTCTACGGTGGGGTTCTCACCATTGGGGCTGTATTAGATTGTACCCAAATATGGGGCTATGGTCTGGACCAGAAGCGATTTGACTGGTCAATTTTTACTTCTATTTTGCAAGAGCCTCTGAAGGCACTTTCCTGACACCGTGTTCATGTCACTGCAACCCATCTGCATGTGGCTGACAGAATATACTTTAGAAAATGCTCTTCTGCTCTGGTCAGTATTAAAGTCCTTTAACAGCTCCTCATTGCCTTTGGTGTAAAGTTGAAATTCCTTAATGAGGCTTGAAAAGCCTTTCACAAGTCGATCCCTGTCTCAGTCCCATTATCCTCCATTCACCAACAAGCCTGTAAGTCCCAGCTTCTCTGAACTGCTTGCAATGCCTTGAGCATTCTGCGGTCTCTCATGTCTCTGAAACCTGGTTGCCTGAAATTGTAAGATGCTTCCTCCTCCTTTTCAAAAAATCGATTCCCTGCTTATGTTTGATGTTTCAGTTCAAGCACCATTTCATATATTATTTATTCATCAAACATTATTGTCACTGGGGGTTTAAAGATGAGTAAAACATGGTCCCTGCTCTGGAGGAGCTTTCAGTCTATGAGAGATAGATATAAACAGTTAAATGAGCTATTTACAGACGCAGGTTACAGTAGGCACAGGTTACAGTAAAGAAGAGGAACAAATATTCTTTGATGTCTCCAGGCTGTCAAAGGCTCCAACTCAGTGTTCTCATGGTCACTAAGCCACTAAACCTGCCATACACGCATATCATTTAAATCTTAATCATTGGCTTATTTTCTCCTGGAGTGAGAACTATTTCAATATTTTTAAGTCTCCAACCCTTACTGCATTATTGGCCTGTGGTAGGTACCCCAAGAATGTTTTCTTTTTAAGTGAATAAATGTAGGAGTGATTCTACCCAAGAAGTGTTGGAACTCTGCACAATCCGGCCAATGGAAGTACGGAGCTAGACCAAAAAGGTCATGAAGAATCAGATCCAGAATCTATGGCATAGTAGGCCAAACTTACCTATAAGCCCAAATCATGAAGGACAAAAATTCAAGAGTCTTGCAGAGGAAACCATTCTGCAGATAGGATAATGAAACAGATGCCAGAAAGCAGTAGAAACAAGAACCCCTAGGGGCAGGAAAGAAGGGGAAAGAGAGAGGTGCTTGTTCAGTCTCTGGTTTAGGAGGGCCAGTCCCATCTAATTTAGCTGAATTGCATTTCTGAGAGAGTTCTGTGTACCTAACAGGATGTTCGTTTCCCCTCTCTCACACCTTCTCCACTCTCTTATTTGTTTAATTTTTAGTGGGCTTAATTAGGTTTTTGTTTTATGCAAGCCCAAGACATTTGACTACATGTTATTAATGTACTGAGACTTTTAGAACAGCACAGGGGAAAATAATCAGCATGTAACTCCTGAACTCATGAGAACACTTTTCCCTGCTGACTATATTTCAATCAGCTGTCACATGGTTATTATTTAAAAATATTTCTGGATAAATTTAACTGTTGTAAAGAGTTAGTCTTGTTATCTGAAAATGAAAATGAAAAGGACTACTATAGCCCAGAGAAGGGATTAAATGAATCAATTATTTGCATTATTTAACTAGTTGTCATTGTTGATATGTTTTGGTTTAAATGACCTAAAAGAGTATTCCAAAGTATCTCCCAGGAAACCTAAGCAGTCCTGAACCTACAGGAGTAGGAATATCCAGATTTCTGTAATTATCTAGCCATAGTAGTAAATGACAATATGACCCAAAAATAGTTGGAAGAGCTTTGAGTACAAGCTATACAAAGAAAGTGTTCTATTATAATAACAAAGTCAGATGTATAAGGATATTAGTAAAATCAAGAAATTCCTGGTATTCTTGAAAAGGAATAAATTTTGACTGATGATTTTGGAATTTAGATGTAGAATAGAAGAACATAAATTCATCAATTATGCCAAACTTTTCTAATTATTCGAAGCTAAAAAAATATTTGGAAGGATTCCAAAGACTTATAAATTTTTATAAGTATATATAAGAAAAAGAAATCTTTCTTGGTTTTAGGGAAACATAGACCTACATGCTATGCTTCACTGCAGAAACTTCTTGTGTTCTAGTACATCTATCTCATTCTGAATTGTGTTCTATTGTTCTTATGTAAATGATTTATTATAGATGTGTCATCTATTTTAAGCCACCCTTAAATCCTTTTGGGAAGGAATTAGAGGCTTAAATAATGAATAGAGGACATTTCCCACTCTTGCGGCTGCATTGGCAAACCTCTTGCCTCTCTCTCTCTCGCACACGCACGTGCTCAAATAAATAAATAAATAAAAGTAAAAAGGGGGGCGTGCATGGGTGGCTCAATCAGTTAAGCATCTGCCTTAGGCTCAGGTCATGATCCTGGGGTCTTGGGATTGAATCCCACATCAGGCTCCTTGCTCAGTGGGGAGCCTGCTTCTCCTTCTCCCTCTGCCTGCCGCTCCCCCTGCATGTGCGCTCTCTCTGTCTCTCAAATAAATAAATAAAATCTTAAAAACGAAAAACAAAAACCTCTTGGAATTTATATTTGATTGAATCAGAATTGAACTTCCTACCGTACAAGGCAAACAGGAATGCCCTGTATATGTTCAGACAGTAGGCTGGCCCCAGAAGGCAGCAGACTTTTGTTGCTCCTTCTAGGTCTAAGACCTGACTTGGAATTTCCAAATAATGCACAACCTAAAATTTTGGGCAACAAAAAAGACTGTGACTGATTTTATTATAGGTAGGATATTAATGATTACAAACATTTGTTAATAATATATGCTTTCCTGTTAGTAACTAATACCTTAAGGAAGTAGTTTATATATCCCTACTTACATAGGAGGAAAGCCAAGGCTCAAAAAGAATCTTAGAGCTGGGTATTTATTTATTTCTTTATTAACTATTACTAAAGCAATACATATTCATTATAAAAATTCAAATAATACAGAGTAGGGAAGGAGACTTTCTTCATATTCTGGAAGCCTCAGTCTTTGTGCTTAAGGCCTTCAACTGATTGGATGATTTCCACCCACGTTCTGGAGGGTTATCTGCTTTTTTTAAAGTCAACTGATTTCAGTGTTAATCACATCTACGAAATATCTTCATAGCAACATTTAGACTGGTGCTAGACCAAAATACCGGGGCACCATAACTTGGCCAATGAAGAACATAAAGCTAGCCATCATACTGTAGATACAAATACCCAAAAGAAAGCATTAAGTGATGGAACCCAATTGTTTATTAACCAGAAAAAATGTATTATGATCAAATTAGGTTTCTGACAGGAAATGCCAGCATGGCTTCACATCTGAGCTGGGCTTTTAAATCTTATTCTTTGGATTTCAATTAGCCTATTGATGATCTACTCAATGCTTCCAAACTGATATACTTAAAATCAATTTCAAATTCTAACACTTTGGTTGAAATTCTTTTTGGAAATTATGGTATGCTACTGGGTGGGATCTGAAGAAAGATGGCAATGATGTGAGAGTTCTGGGAAGAGAGGGTGCCACTGACAAGCACCTCTTCCTTCTTTGGTCCTCCACACACCTTTGGTGACAGATGGTCTCAGTGAAGGTCTGCATTCTTAAACATCTATTGGTGTTGGCTTGAAGATTCTGTTTTCTGCAAAGCTTGTTGGATTTTTCTGGCCTGGTTTTAGAAAGAGATGTGCACTACTTGTATGTCCCCCCCACCCCCCCGAAGATACTAATACATATAGTTCAACCAAAAATTACATCATTTAAAGTGGAAGGATAACACATTTTCATATTGAGCTCCCTTCTGTGATCCGAGCCATATTCTAATATGTCCATGCTGATTAACATATGAGTGCTCAAGTTAAGGAAATAAAAGAGGCTAAAAATATCCTAGGACCTTTGCAAAAATGACTCAAACTGTTAAAAAGGAGACAATTAGGCACCTGGGTGGCTCAGTCATTGGGCGTCTGCCTTCGGCCCACGTCATGAACCCAGGGTCCTGGGATCGAGCCCCGCATCAGGCTCCCTGATCTGCAGGAAGTCTACTTCTACCTCTCCCACTCCCCCTGCTTGTGTTCTCTCTCTTGCTGTGTATCTCTCTCTGTCAAATAAATAAACAAAATCTTAAAAAAAAAAAACAAAATAAAATAAAAAGGAGACAATTAGACATTTTGAACATGGGTAGCTATTTGATATTATGGAGTGATTGTTAATTGTTTTAGTTGGTATAATGATTTTTTTGGCAATTTTTAAAACATAATTATATAGATAAATATAAATATATATAAAATATGCTGAAATATTTGTGGATGAAATAATATGTCTGAGATTTGCTTTGAAATAATACAGAAGGGGGAAGTAGATGGGGATATGGGTCAACTAGGATAAACTATGAGTTGCTGATTGTTGAAGCTGTGTCCTATGTATATGGGAGTTCATTATTAATTCTGTCTACTTTTGTTAGCATTTAAAACTTTGTGAAATAAAAAGCTGAAAAATAAAGTCAGAATTTTAAAATGCTCTACAGACAATTCATGATCTTCTCCCTGCTATTAGGTCAGGTCTTGGACCTAGTAAATATATGGTTGAGTAGAGGGAAGACAAGACCAGGCACAGAGCTGGTTATTGCGGAGTGTTATTGTGCATATTTGCATTTTTTTTGTGTGTGTGTGTATCTATGTGTTTGGTTATATATTTATATAAGTCATTGATTAAGTGAAAATTTTGAAATACATATCAAAGCTTAATAGTGTCTATACTGTTTTTGTTTTTATTTTTATTAAGATTTTATTTATTTATTTGAGAGAGAGCACAAACAAGGTGGGGGGGCAGAGGGAGAGGGAGAAACAGACTCCCCGCTGAGCAGGGAGCCCGACATCAGGCTCAACACAGGGCTCCATCCCAGGACCGTAAGATCATGACCCAAGCGAAGGCAGATGCTTAACCAACTGAGCCACCCAGGTACCCCATATAAACTTTTTTTAGATTGATATATTGAATCATGCTTATCCCTCTTATTAGTTATGTGCAACTATATACTAGCAATTGAGATGTGGAAATATCTTTAGTTCTCATATTTATTAATTGTTCCGTCACCAAATTTGCAGACAAATATTACTTTTGCTTAATCACTGAAAGAAATTTTAAAGATTGAATAATTTTCCTAACATTCATTGAGTTAGTGTAGGCAGAAAGACCCTGTTAGTGATATTTTTAGCTCTCAGTTACCAGTCTTCATGTTATCCACACATTCCCATGAGTTTTAGTCAAAATTTTTGTTTTTTACTATAACAAAGTCAAATACTTTAAAACTTAGGTATCATGGAACAAGTTCAGATAATGAAGTGCCAACTGGGTTTTGGCACCATTCCTTACATATTTGTCATCAAGAGTCAAAAGTAATAGGAAAGAAATTAGGCAGATAAAAGCAGTTTGGTTTCACAGGAACAGAACGGACGTTGTACAGTCAGTGCTGTGGAATTCTGAATTCCGCCACTACAACTACCACTACCATCCTCTCTAATCAGTTTCAGCAGATGTGTAGGGTTGAATTAACATCCGGAAATTCTCTACTACAACGAAACTAAACATTTCTGCCTAAGTCTACGATATTTAGTCATAGGTCATATTTATTTATTTTACGTTCTGAAACTATTATACATGGCCTGTCATTTAATTACTTTCAATCAGTATTCCCTTGTTGAGTTTTGTCAGGAAGGCTGCCCGGTCTTTTGACCAACTAATATGGTATTAGGAGGCATTTAGAAGAGAGTATTATGCTTCTTTTTATAACAGTGTTTCCAAAGTCAAAGTTTTAACCAAATTCTCTTTGTCTGCCTCTCTGATTTCACTGACTTGAGTAAGAGTTGATTCTGTTTTAAGGTAATCTCTCTGTTATGTTTAACAACCAAGTATACCATTTTTTTTTTTTATGTGGACTTGGAGGGAATTCACCATATCTGTTATAGAAGAGATACTACTTTGCCTAGAAAACATGTGAAGTGTGTATACTACACTTGAGATCTCCATAGGCTAGAATGAAGAGCCCTCGAATGGGTGGAAGATAATCTTTCCAGGTATAGTTTATTCCTTCTGTTTCTGCCTAATTCACCCTTTCAATGCCAAGTTGATAGAAGATTCCATAGGAATATATATAATATATGCATATATATTATATTATTACATTATATAATATATAATATATAACATGATTATATATTATATATATATTAATAATTTTTTCAGTGATTAAGCAAATATATATATGTGTGTGTGTGTGTGTGTGTGTGTGTATACATGTATATATTTATCAGCAGGTAAATTGTGGGCAGGGAACAAACAAAAGCCAAAGATTATTTTTGTCTGTTGGTAATTTTTAGGTACTCTTGAAGATGTTATATTAGTTTCTATACCATGGTAACCAATGCAGTTGTTCTGGAAGTCAGTTTGCTGGTGACAGAATTGCAGAAGTCATGAACAAATAGCACTTTGCCTTTGCATAAAGCCATATGATTGGTTTTAAAATAGGGGAGCTTCTGGGGCGCCTGGGTGGCTCAGTCATTAAGCATCTGCCTTCGGCTCAGGTCATGATCCCAGGGTCCTGGGATCGAGCCCCGCATCGGGCTCCCTGCTGAGCAGGGAGCCTGCTTCTCCTTCTCCCTCTGTCTACCACTCTGCCTACTTGTGCTCTCTCTCTGTCAAATAAATAAATAAAATCTTTAAAAAAAAAGAAGTAAAATTGGGGAGCTTCTACCATCTTCAATGAAAGAGCTGAAGGAAAAAGGAAAGTATTATATTAATGACACACTATAGTCACATTGTTCCTCTCTAGCCACTGAAGAGCACATTATAATAATGGGGTATTCTTGCTTGTCACACCATGAAACAAAGATATAATAATGATCAGGGTTCTGAATGGAAAATTTCATTTGTGAAAGTAAATTACTCTGCAAGCACTAACCCTTGAAGAAGCACAGAAGGGGTTAAAACAAGAATAGAGAAAATTTCAAAATGTTTCTGTGGTCACATAGACGGCTGCTTCAGAGTTTAATCATCCTCCATTTGTCCTTTAACAGACTGGCCCCTCATTTAGGTGTCAGTTGGAGCAGCGAAGTAACAATTCCACTGCAGCATGCATTCAGGTGACAGAGTGTCCCAAATCCTTCAGTGGTGATGTTGCTCTTAGAGGTCAGATCCAACCACAAAAATATACCCCAGTAAGGTATCAGTAGGAAATTAATCTAAGAACTATCCTCTCCTATGCCAAAGTTATTCTCTTAGAGTTAGCTGGGTCTTTTTGACTTGAAAGGATCAGTATGTTTTAGAAAATACCTAACTCCCTATTGAATAATTAATTTGCTGAATGATAAAATTGGTTCAGAAAAGTCTGGGGTTACCATCTATACAGTTTTCACCCAAATAATGAGGAATAAACCAGAATAATCTTTGCCTTAGGTGCCCAAACATGAAAAATAAAGAAAAAAACCCAAAGACCACTGCACAATTCTTGACCAAGCATTGCAAAGTATGATATGAAATGCTTATTAAACACCTTACAGACACATATTAACATTCTTATTAAAATTAACCTGATCTTGGTTCAAAATTTGTGCCACCAAGAAATATGACATCTGTGGAATGTGTAAGCTCAGTAATTAGGTCACAAAAATACTAAACAGAGACCTAAACTCCCTTGGAAATGTTTACTTTTATTTAAAAACAGAATTCTCAAGTGCCTCTCTGCTTTGTGATTTCATCCAGGACAAGAATGAAAATACTGAAATGTGGCAGGATTTCTAAGAGAATGAAAGCCAAGAAACACTGAAAACACAGTTTTGAGATTTCCGGTTTAATTTCCAGGACAAAGAGATTCATTGTCAGTTTATATCATCTTTGCTACATGGATACCTGGATCAACAAAAGCTTTTGACCTCTGTGGGGTCACCCAGTGCCCCATTTTGGCTCTGATTTTGCACTACTCTTCACAGTAGTGAAGTGCTGGGATGAGGCCAGGCTTTCTTTACCACATTGGCTCCTAATCATTCCCAAAGGAAGAACTGGAAAATATTTGGGATTTTTCTTCTATACTTTCACATGTTTATTCTCAGAGCAATTATCATTTGTGTTTTGAGCCACATGTTGGGTAAAGATGGAAGAAGCATTTAACTACATTTTTTCCCTAAAGAGCAATATCATATTTTTGTTAGTATAGTGCTTTGTTTTCTTTTGCTTTGACACATGGCTTCTGTAAAAATTTCAGTGTTTTCCTTTGGACTTAAGTACCCAATTTAAGGGAATAAAAACAAAAACCAGTGCATGACTTTTTCATGTTATGAATTTAGTTGCTTTTCATGATCAATCATTTTATGGTATCATTCAACTCATTATCATCCTACACCCATTATATGTGACAAAAAGTATCAATTTTGTGGATTTTGTGACAAAATTCATTAGTACTCTGGGTTTCACTTAGCATTATTTTTCACAAATGCCATTTCCTTTCCTTTTAATCTTACTTCATTTTTATGCTCAAATATGGGAATAAGACAAAAAAAGGGCAAGATTTTGTTAGCAGCCAATTCTTTCATATCACCTTGGCATATACAATTTCATGAAATAAGTCAAAGAAGAAGACAAAGAAATGTAAAGGGAAGCAGAGGTTATTAAATTTGATTAAGGGATAAAATTTGGTTCTCTGCTGTCCTGATTTGTTTTGGGTCAGAATGCATTGAACAAATGTTATTATTTTTTTATTGCTGAAATCTGGTTGTGGCTATGTTCTGGCATCTCAGTATATCTTATGATACTTTACTGTATGTTTCATATCCATTTCTTTTTTTTACATTCCCATAGCCACCACTCTATGTCAACTTTTAACACCTTACACTTTAGAAATCAGCCATAGCTTCCGAGCTGGAAATGACAATCTCAGATAACTGTCCACAAGAACAGTAGGGTTAAGTTGGGAACAAGTTGACCTGAGAGAGGCTGGGCTCAGCAAATAAAAGTTCTAGAGTCAGCTTATTGTTCATTAGACTTCCATCTTGAACCACCACTGCTGAGCCACTCTATACGCATTGACTTTTTACTACCTGAACCACTGCTTCCCAATAGATTCCTCCAGTGACTCAGCCACTAAACTGAAAGCTCCTGGTTTTACTCCAGTTTAGCATGTAGGAATGACTGTTTTTTCACATTCCACCCTGACCTCTATCCCTGGTTTTTGCCCTCCATTTATCCTATTTGTCTTCTATATACAATGTTTATTCTCTTTTTGGAGACACTCATCAATTTTTTTTAAGATTTTTTATTTATTTATTTGACAGAGAGAGAGACAGTGAGAGAGGGAATACAAGCAGGGGGAGTGGGACAGGGAGAAGCAGACTCCCTGCAGAGCAGAGAGCCCGATGTGGGGCTCAATCCCAGGACCCTGGGATCATGACTTGAGCCGAAGGCAGACACTTAACAACTGAGCCACCCAGGCACCATAATTATGTTTTTATAAATGCAAACTGTTCTCTCTATTGGAAGGGAAGATGAATGGTATTAAAGAATTTTTTTTTAATCTGGAGAATTATCAGAATAGATGAGAGGGTTTCTAGAAAAATTAGGAGAATCTGCCAGGTTACATGATATCTTTTAGTGCAGTGGATTTTATGTTATGGTATAATTCATTTTAAAGAAATAAAGTCAGTTCACAACACACCAATATTGCCATCCATTCCATGACCTTGCCTCCTTTATTTTTGTGTCTTCCGACTGATAATTGAAGGAAGCATGTTATATGGTTTATGGCATCTTCATCTTTGGGTCTTAGTCTTGCTCCTGCCTGTTCTGTCCTGGGTGCTCTACTCTGTTCCTGGTTTTATACATCCTTTGCTTTTTTCTTCTGGTATCTTTTTTTTTATTATGTTATGTTAATCACCATACATTACATCATTAGTTTTTGATGTAGTGTTCCATGATTCATTGTTTGTGTATAACACCCAGTGCTCCATGCAGAATGTGCCCTCCTTAATACCCATCACCAGG
Organism: Mirounga angustirostris; assembly: GCF_029215605.1. NCBI lineage: Eukaryota > Metazoa > Chordata > Mammalia > Carnivora > Phocidae > Mirounga > Mirounga angustirostris. Next base: position 115,721,345 of record NW_026991715.1, read on the forward strand.
CTAACCCATCCCCCCACCCCCGTCCCCTCTAAAACCCTCAGTTTGTTTCTCAGAGTCCATAGTCTCTCATGGTTCATCTCCCCCTCTGATTTCCCCCCCCCTTCATTCTTCCCCTCCTGCTATCTTCTTCTTCTTCTTTTTTTTTTTTAACATCTAATGTATTATTTGTTTCAGAGGTATAGGTCTGTGATTCAACAGTCTTACACAATTCACAGCGCTTCCCATAGCACATACCCTCCCCAATGTTTATCATCCAGCCACCCCATCCCTCCCACCCCCCATACTTCAGCAACCTTCAGTTTGTTTCCTGAGATTAAGAATTCCTCATATCAGTGAGGTCATATGATACATGTCTTTCTCTGATTGACTTATTTCGCTCAGCATAATACTCTCCAGTTCCATCTTCTGGTATCTTTTGATACCAAATAAACCACAGACATGTCAGCCCTTTAGGCAAAAATTGCCAGTCACCTTCTTTTCACTTTGCCCTTATTTAGCCTGGCCCTTAGTCCTCAGCTTATCTCCCAATTTTGACCCATCTGCTATTTTTAGTCAATGCTAATCTGCTTTCCCCCGCTCTGACATTCTTTATGGTTGAAATTAATTCCTCTGGCTCTTTTAAATCTCAGTCACATGGGATGGGATTTCCTTTTGCCCTGTCCCCAGTTTCTGAGACCTTAAAATTTGATAAGGTTTACTTTTCTGGTCCAGAGAATCTTGATCCTCCAGTAAGGGCCTTCTGACATGAAATGCTGATTAATCTTCATTTCCCTCTCCAAATTCATTCTCTGCCCAGCTTTGTCTCTTGAAAGCCTGACCTCTTTAGGGATTGTGCCACCTAAGCTCTCTTGCCTTCTGGTTTCCATGTGGGTTCAGCAATGATGGAAATTAGCAGACCGGAAATAAAAGGAAGTGGGGTTTTATTCTCTCTGCTTTTCCTCACCTTGTTTGGGCAATGGCCATCTTCCTTTACCTATAGTTCCAGGTATTTTAGTTAAGTGGCCCTGCTCTTATGGCTCTGGCCCTCACTGGGTAACATGATTCTCTTTTTATCTCGTCTAGTATGGAGGAGGTAAAAGCTTTCCACCATAGCTGGTCCTTGCATGTTTTGCCATTCTTCATTGGTAGTTTTAATCTGGTCCACACTTCTGTAAATAGTTACGTCACTAAAGTTTCTTCAATTAGTCCTTTGTACCATCTATTTCTTGCAGGATTTCTGACTGATACATAGGTTTGAGAATAAGACACAAAGCATATGTAATTGATGCTAATAGGTCTTTATAAATGTGACTGCCCTTTGGGGGATGGTGATGTGAAGGTCACACTATATGTCTCAGAGTTATATGTACACACATTTTAGGCAGATGGAAAAACTGATACTGTGAAGAGAGGATTGCTTGAGGAACATGGAGAGTTAAGATTTTCTCTCTGAAGGGATGAAATATTAGGATGGGTACACTTGGATAGCCTTCTACTCTTCTGCTAAGAGTAGATACTCTTCTACTCTTCTTCATAAATTGAGCAGGAAGAAGTACCGTGGGCATGCATTTTGTGAAGAGTAATAACAAAGGATGCTGAGACTTTCTGTAAGATGGGGCTATCAGAGCAACAGGAAAAGTGGGACTAGTAAGAAGCTAGATCATACTGATGTGTACTCACTTTCTGGGGAGGTCTCCCTAGAAACATGGCAGTAGTGCTATAGTCAAAGTTCAGTTGTGGGTTACCAAATTATTGCCTTAATCCACTGGTCTACAGCTTGAACATGTCTCTGTACCTTTAAGCCCCATCAGATTGCAGAAAATTTGGGGTATTCAATCACTGTGCAGACTCTAGTATTTTTGTCAAAAACATTGAGCTACACAGCTAGATTTAGGTGGGGAGTTTAGGAATTATCTGGCAAATTACTGTGTGCCAACAGTTAAATGGATTCAGTCTGGACCCAGGTTGATTTTTTTTTTTTTTTTAGCTTATTCAGCCAATCTAAACTGGCTGTCTATGGCAGACCAAAGTTAACAGGCTTTTAGACAAGGGACTGTCACTAGCAGAATGAAGTGGAGTCATATTCAGGGAAATCATGAAATCCTTGTGTTTTAGCTGGGGTTAAAAAAGAAGAGTGAATACTGGGTGTTTACCCCAAAGATACAAAAGTAGGGATCCAAAAGGGTACGTGCACCCCAATGTTTATAGCAGCAATGTCCACAATAGCCAAACTGTGGAAAGAGCCAAGATGTCCATCGACAGATGAATGGATAAAGAAGAAGTGGTATATATATACAATGGAATATTATGCAGCCATCAAAAGGAATGAGATCTTGCCATTTGCAACGACATGGATGGAACTGGAGGGTATTATGTTGAGCGAAATAAGTCAAACAGAGAAAGACATATATCATATGATCTCACTGATAGGAGGAACTCTTAATCGCAGGAAACAAACTGAGGGTTGCTGGAGTGGGGGGTGGGGTGGGAGGGATGGGGTGACTGGGTGATAGACACTGGGGAGGGTATGTGCTCTGGTAAGTGCTGTGAATTGTGCAAGACTGTTGAATCTCAGATCTGTACCTCTGAAACAAATAATGCAATATATGTTAAGAAAAAAAAAAAAGAAGAAGAAGAAGGTAGCAGGAGGGGAGGAATGAAGCGGGGGAAATCGGAGGGGTAGACGAACCATGAGAGATGATGGACTCTGAAAAACAAACTGAGGGTTCTAGAGGGGAAGGGGGTGGGAGGATGGGTTAGCCTGGTGGTGGGTATTGAGGAGGGCACATTCTGCATGGAGCACTGGGTGTTATGCACAAACAATGAATCATGGAACACTACATCTAAAACTAATGATGTAATGTATGGGGATTAACATAAGAATAAAAACAAAAAAACAAAACAAAACAAAAAAAACATATGTTCTTGATTTTAGCTTCAATATAAATTAACAATTTCCTCCCCAAATGTCTTTTATTAATTTTTCTTAGCTAACCAATAAAACTAATGTTTTGTTTCTCAAAAAAAAAAAAAAAAGAGTGAAGAACTATATTTTTGTAACTTTTTTTTGGCAGTGAGTGGTGAGATACTGACTGAAAGTTAGACAGTGTTAAAAACAGAAGTTCCATGTTCTAAAATTTTAGGTCATAGAGAAAAGTTAATAGCAGTATTAATCTTTTGACCTGTGTCAATTGAAATGGCTGATGATACGGACCCAATTCACCAGATTTTTGTTCCATGTTCATTGGGCAAGGGTGATTTCAGACAAGTCCCTCAGTCTTTGCCCTGAGTTAAATCTCTACCCTTTATGTTTCTCCAGTTCTGTCCTACTCAGTAAAGAGCCACACAACCCACACTCATAGTGAACAAAGCTATTATTTAATGGAATCTTTCCATTGTGAAACCAAATTATTTTAATTGGCTTAAAATATTACTAAATGCTGAAAGCCAAGTACATGACCTCCGGCCCTGCTAGTGTTTAAGATATCATACTCTTCATACTTTCTAGTCAATGTCTCAGGCCCATTTCTGAAGAAGGGCCAAATGTAAGTAAATTCATAGTGTTTAGATCAGGGTTTTGCCAACGTATATTATGTCTCATATAAGCCTTTATTATATAACTTGTTTGTTGACATTCAGGGTGTGTCTAGAAAGTATATTTTTGATTTATTCTACTCACCTAGGCAGAGTGCCCTGGACATTAGAGGATCTGGTTTATACTTCATGGTTTATTTTTTGTGGTTGTATATTTCCTACATTTTGTTCATGTGCCCTTGTACTTCTTAGGAAAAGCTTGACAGCTCATTTTTATATATCAATAAATAAGTAAGTAATACATCATGGATCAAAGGCCACAGCAGCAGCACCGTAGAGAGAATTATATTGTCCTAGGCACTTATGTACTTATAATGATGATATCCTTGGACCCAAGGCCTAACACATTTTTCATTAGGACTATTAGATTCCATACAAGATCAACAATTACAAACACTCTAGTGAAGATGATTAAAATTCAACAGGCTTCTTTTATAGGCTTCAAAGTTTAGTATTCTCATATCTTCCTCTTTGGCCTGACTTCTTTCTGTATTTCAGAATTCCCTTGTTTGATTTCCAAAAATTACTCTGTTAATACCTCTTAAACCCAGGGGCATAATTGAAGAAGAATGAAACTTGGAATTCTCAAATCTTTAATGAGCCTCCTCAGAGCCAGGTCCAGTTTAGGAATTCCATCCAAGAGCAAGCATGCCTATCACTCTACATGCTCCAGGTCAAACTTTAATAACCTGTAGTCGAAGAGGGGATTTATCTTCTGTAAAATCCACCAGGTTTCCTTTGGGAAGAAAAGAGCAGGTTTGAGAGGGGTACTCCTCAGAAGCTGTGATCTAGAATGTATCTCTGCGTTGGTGGATGTTCATCTCCTTAGTTAGCACTGTCTCCCACCCCAGTACAGCGCCTGGCATAGAGGAGGACTCACACATTATTTGTTGAATCTGTGATTGAATAAATATAATTTTCAAAGGCAGGTAGAAATCTTAAATCTTTAACTTAGACATATATCACCTACATTTCAAGGCAAAACAAAGGACATTTTATGAATAAAGGAAAATAAAATATAGGGAGATGGGGAAAAAAAGGAGAGACAAAGTGAAAAGCAGAGAAGAAACAAGATTATGGCACTTTCTTCTCATAACATGATTGAATATTTTGGTATAATAGTATACTTAGTTATCTGTTAAATTGTCTTGTTTTGGCTTTTTCTTTCTGTTTTGTGGTCAATAGTACTGGGCAGATTTAAGCAAAATCATGGCCATCGATATTTGTCTTAAGAGCATTTTTATCCCTTTTATCATTTCATTCCCAAGTAATTAGAATAATAATGTCATCATCAATAAAGATATCTTACATGTTTAGAAGCACTGAGTCCTCATGACTGCCCTGTAAAGTAAATTTCATGATTTCTTAAATTCTACAGATGAGGAGATTGAGATGAGGTAGTTTAAAGGTTAAGTTCTTTTGCCCACGGTCACACAGTATGCATGTAGCAGATTGGAACCTAGGTAGCCTTTCCCAACACCTTCTTTCTGGGTGTCCAGGATCCTTAATGCATCTTCGTGGTATGTACAACCCCATTACAGTGCTCACTCCTGCTGTGAAGCCTCAGGGGGCTTACAGTGTATCTGGGCTTTCCTAATCTTACACCCTTCAAAACTTGTCTTGTGTGCTTCAGAGCCCTGCACTGAGAAATAAATCCTTACTAATGGATTAAGAGCTGATAATGAGTTAATCTGTTGTCATTCCAAGATTTTTTTATATATTTAACAGAGGCGCCCTGAAGATTGTGCTTTGCCCAAAGGAGTTACTACAATATTGAGAAGTTTAGACAGTTGGTAGATCTTTGGGAGAGGGACACTAATTTAGTCTAGGCTGACTTTTCAGTGCCCTTCACATCACACTAAAAAAGCAGACATCTTAGCATATGCTTTGGAAAGATGTGATGAGAGAGTAAGTGTTGCATGTTCCTTCCTTATTTATAAGTAATTCTAGTCAGGCTCATTCATATGTATGTACTCATTTCCCCTTTTGGCTATGAGAGCACCAGGGAAGTTTTTGCCTGTATCCTTTGGGGTTTCTTGGGAGAGGGCAGTTTGACACTGGTGAAGAGAGACTGCATTGCTCTTTTTGATTGACATTTGTGCTGATGCAGCAAGCAAACAAGCTTCTCTGTGGGGGTGTGTGTTCAGAATCAATTCAGAGTTCTGTTTTAGTGGTATTGTTTGTTGTGGTATATGTGTGTGGATGGAGAAAAGGAGAGAGAAGGGGGGAGAGTGGGGAGAGAGAGAAAGAGAAGAAGAGAGAGAGAAAGAATAAAACTGTGGATTTAACTAGAATTTAGTTACATCTGTGCCTTTCTATGAGAACCCTCCTATATCCTACCTGAGACCTTGGGCAAGATAACTTACCTCTCTGATACTCAATTAGGAGAACTTCTCAGTCCGGACAGGTTGTAATTCTATGATTCAGTGATTTAAACATTTGGCATTGGTAAACCTTTACTTCAAGGGCCTCACCAACTGTCTTAGGTTGAGTTCCCAAGAAGCAGACCCTGAGACAAAGATTCCTATGCAAGTGATTTTTTAAGGAAGTGTTATAGGGAAGAGCAGGAAATGGATGGGAAAGAGGACAGGAAAAGAAGCGAAGCAAAGATCTATCTTGGGCAGAGCCCGGCAGAATGTCTATCAGCCTTATCCACATGGGAGCTCTGGAGTGTTAGCTGTGCCTCAGGGTTGTCATGACAGGAGACAAGGGAGCTGGGTTTTCTGCCTCTGTCACTTGTTAAAGGCCACCTTGTCTCCCCATTCATCTTCTCCCCAGTTCCCTGAAATTCTCATTTTTCTCAGGCATGCATGCATGCATGCAAAGGGAATCTAGCAGACTGAGAACAGTTCTTTTGAAAAAGAGTAGGTGCTAGCTGTTAGAAGTAAAAGCATATTCAAAGGGGAATGGTGCACAAAAATGCTGGAATGAGATCTGAGAAGAGCTGGATGGAGCACCATTCTTCATTCTACTATACATCATGAAAATGGTTAAGTTTGTGACATAGCTGTTATTGTCAACAGTCTGTTTACATAGAGAGAAAGATGGTAAATAGGACTCAGAAAGCAGCCGCTCTCTTTCCAAGACTCACCAGTGAGGCCAAATGCCATCGTCAAACAGAGTCAATTCTTATCCTTAATCCTTATCCTGATTGCTAGCAAAATTTCAGGAGACATGGGAAAGGCATCAACCACGTCTGATGCAGTGTAGAATTTTGATTCCCTCCTAGGTCAGTATAACATTTTCCACATAAGGCAGAAATAGCCTTAGGACAAAAGTTGTCTGCTCTTGGATTGTCTGGGTGGCTCAGTTGGTTAAGCATCTGACTCTTGATTTTGGCTCAGATCGTGGTCTTGGAGTCATGGGATTGAGCCCCCTATTGGGCTCTGTGCTCAGCGTGGAGCCTGCTTGCGATTCTCTCTCTCCCTCTGTCTCTGCCCCTCCCCGCCACTTGTTCTCTCTCACTTTCTCAAAATAAATAAATAAAATCTTAAAAAAAAATTGTCTGCTCTTTGTGTATGATGTCCTGAATCTTATAAATGAGAATATTCTAAAAAGTAATCACATGAAGGGTAAAAAACTAAAAGGTAACTGGGGGAATCTATGCATATTCAAATATTCTTAAAAGCCAAGATATTTATGTTCAATTTTCAGGCAATGGTTTTATTCTCTTCTCAGACATACTTATTTTTTTTAATGAGTTACTCATTTCTTTCAAAACATCTACATACTTAAAATGTTTTCCTTATGAATCAATTTTTTATTTGACAGAAGTGAAGATACTTGTGCCCATAAAAAATGCCATGTGTTTTTGAAGTGTTAGAAAAAACAGCTCTTTGGCACTAAACAAAGCTGAGGCAGGAACTTAGGAGAGCAGCTGCAGAATGACAGAAAAAATGTAAGATAATGAGACATGTGAGAGAATGTATAATTTAATGTGGGGCTTGAAGCAAATGGCGGGAGGAGGAACATAAATGAGAAAACAGTTAAAAATAGTGACTAAAATGACTTTAAATCCAATAAAACATAAAATGAATCAATTAGTGCTTAAATGTTGGAGGAGGCATGATGCTATGAAAGAATCTGGAAAAGGCTGACAGATTTTTCGTCTATGAATTTAAATTCATAGGACCAACAATTTCTCCACCTAGAGAGATTTATCTGCTGTTTTTTTCTTCTTATACTCGTTGACAAAATGACTTCCTTTCTTTTCCACTTTCTGAGATGTGAATCAATCTGTTATAGAAGCCTCGGTTTTTAGTTTTCTGAAAACATTCCACAAGATGTATGGAAAAATGTGTTCAAGTTTTAGAAAATTCTTGGAACTCCTGCAAAACTGGCTCTCCCTGCATATGGATATTAGAGGTACTTCTTAGTTGTTGACCAGAGTTGGCTCTGGCCCCAATTCTGGGGAATGATGGCAAGTACCATGTGGCTCCCTATGATGCTGGTTTACTTCTTCCTTGTTTTTAATGATATTGTCCATGAGCCTGTGTATTAGATCCTGAAACAAGAATGTCCAGAGTCTTTGCGGTGAGTGTGTATTCCATGGGAAATTATGGGAAGCTTTTTTTTAAGACCCTGAAAGCTTTTACAAACAGGCTGGCTATCTGTCTTCCTGGAATGGCTTACCTAAAACTTGCGTTCATGGAAGTAAAGACCTGGAAGATTTCTGGAAACCCTTCCTGTTTCTAGGAAAATAGTGTGTTCTTCATAACAAGAACTCACTCAGTGCTAGTTGGATACATGAAGGGATAAAGTAATAGGAAATTAAGGTTCACAGGTTATGCCAACAAAATGACAAATTTTCACCTTAGAATTGGGGGACAGTAAGAAATCTTTTATTTTTAACTAAAGTCCAGTCTAACAAACATCTTTCTTATAACTTAGGTTTTTACATTTTCAAAAATCCAACCATTGATTCATCTTATTTTTTTTTACTTCATCAACCCTAGGTTTTATTTATTTTTTAATTAATCAATTAATTTTTATTATTATGTTCAACTGGCCAGCATATAGTACATCATTAGTTTTTGATGTAGTGTTCAATGATTCATTAGTTGCATATAACACCTAGTGCTCATCACCACACGTGCCTTCCTTAATACTCATCACCTGGTTACCCCATCCCCCCACCCCCCTCCTTTCTGTAACCCTCAGTTTGGTTCTAGATGTGTGCTTCTAATGGGTTGGTTTTCTAGTTTTTCTTCAATTTTCCTCCATATCCATATCAATGGTATGTGTAACAATCAACTTAGCACTGAGGAAACATGGTAGGTAACATGTTTCTTTCTAAGAGCTTTGAAATTTCCCCCCTATTATCTTATTCATTGCAAGAATATACTTTGTGGAGAAATCTGTATCAGAATTTTGTGACCAGCTATGGTTTTCTACTCCTATCCATTTACATTAAGGTAGTATTTCTAAAAAATGGTCTATGAACCCACTGCCTCAGAATCACCTTGAATACTTGTAAAAATCCAGATTTCCTGGACTCCACACAAACCAATGAAATAGAATTCTAGGGCATGGGCTATGAAATCTGCATTTTCCCAAGATCCCAATGTAATTCTTGTGAAAAGTTGAGAACCACCGGCCTAAAGTGTAGAGGGTACCCCAGGCAAAATTGTGCAGTAGGTTTTGTCTTCAGGGATGTTTGGCTACTCTTCCATGTTCCTTCCCTGTCTTCAGCACCTCTGATTGTTATGTCAATTCTCCCAAATATATTTTACAATGAATTTATACTATTATGTGAATGATATGATTTGTAGCCTATTCTAGATTGTGTATTTTAAAAATAAGACTGCTAAGGATAGTAAGCTAGGCCTAAAAATGACTGGTTCTCTAATGGTGGATTTTTAGCCACTGTTAACAAAAGAATTATTTGGGGCGGGGGATGGGCAACCTCCCCAGCAACCATCACATCACTAAGGCAACCTTCAACCATTCACCTACTCACCAGATGGCCCTTCTAAAGTCACTTAGTTCAAGGTCCCAGGAAGCAGGAATCTGAATAGGGTTGAGGCAAAGCTCATAGCAATCTTTTGTTTCCCACTATCCCTTTAAAAGTATTTAATTTGGGAAATTCTTGCCCTATCCCAGATGAAAACTTGTGCAGTTTCATGACATTCTGGTCCTTTAAAGTAAAAAAATGCAGTCTCAATGGAGTCATTCACAGCATCTAGTTTCATGTAATAATCAAAATTTTCAACTTGATTTAAAACTGAATCTTCCCTTTTCCCCAGCTAGGTTTTGCCTTGGATGGTCTGCTCACAATGGCCTTTCTCTTTTTTCCCCATCTGGTGTTTCTCATTTTCTCTTAGCTTGATAACTACTATTTCTTATCCTGCCAGGACTGAACTAAGGGGACACTGGAGGGGTAAGAGGGATAGGAACGTTCTTACTGGACTGGTACTATCTCACGATGGTTTGACATTCTGAACTATAGAAAACCTCAGTCAGTTCTTCAGAAACTGCCATTGGGCACATTTGATTGCACATCTTGTGATATGGATGATATATTTTTCTCAAGTTGTCTGTTCCCTCCTCAGACCATGGTATTCTTCCCCCCCTTCATTCCTTCCTTTCTGCCTTTCTTTTCTCCTTCCATCTTTTCTTTTACTTTTTTCTTTGTTTGATCACTCCACACAGATGTGCTTACCTCAAAGTGATCCTTTTAAGCAGTATTTTAAATGGTTTCAAATAAAATCAAATGCTCCCTTCTTTTTGTGTTAACACACATGGCTCTTTTTCCTTAATAAATCCTGGAAACAGGCAGATTACAGTACAGCTGCAGGCTCTCCTTTGCATTGTACTTGTTAGCCAGCTGTTTCAGATACCTATTGCTGCGTAACAAACATCCCACATGGTGGCTTAAAATAGCAATGATTTGTTATTTCTAATGGTTCTTTGAGTTGACTGGGTAGTTTCTTTGCCTGTTTTGGCTGGGTTTGCTCATGAGCTGCATTCAGCAAGGGGGCTGGCTGGGCTGGAACACCCCAAATGGCCTCATTCATATGTCTAACAGTTGGTTTTGGTTGTTGCCTGGGGTGTCCTTCTCCTCCCAACCAGTGTCTTTCAGCAGGTGAGATTGACTTTCTAAGTGGCAGTCTTGGTATAGTGTCCCAAGAGAGAACAGTGTAAGTTTCAAAGCCTTTTAAGGCTTAGACTTCTTTTTTTTTTTTTAAGATTTTATTTATTTATTTGAGAGAGAGAATGAGAGAGAGAGAGCATGAGAGGGGGGAGGGTCAGAGGGAGAAGCAGACTCCCTGACGAGCAGGGAGCCCGATGCGGGACTCGATCCCGGGACTCCAGGATCATGACCTGAGCCGAAGGCAGTTGCTCAACCAACTGAGCCACCCAGGCGCCCCTAAGGCTTAGACTTCTAAGTCACTTAATGTCACTGTTGTCACATTTTATTGGTCAAAGTAGTCCAAAGGCCAGTCCAGATTCAAGGAGTAAGGAGGTAGATGCCATGTCTTGATGGAGGAAGTGACAAAATCACAATGCAGAAGAGCTTAAATATCATGATGAGAGGAATCTGTGGTCGTATTTCATAATTACCACACTAACTTTTTAGAGTTTTTCAGATTTCTGTCAGATACCAGTTTACCGTGTCTCTATAACTTCCAGAAGATATATATCGAATTCTCTAAGTGGTTCCATTGAAGAAACTCCCTCATTCTGGGCTTGAGGGCAGGCAAAACAAGGGAAGGAAGGACACACAAAACAGCTCATTCCAAAGAAATCCTCTATATAAACATCTCTCTAATTTCTGATACCCCCATCTTTTCATTTCATCTGTGTGACTAAGAATCAAATAACCTGTTTATAGAAGACTTCTTTGTAAATTCTGTATGTGGTCTCATACCTCCTTTCAAATTCAATATTTATTGCCTTTTGGTGTCTTCACCCAAACTTTATCTTAACACTCTCTTATACTTATTTGAAAAAGTTTTCCAAAGCAAGCCTCTCTAACTTCTGAGCAAACGATAACTAATAGTGTAGCTTTGCAGTCATATGGGCTATGGTTTGACTCCCATATTTGCCACTCACTTCTTGTGTCTGAACCTTACATGATCATCTCTGCAGTGAGACTAATAAGACATACCTCATGTGAGGCGTAAGTGCATTTTGACAATCCCATTCCTTTTTCTCAGTGATTTGTCTACTGTGTCGTGTGACCCAGTTCTGGCTAATTACTTGGGGTTTCCAAGAGAGCTCTAAAAGATGAAACCTCTTCCCTCCTTTTTTTAGTTAGGATGCTATTTTACAAGGAAATGCTATCTGAAGCTAGGGTAGTCATATCGTGACTGTTCATCTCATGAGGATGGTGAGATGTGAGACTGGAAGAAGATCCTGAATGAGACCCTGAACTAACCAGGAATGTCACTTCCAGAATCTTACTATGTGAGAGAAATAAATTTATTATTTTGTTACTGATTGCTGAGTATTTTACTTGCAGCCCAAAGCATCCTAATTGATATAGTGCTTATTATTGTATATAGAGAAGGGGTCAGTACCCAACTTTTTCAGGTAGATTAAAAAAAGAATAAGTAAAACAAGGCTGAGAGAGTTAAGTAAATTGACTAAACCATGCTGTTAATCATTAGCAGTTAGGAGACTAGGGACTCTGACCTTTAACTTACAGGATACATTTCTAGTCAGCAAATATTTTACTGAGCACCTACTAAATGCAAGTCCTTAGAAGGTACCTTTTGCATCCCTGGGCTTGCATATCAGGAGGCAGCATGATGTGGGGAGAACAAGGTGGCAAAGTGAAAAGAACACAGGGATTGGTTCCATAGACAGCCCATTTCTGCCACTTAATCAGCATGTGATTTAGGGCAAGTCCCCTGCAAAATTAAGTAAAGTAATATTGTGAATCCTGTCTCAAGATTGTGTCCAAACTAGCTTTAAGATGTCAGCAAAGTGGTTGGGTTGGGATTTGTTCCCCAAAGGATGGTAAAACAGGACAGAATTCTTCTGAAAGGCAATTTGGGGTCTTTGGAGCAGGAAGCAAGCCAAACCAAGCCTGGCTGGGAAATCTTTACCCTGAGGGCAAACTCAGGGGCCAGAGGCCAGCTCCAGTTGATGATAAGGGTGGTAGGTGGACCTGGGGCCAGAAGGGGCTGTTTGGGAACTCGTGTGAATGAAGTTCCAGGAAGGTGGCTGCAAATATCCTCAGGGTATCTCTGGCCTGCCTCTTGCTGCCCCTAGGTCCTGGATGTGTTCACCTGGTATTGAAAGCTGACAAGGCAGGTAAGAGTTTTCAAGTGTGCACAAAGTACTTTGGACAGAGAAGCTCAGCAAGCTTTCTTTTGGAACTGATCCAAATGTCAGAAAATCCTTCTTCCTCCTTCTTCCCGTTGTTGGGGTGGGGAAGAAGCTACACATAGTGCTGGAAGAATCTGTACTGGGAAGTAGGAGTATGTTTTGGGAATCCAGGAGTTTGAAATAGGCTTTATCCCCAGGTAGAGCAGAGTTGTACTTTGGGTGAACGGGAACTGTGTCAGCCTGCTAAGAACTGACCAAGAGCCTTGGGTAGGGGCTTAGATGGCAAGGATTAGGAAGAATTTGTGTAAGATTGGGATCCTTGAAAACAGATTCTGAGCTAGAGATATGCATGTAGGAAATTCCTTGTGAGTACTCTCAGGAACACCATCTGTAAAGGACCGAAGGAGGCAGGATTAGTAAGAAGGAGGAGATAAACTTCAGTAGGGTGGCAACAAAGGCCTCAGCCAATCCTAGCAGAGCCCTGGAGCTAGAAGCACCCTTGTAGAAAGGGAGCCTTGCTTTAGCCAAATATTGGGTGCAAGCTGCCCAAGGGGTTATAACTTTGCACAAGGCAGCTTCTTTTGGCTGATTACAATTCTCAGAGAGGGACACTGCTTTGAACCATTGGCAGCCAGCATTCTCTATAGCTGGAAGAATGAGTGAGTTGGTCTTGAGTGGGAAATCGGGATGGCTCATCATAGCATCCACTATAAAACCCAGTTCTTGCCTCCTGCTAACCAATGTGATGCAATACAAGGGCCTCATTATTACTCTCAGCTCACTCTGCCTTAAGCCATGTAAATTCATATGTAGTTGTTGATAAAAAAAATGCTCGCAATGTTTTTGTAGTTCCTGAGTACTTGGCCTGCCTGTCAATAACTAGTATCTCTCACTGTTTCAGGAAGAGATTCTGTCCTAGCCCTGGTCCTGAGGCACCCCCCCCCCCCCCCCCAGCAAGCTCCCAGGCAAAGGGAGGAACCGGTGCAGGTGTGCCATGTGTCACACCAAGAGTTGTTTCTATGCCCAGAGCTCTCATTTAGAGGCACATGTCCATAGATGTCCATAAATTATAGAGGGGGTATTCAACTTCACCCTACCCATAATTAGGGAAAATTTCTCACTACTTTTTGGAAGACCTGCACTCTTTATTAAAGAATCTTAGCCTTTCTGCGATCTATTGCATTATCTTAAAAAGGTATATATTAAAAGCCTTAGGTCCATTCTTTTCTTCTCTTCCAACTGTCATAATAACCATCAATGTATAATACACTTGGTTTCTAAGATTTGTATTACCTGTTGTTTTGACATTAGCCCCTGAGAGAACGTTTAATGAGTGACTACTATGTTTCCTTTACTAAACACTTTCCATGTACTTTTTGTTTTAATCCAGGCACCAGCTCTACCAATTAAATACAACTGTACCCCCATTTCACATGTGATGATACTGCAGAGGTGAGGTGATTTGCCCAAGTTCATGCAGCTAGTGGCAGAGCTGCGGCTGGAACCCAGGTAGTTGAATGACAAAGCTTGAGAGGTTTCCTTCTACAGCACATTGGTGATCGCCCAACCCTGTCCCACAAGAGGCTAATAAGCAGGACATGAGTAAATACCTTGATCTCTAGAAAACAGAAAGCTATTGCACTTAAGCAAGTAAAAACTAAGAAATAAACTTAAGATTTTTTTTAAAAAGTACATGGTGGTGCTATTTGAACATCATTCATACATCAGCTGCTTTGCATTTCCAGCATAGTTTGATATCATGGATGACTGGTGCAGACCCTCTGTTTGAAGCAGACCAGACAGAGTCCTAACAGCAATAACCTTTAAATCAAGAAAGTTTACTCCAAATGTTCCCAACATAGCCCAAAGCCAGAAAAGTTCACAGCTCTACATTAAAATGTTAGAAAAAGATCACATTGCAGCAGCTGCTTATGTGGATTACCTAGTCTAGCCATTCTGCTAAGACTTAAAAAAACCTGTCTGAGTTGTAGGAAGAAAAAAAGCAAGCCTCTAAAATATCAAGTTGATGCCTGTTGGTAGGGCTGTGATTTCCCATTTGTTGCCCCAGAAGACTCAGGTGTATCTGAAATAGAGTCAAGATGTTTTTCCAGACTCAGGCAGTGGAAGGTTTCATTTCTGTACTTACCCCCACTGTGTCCTATGTTGTTTCCAGAACCATAGCTTCCCCTGAAAAAAATTTAATCCTTGAAATGTTTCTCAGTGATCCAAAGCACATTAGGAAATCACAGTCCCTTCTTACAGCCATTTTATGCAACTTCCCTTTAGTACTTTACAAAGAAATAAAAAGAAACGGACTTTGCCCTCTAATGATGTCTTCTGAATAAAGGCCAGTGATTCCATTATTTGTGTATGTGCATGTGCACCTGTGTGCACATGCGTGTGCATACACCTGGCCCTTTTGAGATTTAATGCACCTTAAAATTGATTAAGATTTTTATTTTTAAAGCATCAAAGCATGGTCTATAAGACATGGTATGATCTCCATTTTACAGAAGGGGAAACTGAAGTACAGCCTTGGAAAAGCTCTCACAATGAAATTAGAAACTGTGGTGGGGCTTTTCTGCTATCAAATTGTTTATCTCTTCATTGAACTCCTTACATTCCCATTTCTCTCCATAGAGATCTTTTTAACAACATTGGTTTGTTGCTATGGTTATTGTTGGGGTTAATTACAGTAAGAAAAATGACAGAAGTAGATCCTACAATAGAATATTTCCTTGTGTGGTGATGTTAAAGATGTGAGTTCTGATGTCAGAATTTAATAAAATAAATTTAATTCCAGTATTACCATCTAGACTCAGAGGTGGAAATGATATTCTTTTCAGAGTTAAGAGATTTGTTGAGAGGGAAGAGAGTGTTAGAGTATAAAGGTTCTGGCCCCACACAACAACGTTTTTATCACAAGGAACAAAGTAAAAGTTAAATTGTCAATCTAGTTTGAGGATGTTTATGAAAAGTTACGAATTACCTGTAAATTATCTGTGAACCTGAAACAGAGAGATCATGTTTCTCATTTTGCTGCTTTTAATTTCAGGGTATTTAGGCTTCCGTTGTGAAATGTTTTCTCAACTTAAAATCCCAGGGTTCCTCATGCATGGAGAGAAGTGGCATAAAAATACACACAACTGATGTCACTTCAAGCAAGGCCAATGAAATTCATGGTGTTGCTCCTGGAAGATAAACAGACTAAAAAGAATCCTCATGGTAGATCTCTTGGTTTATCCTTTGCTTAGTTTATTGGTTAAGATTTTGTTTGGCTCCATGTAACCTATAGTTGAACTACAGTGGCTAACCAAACAGGGGTGAGTTTTCAGAGTGATCAAGGGCTCTGGAGGTAATCATTCCAGTGCCAGTGTTTGAGGATGTCAACAGGGAATCAGGATCATGCCTTTTTTTCATTGTTGTTCTCCCATCCTTAATATATGACTTTCATCCTCATGGACTTAACTTTCACTTCTAGGCATCATATTCAAATTTCAGGCTAAGGACAAAAAGCAAAAAACACAAGACACACATGAGCTTACTCTATCCCTTTTAAATAATAATTTTTAAAAAGTTTTTAAAAATCCCATCTAATAGAGTTGCTTTTATATCTCATTGGCCAGCTGCAAAGGAGTTGGAGGAGGTATTTTAAAGTGGTAACATAGCCACCCTGAATTTTGGTTTTTGTTATTCAGGAAAAAGTAGAGAATAGTTATTGGGTGGCAAGATAGAACTAGGAATAGATTAATGCCTGTGGGAAGGAAAGGACATTCCTTTTCTTTTTTTTAAACGTTATACTTGATGCATTATGTAAGTTTCTATGTTCCATCTTCCATAAAGTTTTTCTTCATTCTTCTGCTTTTTCTGGATTCCTGTGGCACCTTTTCTTTTCCTTTCCTTTAAATAGAGTATCATCGATCCCATTCAATCCAGGTTAGTTGTTTACATGCTTATTTTCCTCATTTAGATAGTGAGCTCCTCAAGTGTTAGAGACCTCATCTAATTCGCTTTGGTAATCTCATCATTTACTACAAGGCTGGCACACTAGGAGGAACCAAAAAGGTTAATTGAATAAATATAAGGACCAGACAAAGCATGGTAGGTCATGATCCAGAGGAAATAGACTCTTAAGATTGGGTCTATCTATATGCCTCTTCCTCGGTCTTTCATTCTTTCTCCTAAGGACTTGACCATTCATAACCTCCTTCCCCCATCTGCACCTCTAACCCCAAGATTCTTCATACACCCTTACCTTGGGCCAGTTTCTTTCTACACAAAACGGATGTCCAGCATTTCCTAAAGTCCTGTCCTTTGGAAGGATTACCTTTCACCTTGAGTAGGATTATAGCACAGCAATAGCCCAGTGTTGGCTTGCACCACGAACCAAGTTGATTTATCAGCCAATAAAGCTCATTTGTTTTTCTTCAAAGGAGGTTCCCATCTGCATTGCACTACAAGGTGTAAGCTGAGTGAGAGGCTCGGATGTATCAGTTGTTGATGACATGGGGGTGGGCTGTTTGCTCAGGCCTATTTCTTGTACTTTCTGGCCCTGCTTATGCTTGATCTTTACTGTTCCACTTCCATCTTATGATTTTGATTTGATTGGTCTGAAAAAACTTTGGCCTTCAGGCTGAATCTGGTCTATTTTTGTAAATAAATATTTACTGTATCAGAGCCACACCTATTCACTTATCTATCGTCTCTGTCTATAGCTGGTTTCATGCCACAACAGCAGAGGTGAGTAGATGTGATAGCAACTCTATGGCTCACAAAGCCTAAAATAGGTACTATTTGCCTTTTTATGGAAAAAGTTGGCTGATTCAGGGAATCTGGGAATACAAGATTTTTGATTGAATCAACTCAAATGTTCTCATTCCAATATTCAGGGTTCCACTCTTTCCCAACCAGGGCCTTGATGTTGGTAGAACAAAACTGCTGAGACTGAGAATTCAGCTCTCTTTGGAGCTACTACAGTCATTAAGTGCTCAGTCTTTTTTGCTCGTTGGTGGCAAGAGATGAGATTCTCATTTGCCAAAATGCCCTCTGTCTTTCGCATTTCACCTTATATTGGTGATTAATCACCCTCAGCCTTCCATTGTCTTTCTCCAGTGCATCGGTGGCTCCCAGTAATAGCCATGCAATTTCATAGTCCCTATGAACCTAACAAATGCCTGAGATGTTTCTGCCAGTGCATTTCATTCTCACAATATCCTGACCTCATTCACACTCAGGGCTGGCATCATGGATTTGCAACTAGCAGAATTGCACAGGGCCCTGTGCTTAGAGGAGTCCCAGGCTTGGTTTAGTGTTGTGCTATCACCATCTTTTTTTTTTTTTAATTCTTAATAATTTTATCTTTGCACTGTATTTTGTAAGTGAAGTCGAATGGGGCAGTGGAGTATGTGCATAAACAGCAGAGATAGGTGCATTGTATTTGATCATCATTCTTTGCCATTCCATTAGCACAAGCATATGTCATGTTCCAAGAACACAGAATTCTCCCAGCATATGTGGGAGGTCAAGGAGCTGCAAAGCAAGTAAAAGATAAGCATTTTAAGTTTGCAACTAAGAAAGAGGTGGGGACTGGGATGACAGAAGGAAAAAGAAGGATAGGGCATAGTTTCTTTTCTTTCTAGTCCTATCTTATTCATCAATAAGCCAAAGATAGTGTTGGTAGGATATGCATATATCAAAAAGTGAAATGAAAACAGTCAAGTTATTTTTGTGCAGTGTTTCCACTGCTCTGCCAAGAATGAAATACAGATGCATGTGTAAGTTAGGAAATACAAATTGTATCATTTCACTGACTCTGCATACAAGTTAAATAATCTTATATTTGCATTTAAAATAATATTGCACAATGTAAAGATGAGCAGTAAGGTTCATACTAATAATTAAAAATTTTAATTGACAACAGCAGATAGCAAATAAAAACCCTATGAGAAGTCAGAACAAAATGAAAAAGCCTTACATTTTAGCAGGACGTCTGCCCTCCCCACTTTTATTTTGAACATGGGGCCCCACAAAATTTTAATTTTGCAGTAGGTCCTGCAAATTACATTGGTGGTCCTTTCATCCCTGAAGTTTTTCACAATTGCACTGCATGCTAAGGGCAGTCAGTGTACCACCTACCACTGGTCTTCATTGCTGGCCTGTTGGTGAGAAATCCAGCTCCAAAATCTTTTTTCAGGGTGTGGGTCCCAGAACAGCATCTGGGAGCTGTCATCAGTTTGGTTACCCAGGTGAAAAATCTGGGATGGAGATTTGCTCATAGGTGCACCTGGGTATGATCTCAGGACTATCTGTGAGAGGTGAGGGAAGCAGGAGGTCAGAGGGAGAGGTTGCATTGTAATGCAATTGCGAGGAAGTTTCAGATGATCTTGTGGGGCGTTCTGGAGCAGGGATGGCCCTTTAGAGTTGTTCCATTGAGGTAAGGGGCTGGGCCTTTATAGCCTCACAATGATCAAGCATTGGATGCAGGCTGTACCTGGGGGTAGGAAGGTATCATAATTTTTGGTCAGGCATTCTCCTTCAGCTGAGGGCAATTTCTAGAGAACCACTTGGTGGAAAACCCCTTAGCTGAAAGCAGTTCACAGCAGCTGGGGAATGAGCACCTCAGTCCTGAAAGGAATCTGTGTCTGAGTTGCAGCCACTGACCAAGGCCCATGCAAGAGACAGAAACAGGAAGGTATCAACAGATTCCAAAAGAAGCAAAAGGATTCCTCTCCATCTTCCAGTTTTTAAACATTCAGGCAATGTATAGCAGACAAGAAAAATGATTCTGTTAGATATAAGATATTTTTAGTGGATTAACTATGATTATTAAAATAGAGTTGGGTAAGACCAGTTTTAGTACAAGAAGACTAGTATTTTTTTTTTTTAATAATTCCCTTCTACCCTTTTTTTGTTGTTATTGTTCCAGTGTTTCAGGCTCAAACCCTGTCCTATCTAGACTTACAGAGAACTGTGGAAGCTAGCATACTCTTTTTTTTTTTTTAAAGATTTTATTTATTTATTTGAGAGAGAGAGAATGAGAGAGAGCACATGAGAGGGGGGAGGGTCAGAGGGAGAAGCAGGCTCCCTGCCGAGCAGGAAGCCCGATGTGGGTCTCGATCCAGGGACTCCAGGATCATGACCTGAGCCGAAGCAGTCGCTTAACCAACTGAGCCACCCAGGCGCCCTAGCATACTCTTTTTAAAAAGTGTTAGCAAGTTAATAGTAAACAAGTTAAACATATCAGTTGCATAAGACAACTGTTGGGGCCCACAATCCAAAGGTTACAAAACCATCTGCAGTATATAATGCAGTTTTAGAATTAAAAATAAAATACTTCCCTTATGATTGATGAGATTACATATGGGATGGGCTGAGATGGCATGTGAATGTGTGCATGTGTGTGGGTATGTTTGTTGGGGGTAGAGTGGAGGGGACACACCTTACAAGTTTGAACTGGGCAAGCCTAGGGGAATCATGTTTGGCCTAAGTCCCATGGTACAAGTTTGTACTGGGCCATGAAAGATGATGCTTGGTCCCGTGTGTGACACCTGGTGTAGGGGCTGAAAGGAAGGCATGCCTTGTCAGGGATTTTCCCAGATGCTTTCTGGCTTTCTCCACCATTGTCAGTGGCTCCTTTTAGACATACAAATCATGTATACCATGCATTGCCAGAGCACTAGTCCCTCTGGGAGGAACCTGGCAATTGTTCTTCCTCATTGGAATAATCTGGGTAAAGGGGGAAGATCAGCAAGAAACCAACCTTTTCCTTCCACGTAATCAAGAACTTTGTATTTTCTGGTTTGAAGGACAAAATCAGATTGGGCATTGGACAGAGTATCCAGGGTTATGGTGAGAACCAGGCTGTGTCTCTCTGTTGGCTTGACTGTTCTGCCCAGGGTAGTAGGGTCAGAAGAAGAGGTCAGACTTTCAGGGCAGTGGAGGAAAGCGCAAAGGCCTGGCATTGAATGGGAAAGACAGGCTGGACTTCTCAGACTTTAATTTTTTTTTTAATCTTACTTATCCCCCTCCAGCTATGGGCAGGGAGTAAGAGGAAGGGTGCAGAATTATATCTAACCACTAGTTACAATTTTGATAAAGGAGCAGATTATTACTCATTTTAGACCTTGAGACTGGCTGGTTTCATATAGTTAAGTAGAGTGTGAATTGCTATTAAATGAACTTAAAATAGAAGAAATATGTTTCATGAGGTAGGGAGAGATGATGGTACATAATTGGTGCATTTTGAAAGACCAAACTTAGACTAAAATGTATCATTATGAGCAGAGCAGATTGTCCATCCTGGTATCCAGTGGAAGACAGGACCACAGAAACATCATCTAGTGTTTACATGCATCTTCATTGCCACAGAAACAGAATTCTGACTCAAGAGATTAATAAAAATTCTCATGAAAGTGGGAAAGATCTCATGAATGCCTCCTTGATAAGGCATTTGGCCACTATACTTTTCCCTCATTGGGTACTGTGCCCCTCTCACCTTCTAGTTTTTCTGGCCCCTAGGAAATAAAATTGTCATAGTATTCAAGATATCTTCTCTTCTTATAAAACAATAATCACATTGTAAACCCCCAAGAATGCTGCAATAGGTGTCTTTCTGGTCCTTTATTAATGCCGCTGGTATTTGTCTAGCCTTAGAAAAGCTTTTGGCTCAATATCCTACTCATATTTTTGGGCTATAGCTTGCTAGAGTTGTCAGGACAAGTAAAACATTTCCCTTTCAACATTCATTACAAGAAAAAAAAATCCTATTGTATTTTTTAAAAGTGGCTTGTGACTCATCTCCTTTTTTGGGATGAAGTTATAACTTAAGATTTATTTGGTCAATGGTGTACTCTTTGGTGGTGAAAGTAATGCAAATGTTTAGAGGCTGAGAGTTGCTGAAATTGGTATGAGTTTTATTCATTCATTTGCCACACCTACAGGATGCTGGAGAACTATATAGAAATGTTTTAATGAATACATTTTATGGGTTCTTAGTATAACTTCCCAACTTAAGACTGAACTCTAAATTCCAGGTGAAATTCCTATTGAGGGAAAATAACTAACTGATACTTTAGTGCAGACTTATTTTGACTAATATTTTTTCATTTTATTTTTTTAAAAGTGAAAAAATTTTTATTGTTTTTTAATATTAGGTAAATGTTTATATGCTTAAATTTTAAAAATACTATATTTACAAGCAGAAAAAACATCATGCATGCTGTCTTAAACATTTCAGAAAAGACACTGACATATAAAGAAGAAAATATCAATATTCATATCTCATGATTCAGAGATAATCAGCATTAAGGTAGTGGTTTATAGCTTTATAGTCTATTTTTAAATGTATATGCACACAGGTTTATTTTCCAACATGAAATTGTAATGTACATGTTGGTTTGTGGATTGCTTTTTAAAAAATTCATCAGTAAGTGAGCCATATCATTTCTCATCTTTTTTAGTGAACAGATAGACTTATGAAATGTATCCCTCTTTAGACTGCTTGCTACGACAAAAGTGGGAACATTTTCATAGCAAATGAATTGTTCATTATTTTGTTAGCAATTTAATGGAAAGACTGGATTGGCAGGAGGAAACAACTTAAAACTTAAATTTTTTGCTTTGAACATCTTAATTATATTGAAGGAAAATTTCTGGGGGCAATGGGTTTTTGATTGTCATAGAGCCAAACAAAGCGACCAAGAATAGTGTTGTGGGTTTCCTGGGGATCTTCTGGGCTTTGTTAGGAAATAAAAGGATGTATTTCTTCACAGACATTAGTCTAGTCCTTCTATCTGATAGAAAGCATTTGAAATCTATTTTTGAGTCATTTTTTTTGACTGCCAAGAGTCCAACTCTAACTCTATACTATTATTTGCTCCCAGATTTTTTCCTTTCATTTTTATTTCTAGTTG
The DNA here is from genome assembly GCF_029215605.1 of Mirounga angustirostris. Lineage (NCBI taxonomy): Eukaryota > Metazoa > Chordata > Mammalia > Carnivora > Phocidae > Mirounga > Mirounga angustirostris. Next base: position 115,744,105 of record NW_026991715.1, read on the forward strand.
TGTATAGAACCAAGACTGAATTAAGGCCAGGGATGGGGGTGTGAAGGTTATAGGTATGTTATGTTTGAAATTGCTTGGCTTATATAGACAAGGTCCAAGTTCTTTTTAGTCAAAGTTTATTTTTTTTCCTTGAATCATATGTTGTTTATGTAAACAAAAAGAGATTACACACTGAAACTGGAATCCAGTAAAAACTTACCTGATTGGGGTTTTGTAGAAAACCACAGTTGACCAAACTTGTCAAATATTGCCAAAGTGAGAAATGTAAATTGGTTGAAATTTGGCTATGTCTCCTGAGTGTGAACTCACTTATTAAGTGAATACCCACATTGAGTCATGATGGGAATGCTCAAGAACATATAGGTGTGACTGCTGAGGTGTAACTGCACATGCCCACATGGCCTTCCAAGTTGATCCACAAGGACTGCTTCTTTGCTTTATCATACTCATTTCCCATATTTCTGAAATGAAGCTTATAGCCCAGAGAGGATAAAACTCCTGGGAAAATAGTTGAAAGACTTTGAAATTACCAGCAGTCTTGGCTTAAGCATAGTCACATGACTCTGAAAGCCTTTCGCTGATAGAATCATAGGGCTGGAAATGATGGAAGGAGGTCATTTAGTTTATTTTCCTGCCCAAGGCAGAACCATAAATGTACCACTGGTGGCCTTGCTCCTTGTGAAAATGGTGTTTCTTCAACAAGAAAATACCTTTTTTTTTTCCTCCAGTAACCATTAACTTGTGTTTACTTTGGTTTTAGCCATAGTAACTCTGTCTCACTGTTGCAGAACAAAAAAGAGATACTGGATACTGAATGATTAGGTTTCTCATAGAATGAGTTTGTAACACCAATGAAATTAAATAGTCAAAATGATCTAATAGTATAATAACAAGTTAAGGTAGTTAAAAATACACACACACACACACACATCATCAGCAATAGCATATTGTCACAGACACATTTTCAAAAACCAGTTTCCCAGTAATTAAGTTAAAGTTTGGGAAAAAGTATGAAAATCTCCTGGAGCATTTACCACATTCAAAGCTTTTGCCCTATATTCAATTGTGAAAACAATCAGGTTGTTTTTTTTTTTTATTAAATTTTTCTCATTCATAAAAACAACCAATTCTCAAAGAAACAAATGGAATTAATAAAATTTTTTGAGGCTTTCCTAAGTTGAATTTCTACTGTTAAAAAAAAAACTTTCATGTTTTGTTTCTTCTATTTCTGCCTCCAAAATGTATTTTGAACAAAAGTTTTGTGCAAATCAATGCCAGATTTTCTGGTCACTTGGAATGAACATTAGACCAAAATAAACTTGCATGTAAGCACTACTTACAAGAAGATTACAGTTGGGTTTGGGAATTAAGACGTAGGTACATAAAAAGGTTAAATAGCAAATTAAAAGATAACACAATATTGTTGTAGATAGTGCATAATGAATTACCAGTGGTAAAGACAATTGCTTGAGGTCAAAGGTGGAAGTAGATCAATCATATCATCTCTATTATAAAAGAGATTCAGAATAGATAACATTTATGGACCCTGTCAGATAATAATTGAATGATTCCCATTCAGTCAGTGTGATGCAGTGTGACTGTACTCACTGAGGTTTTATTTCTTTCATTGGAACTACAGAGAAAAACATAAAGGAAAGGCTCCTTCTGGAGTTTATTGCCTATCCTGTTCATTGTTTATTGTCCCTTGCGCAGGACAGATGTTTAAAGATATAAATGATGTACAGAATTTATCTTGATGCTATGCCTTTATATAAGCCAACCATGAAGCCCGTATTCAGTAAAAATAAGCAGAGTTTTCAACCCCCTTTGGTGATAGCCATCTTGGCCCACTTGTTTGCTTCTGCTTTTGCTCTTCATGCCCTGTTTCATCGCTGTTTACTGTATCTCCCTTACTTAGGTATTTTTGGATTTGTCCTATATTTCTTGCCATGTGCTTGCCCTTGAACTTGGTAGCAACTTGGGCTTCCTCACTTTTAACTCTGGGCAGCCTCTGGGGCACGTCTGATACTGGCTTTTGGCTCTTCTGGCTGTTAAACCTTCTGTCTTGCCATTGAATTCTCCCCCAGGCTCAGTACCTAGGGGGTTGTATTTGGATTGTATCTTGAAGGATGAACTGAATCCGCATAAGATAGAATAGGAGAGCATTCCAAACCAAGGCAATAACATATGCAAAGATAAAAAGCAATGAAAGAAGTTGGCACATTCACTGTGCTATGATAATATATTTAGATATCAAATCATCTTCAGAGGGACTTGTATGGTTCCCTATGCAGTTTGATGGCTTGAATCTTGGCAGAACCTACAAAATGGGCTGCTGCAGTTGCCCTAATGCCTAGATCCCAGAGGCTGAGCTTTAGAGATGTTATCTTAGTACCCCAAGTCTATCTTTGTCACCTTTGGCACTTTGAACAGGATTACTCACTTTGAAGCTTGCTGTAGGTCACCCATGATCTTTTGAGATGTTTTCTAGTTCATCTGCCACCTTTGCCACATCTCCTCAGAGCAAGGTCTTCAATTTTTTCCCTATTTCTAAAAGGTCATCTTGAAAGAACTTCAGCTTTGCATGTGCTACTTCACCTCTACCCTTCCATGAAAATTAATGCCAGAGGTTTATTGATCTTATTAATTCTTTCAAAGAACCAGCTCCTAGTTTCGTTGATCTGTTCTACTGTTTTTCTGGTTTCTATTTCATTGATTTCTGCTCTGATCTTTATTATTTCTCTTCTCCTGCTTGGTTTAGGCTTTATTTGCTGTTCTTTCTCCAGGTCCTTTAGGTGTAAGGGCCAGATTTTCTGGTCACTTGGAATGACCTGAAAACCCAACTAAACTCACATGCAGACACTGCCTACCAGAATATTACAGTTGTATATGGGTGATATTCCTTTAGTACAAAATATATCCCAATATGTGATGACCATCTCTAGAACCACTGACCTACCTAACTTCTCAGAACAAAATTATAGCAAGTTAATACATGCCAATTCTTTAAACAATACTTTTTCTTGTAGTAATAGTGCACCTCATCCCCTACTTCTCAGCCCAGTTGTTGAATGATCCCCAAATACCTAACACACTTTAGAGAAATCTTTTTTTTTTAAGATTTTTAATTTATTTATTTGACAGAGAGAGAGACAGCAAGAGAGGGAACACAAGAAGGGGGAGTGGGAGTTGGGAGCTCCTTATCACTGAAATTATAGTAAATGCTGGATTCAAATGTAGGGGGAGGTAAAAAGTGTTGGGGGTGCATATTTTCTGTGAGAGCACATGATTGCTCTATAATAATCTGCTACAGATTTTGGGTTACTTTACTCACTTACTTAAAACAAATATTTAGGTATTTATTATACCCCTGGAATAGTGTGAAATTTTAGGAATACAGAAGGGCAGGGGCGCCTGGGTGGCTCAGTCGTTAAGCGTCTGCTTTTGGCTTAGGTTATGATCCCAGGGTGCTGGGATCGAGCCACGCGTCAGGCTCCCTGCTCAGCGGGAAGCCTGCTTCTCCCTCTCCCACTCCCCATGCTTGTGTTCCCTCTCTTGCTGTGTCTCTCTCTATCAAATAAATAAATAAAATCTTAAAAAAAAAAGAAGTGCATAAGTCATTGCTCTGACTTCAAGAAACGTCCTATCTAGTGGGAGAAATGCACAATAATTTATATAGACATATAAACAAATGCAAGATAGTACAATCAAATTGTAACTGATGTTTGATTATCTGTCTCCCCCACTGGGTGCTGAGCTTCTTCTTCTTCTTCTTCTTCTTCTTTTTTTTTTTTTTTTTAAGATTTTATTTATTTATTTGACAGAGAGAGAGAGAGAGAGCACAAGCAAGGGGAGCTACAGGCAGAGGGAGAGGGAGAAGCAGGCTTCCTGTTGAGCAAGGAGCCCAATTCTGGGCTCGATCACAGGATGCTGGGATCATGACCCGAGCTGAAGGCAGACACCCAACCTACTGAACCACCTAGGTGCCCCCGGGCACTAAGCTTCTGAAAGGCAGATAGATATACTGTCTGTTTTGCTCACTGTTGTATCTCCAGCACTTAGAACAGTACCTGGCACCTAGTAGGACCTGAATAAATTTTTGTTGGTTGAATTTATTGAATAATACAAATGTCTCTTCTAATTGTGATTAATCTAGTGGAGTATTAAGGAGGGAATATTTAATGTTATCTGACAAATTGGGAACTGTTCAGAGAGGAGGCGATTCTCCTCCCTCTGTAATCTCAGAGCAGGAGTGTGATCTGGCATGAGGAGAAGTTCACAAACAAGAAGACAGGCCATCGTAGCTTGTTCAAGGGCAAGGATATGAAACTGTGTTGTACGTGCTAAGATTATAAGCAATTTCATATTATTGGAGCATATGATTTAGGGCAGTGAGTAGTATAAGACAAGTCTGAAAAGGCTGTAGGAGATTGAATCATGAGGTACATTTTCATCTATTAAAGACATTTAATGAATAGAATAGCATGATCAAGATTTTCCTTTCAGGAAGAAAACTCTGCAGCAATGCAGGGGGGATGGGATGGCAAATTGAGTAAGACCAAAGTGGAGATATAGGAGGCTGCTGAAATAATCCAGGAAAGAGACAAACAATGTCTATAAGAGAATAGTGGCAGTGAGGAAAAAGGGATGGAGATAAATTTGAGAGATATTTAAGGGACATATAATTTATGGAACTGTGTGACTGATGGGTGGGGCTGGTAAGGTGTGATGGTAGTGAGTCATGGCAACATAACAAGTATATATGGAAATATAGGAGATAGAGGATTTGGGAGCCCATGGTTATTGAGCAGAGAGAGCTTAGTATTGATTTTATGGAATAATGGTCTATGCAGAGAATATATATTGTAAATCATCTACATATTACCAAGGTGAAGTAAGTGTGGATATAAAGTCACCAAATGAGAGTGTGCAAAGCAAAGTAAGAAGAGAAATGAGGAAAGCATTTGAGGAACATAAATGTTGAGGAAGTTGAAACTTAATCATCAACTGGGATATGTCACCAGTATAAGCCTCAGTGCTTTGCAGGGGCATCACTAGAATTTGGCACTGAAACATGAGGTAGGGTACATTCACAAACAGATAGTTAGTTTTGATTGACAATATTTATCAATAATAATACCATCGGTAAAGGTGAGGCATAATTATAGAATGATGTCAAGTGGACAGATGGTAACATTTTTAAAAGATCTTTCATGGGAAACTTCAAACTTCAAAAAGCGACATTCCTAAATGTACAAAATGGCAATAAGATCCAAGGTAGGAGTAAGGAGATATTCAGGGAAAAGTTCAGAAGAAGAATGTGCTAAATCATGTTTTGCTACTTTTTTCAAATTCTCACATTCTGAGTTTAGTACATACGTTGACATATTTTCTTTTCTTAGGAAGGTTACATGTCCCTAAAATTTATATTCTTACTCTAGGTTGGAGATAATGGCATTCAGAAACTTTATTAGGAAAGGTCAATCTATTTAATGAGTTTGCATAGGCAAGGAGTAGGGTTAAACTAGAGTGTGCCACTAAAATGGACATCACCTGATAATAAGATGCCTCATTGCCAAGCTTCATGAGTCTTCATAGCTCTCTCTAGTCTATAGGGCATTGCTTGGTTGTCTCTAAGTCTTGCACAGAAACAAACACACAAACAGTATGGAAATACACTTATTTCTTTTTTTCCAGTATACATAAAGTTTCTGATTCTTCATTGGCAGCTAGCTGCTCTGTTGAGACGAGGTACTGGACAATATCCAGAAACAAGTTTAGTGTCTGAGGAAGAATATTGTGAAATCAGTAAGAAAGATCCTTGCTGATCCAAATGAGCAAAAAAAATTTTTTTTTTTTTGGTTGGTGGGTGCTCCATGCAAAAAAGCTTAAAGGAACCTGAGAGGTCTACTTCTCAGTTGACTCAGGGTCAGTTAAATTTCATTTCTGTTGAGTCTTGGATCATGATTGGATAGAACTGTTGCTCGCTATAGGGCGGCTCACTCATTTCCTTTGACATATGCTCTTGTTTTGCCATGAACACTAAATGACCTCAAACACATTTTTTTCTAAAATTGTAGCAACAAGGGACTTGAAAAAAAAATGAAACTCATGAGACAGCTATCTCTTTTGGCTCCTGAAAAGGCTGCTTCTTAACTGCCCCAAGAAAGATGAAATGATGTTTCTCAGGAATGATAAATGGATGCTTCAGCAATAAATGCAAGAATAGATACTGGCTAAGAATGCTTTCAGAGCTTTATTTTTGCCTTATATGTTTATCATGGATTCAACCAATTAAAAGCTGAACCAAACTAGAGCTTAAGACATCATTTTTTTTAATATTGCAAGGATTTCAAATATAAAATCACTAAAGACCTCATCTGCACTTTGAATATCTCTTCCCCTACCCCAAGTTCCATGTAAACAAAGTATGTTTCTTGCATTATACCATTAACTGTGGCAGATTATCAGCTTTTCTCCTGAACTAAGTTTGGATGCTTTTCTTACAATTTCCTTGTAATATAATTATGATATTTTGAAGGAAATAAAAAGTCATCAGGAAATATTTTTTAAAGATTCCTGGCAAAGATATCTACTTAATTCTGGAAGGAATCAGGTTTAGAGCTTAAGGGACAAAAATGATAGAACTGTATCTCTTATTTGGTCATCTAGAGAGAGAAAACATCTTTATTTCCTGCAAAACGAAAACAAAATCTTTCATCTCTAAAAAAATCATTAAGTAAAAGTTCTTTATGTGGAGTGGTGATAGTAGAAGCGTTCAGAAATTTTGTTTGTTTGTTTATTTATGTGTTGATTTATACCTCACATTTTTTCCCCCCAAAATGATTGGAGGCCATTAAGAGAATATGCTTGAAAGATTCAAAAGGTTTGGTACAGAAAAGACCCAAGTATGTTACTTAGCAGTTGTGGTTCAGAACTATATATGAACTTTTTTAATGGAATAATTTGAAGGACATTTTCTTCTATCTAGGTATCTATGTATCTAATCTACTATCTATCTGTATCTATCTATCTATCTATCTATCTATCTATCTATCTATCTATCTATCTATATCTATCTATCATCTATCTATCTAACCTTTCTATCTATCTACTTTGGTGTTTATTTAATAAGTGTTTATTGATTCTGTTCTTTGCACCGTTTTAAGTACTGGGTACCAAAGAAAATATAAGATTCAGCCATTGTATGTGGGATAAGTTGAGTGGTTTTCACTTTGCTGAGAAATTGCATAAATTATTATTTATGATCAAAGAGAAAATTGTTCTTGTACTCATCAGATGTTTAACTGTTTCACTACACCAGTGTTCCCCCAAATTTAGCTAATCATCAAATCATCAGAGACATCTGTAAAATGTTAAGATTTCTAGCCCTTTCTTTGGACCTTTAATCTTGTGGGCTTGAGGGGTGGGGATGGGAATCCCTAGTTTTAACAAAGAGCCATGTGATTTGGATACTTGGCACAAGGTAAAGAACATGGTACAGAAGTATGAACTCTACCTTGTTTACCTTGGGATTCAGTGCTTAGCATAGTTCTGGGCACATAAGAGGTGCTCAATAAATCTTTGTTAAACAGAATAGTACACATCTGTACAAAAAGCCTTTCTGGAAGGGCTCATTTCTTGTTATAGTTCTAACTTCATTGCTGTCTGGGCTCTTCATCTCTTGATGCTTTTCCCACATGGTATAAACACTCCTCTCTGCTCACTGTATCTTAGCAGCCTCATGTCATCTGGATCAATAGCATTAGTTTGAATAGAAAATTAATGACCTAACAGGATATTACTCAGTGTCTTTTGGCCTTCAGCTGGAAGATCTTTAAGTAGCAAATCAGTGACTACAGAGCTGGGTGTAGATCAGTATTAATAATATCATAACCTGTGTTCATATAATATCTTTTCTCTAAGGACTGAAATCCTTCTTCAGACATTATTTAGCAAGTACAATCTATTCATCCCTCTGTAGGTGTGTATGTTGTCTTAAGGATGCCTTACACATGAGTCTAGTTGATTGGACCACCAAGAATTTAGTGGCAATGATTCTTCCACCTGGCTCCTGGGCCTCTGGGTGCCTGAAAAAGGTGTGTCCCAACAAGCAAAGGCATCTCCCTTTCAGACGGGCAATAGTTTGACACTTAGTTTATAACTAGGTGTTACCTTAGCTGGAGGGGTGAAACAGGGCTGGGGCAGGCCAAGGGAGGGGTGTCTTGGCAAAGAGGATGTGGTCGATGGTAGAGGCTTGTGACAGACTGACCTGAATCTCAGATGGGAGGACAGGAAGAATCTGACCCAACAGGTCAAAAATGACAAAAATGAAAGTGAAATTGAAGATTGGCATGCTGAAGAGATTTCTCTGAGGTCACTGACTGGTTGACATACCACGGATAAAACTGAACTCTGACCTAAAATCCAGTCACCAGACCACATCCTGTAGAGGGGATACTCAACATCCAAAGGTCTAATCAGTGAACTTGGCTGGGATACGATTTGACATATCTCTGTGTTGTCTGGGCAAAGTTAATTGAAAGTTTGTCCTCTGAGTTTTGTTTTTCTTTTCTCCCTGTTGAGCCTAGATTCTAGGAGAAAAATTCCTGGGGTTATTCATTCTATTGCTTCTGGGAACACATATGTGGAAGAACATGTCTTAGTTAAGATAAATTTCAATAGAAAATTATCAAGCACTGAGGCTTTTCCTGACAAGACATGTATTTCTATACTGTTGGTTAGTAATTGATACCAGCAAGCATCAGATATTAGGTCAAATTTCTCTTTATTTGTAGATGGACTTTTGCATAATCTGAGAAGAAGTGTGAATCACAGGTATTTAGCTATCTAACAAGTTCCCAGTATTTGCCAATCTCTGTAGTAACTTGAAATTTTCCCAGTTGTCTTAAAGCCAGTGGGCCCTGTAGGCAATATAAGATGCTTATAGACACCTAGTGTGCAGATTACTTCCAGGATCTTTTAACCCCAGGGATAGTAAATGTTTTACATACTAAATAATACTAAGGATATGTCTAGTCCACTCCCCTACAACTTCAGCCTTCTCCCAGGTATAAATCTTAGTATTCTCATTTAACTCATTAACTCTCTATTAAGGCTGTGGCTGATGGAGTGAGAATTAGCTTTCTCAGAGAGTTTATACATAGTTACCCCTTCAGAAACAAATCTAATGACACAATCATTAAGGAGGATTGGTCTTAGAATGGAAAATGGAAAGTCTCATTGTCAGTACAAGGGAAGAGTCAAATGTTGCATGTAGCAGAATAACAATCACATATATAATTTTTGACTCATTATGTGATATTGTACAAGCTCTTTTACTCTTCTCCCTGGTCTCTGATAAACCTTAGGAAAAGCCTACTTGAGAGTACAGTGAATCTACATTTGTTAACTATCTCCTAAGAGCAGGGAATTAATTCCTTATCATAGCCCTGTAGGATAGGTATCTTTACTTCCATTTTGTTACAAAAACTAAGCCTGAGTGAGGTTAGATAATTTTCTAAGATCACACAGTTATCAAGAGGCAGTAGTAGGACTTGAATCCAAGTCTGCCTACCTTCGAAACCCAAGCAGCACAACTGGTAATGGGAGGTTGGGGAAATAGGTGAGTTCAAGACGTTAGTTTTTGACTTGGTTTCATAACCCAGTGTGTGGACTTAATGGAATTTTATTCTTTCCAGTATCTATCCTCATCTACACTCCACACCTTTCATTTTATCCCACAGATAAGTGTGACAGTCCTATTGATAGCCCTGGTACTAAAGTTTCAACCATAATGAGAGACCCAAGGACATCAAGGAAAACTCAAAGCAGCAATATTCAGTTACAGAAGACAGAGACTAACAGGTTTGACATAGAGGATGCGCTCCAAAAATGAATGTTTAGGTAAATGCCCAGCTGTACCTTACATTTTGTCTCCTAAACTCCTGTGTCTAGTGGCTGGGTGTTGTTCTGTCTCTCTAAAGCCTTTAGGGAATTTCTAGGCCTGCCTCGATGGAGTAAAACAGTGGTTTAATGCAGTAATTTATTTAAGGACTGCCAGCATTCCCTTTTAAGGTTTTCTAAAATATTAAGTGTTCTGGGACCTAGTATAAATTGCTCTAAAATTTCAGGTTTCACCTTTGAAGAAAGTGAAGGAATATATGACCTGAAAATATAAACTTTATTAAAAAAATTAAAGAAATCACTGTATGTTAGCTTCTCAGAACAAAAAAATAATTTTTGTTTTTCATTTTATTTAGGATGTTTAAAAATAGGATTTAATTTTCAAAAATTTGTTTTCACACAGTTTTAATGGGCCATACCTGCCTTATACAGCATCTTGCAGTGGCAGTGTTCTATGTAGTCTGTCAGAAGATTTATATTTTTGTTTTGACTCTCCCATTAGTTATTGTGTGTCCTTGAGTAAGTCACCTAACCTTCTGAATTTCATGGTCATTATTTGTGAATGAGGAGACTGGGATCTTTGAGATCTTATGGTCTCTGCCAGTTCTTAAATTCTGTGATCTTATTTCATTTGGTTTCTGGTTTAAAAAAAATCCCCAAACTAATGGTTTCCCTATAGAGTTATATATACTATTACTACTGCTAATTCCTTTTTTTTTAATTTTTTAATTTTAATTTTAATTTTATTTTTTTAAAGATTTTATTTATTTGACAGAGAGAGATACAGCGAGAGAGGGAACACAAGCAGGGGGAGTGGGAGAAAGAGAAGCAGGCCTCCCACTGAGCAGGGAGCCTGATGCGGGGCTCGATCCCAGGACCCTGGGACCATGACCTGAGCCAAAGGCAGACGCTTAACGACTGAGCCACCCAGGCGCCCCGCTAATTCCTTGTTAATTGTTTTCTATAAAGCTATGATATGAATTCATTAGTCATTAGGAAGAGCTTAGGAAATATAGCCTTATGTATACATTTTTATTAAGGGGAAAAGAATGTGATTCCAAGTATTTTATGAAGAATCAAGTGTTGTACTTTTCTGTTAAGCTCTTTTATACATAGAGAGATGAGGAATACACAGGCTGTGGGAAGTGGGGAGTAACTTTAATTTTATTCAGGAATGAACATTTTATTTCCCAATATTTTAGTGTTGGAATTGTAATCATGTCTTTGTTCTCTTTTTCTTTACTTTCTGACCAAATAAGCATAAACGTTGTTTTACATAGCAAGGGTGTTGATGGTGTCTGAAAGGAAAACAATATGATTTTTTAGCAGATTATTTTTTATGGGTCAGCACTTTTGTGACTATAACAGACCGTGACTGATTAAGACAAATGGTTGTTGGATGACTTGAAGGAAGGAGAGGTTCATTCAGTGAGTGACTAGAGAGGATAATAATTCTGGGATTTGAGAGCTGCCAGGAGTCTCCAGCCATCGAGCACAAATCCTAGCTATAGACATTGAGGCTTGGCAAAATCAGGTCTTACTTGGAAAACTTACACTGCAACATGTTTGATTCTCAGTTGAAAAGTAGTAATATTAATGATATCCTAATTAAAGACAACTCTGATAAGACTAAAGAGATGTGATAACTAAATGCAAGGCATGATCTTGGGATGAATTCTGGAATGAAAAAAATTATATAAAGAATATCACTGGGACAAATGGCAAAATTGGATTATTGATTGTGGATTAGAAAATAAAATTATGAATTTCCAGATTCTAGTAATTATACTGTTTATTATTGTCAGAGAATGTTTTTTGTTTTTGTTCTTAGGAAGTACACACTTAGGAAGTCTTAGGAGGAAACTTGATCATCATGTATGTAACTTATTCTTAAAGAGTTTATAAAAAATAATACACACACACACACACACAGAAATAGTAACTCATGAAGCAACTTTGCAACTTTTTGTAAGTTTGAAAATAAAAAGTTACCAAAAAAAAAAGATAAAAGACTGCCTGATTTTGCAGAATTGGGTGGTGGTGGGGGGACTGTGAACACATCACATTCCCTTTGGCCAGGACTGGTAAGCCCGTGAACTTCTAACTAGAAATTCAAGGATTTAGCTGAAAATAAAAGCCTTAAGCTTATCGGTACCCTCAAACCATAAGCCTCACTCTCTCTCCTTACTCAACATCACAACCTGTTCTTTTATATCATTATCCTTTGTCCTGGATCAGTCTGGGTAAGAGCTTGAGTTAATCAGTTCCACTCCTTAAGAAAGTCTAATACCTTGACCTAAGTCAGAAGAAATATGTGTAAAATCTCCACAGAAATTGGGGGACAACTTCAGTATTTTTCAAGCTAGCAGGCCTTTTTTGTACTAACCCAAGGGTTGTAGATTATATTTCACTTCTCTTCCACTCCAGTTTAGGAATACCTTTTTCCAAAAGGAAAAAAAACCCAAACCCTGGCTTTTATGGAACCTTTTTTTTTTTTTTGTCAAGTTCAGCCATTCTAATCACCAGCAACAATACTGCACAGCTAATATTACACAGCAATCTGTTGCCCTACTAAGGGTCAAATTAAAATTGACACATCTAATTCTGTTTTCCCTAAGACTCATCCAAGTTGTAGGGGGAAGGCATTGATGGGCTAATAGAAGGAGAGCAACATGTTAGGATCTTTTATTTTAATGGGACTATTTGTCTTTACATGTGGATTTTCATTGCTTCTGGAATATTAACATAATACTGAAGATGCCAGTCTTGTATTTGCAATTCCCTCCCAAAGAACTACCTCTCATTGGAGTTCATATTCTTAGAATCTTATGGAATAAAAGTTTTTTCTTGCTACTTCATGGCTATAAAAGCATGTCTGATTTGGGAGCTTCATATAAGCTGCATATGAAGTAGAGGCTGCTTTGAAGGAGTTTGGTCAGCTGTAACATTCCTGGAGGAGCAGGATGTTCAGAGGTTGCGATTTTTTTTTTTTTTGAAACAAAAATCCACATCAGAGTTGTGAGGCTGAAGGAGGTTAGAAGGATACTTTTGCCTTCAGGGTGTTCCATCTCAGCCTCTGGGTACTAGTCTGGGCAGGTAACTAGTCTGAGCAGGCTACGCTTTAGTTGACACCTTCAGGATGAACAGACAGGGAGAAACTTGTAGTCATTTTTCTTGGCAGAAGCCACAACCCAGCCCAAGTTAATTATGTCTGAGAAGAAGAATAGTGTCTGGGCACCTGCAATTTTCAATTTGGTACCTCATTTTCCAGTGCCAAGTGTTATATCAAACCATTCAGATGTATCTTCATGAAGTTTCTTCCTGGTTTCACATGAGACAATGGAAACACCGAGTTTAGAAACTCCTATATAATTGTCATTGTTTACTGAGAACTTCATATGTGCCAGAGCTGATTAAATACTGTATATGCTTCCTGTCATTTAATCTTCATAACAACCCTGTGAAGGAGGTATGATTACTGCTCCCACTTAATAGTTGAGAAAACTGGGACTTAGATAATATCTTGCCCCAAATCACATGACTAAATAATGCAAAACTGGTGCTTGAAATCAAACCTACCAGACTGAGACACTCAAAGTATTTGTATAAAGTTCTATGTAGGAATAAGTATTTTTTTCCTCTTAACATTCCTATGAATTAGAGTGTGGATTTCATAGCCAACTCTTACCTAGGGATATTTGTCCAGAACTGAACTATAAATTTGTTAGAGTTTAATGCAGAACTGTTATTCTCTGTGCTATTTAAATCTATTTCTTTTCATAATAATAAACATTACTGACAATGTATTGTCTTTGGAAAGGCTCTGAATTAAGGATTAGGAAAGGCTGAGAAAATTACATTCAAGAGTATTTAACTTGCCTCTCTACTGACTACCCACAAACCATAAATACACAAGTTTCTCATCTAAAACAAAACAAAATAAGAAAGTGAACAATAGTTACCTCTCTTAATCCTGCATCCTCCTCTATTCATAGTCCTATTTGTCTTTTTCTCTTAGCAGTCAAGTTTCTTGGAAAAAATGTCTACAATTATAGTTTCCATTTTTTTGGCATCCTGCTCATTCTTAAACCTACTGCAATCTGTTTCTTACACATATTTCCTGGCTGCACTAAAACTCTGGAAAGGTCATCAGTTTACCCAATGTCAATTCAATGGGTCCTTCTCCCCACCAACATTTTATTATAAAAATTTCAGTCATTCAGAAAAGTTGAAACAACTGTACAGTGAATACCCCTATCCTTAATACCTAAGTTCTATAATTAATAATTTACTATATTTTCTTTATCTATCTATTGCTCTATCCATCCATCAATTCATCCAATTCAAAGCAAATTGCATACATTAGTTTATTTTCCTCCTAAGCCCTTCAGCAGGCATATCATTGATTACAGTTTAATGCTTTCTTTCTTTCTTTCTGAGAGAGAGAGCGGGGGAGGAGCAGAGGGAGAGGGTCAAGCAGACTGTACACTGAGCATTGAGCCTGATGTGGGGCTTGATGCCATGATTCTGAGATCATGATCTGAGCCAAAATCAAGAGTCTGATGTTTAACCAGCTGAGCCACTCAGGTGCCCCTAATGCATTCTTTTTAATATTATTCTTTCCTGACTTTAATTTGGTGTGGTATCTTATCACATCTTTATGGTAAAACTCCCAAATGTAGTCTTAACCTCTCCTGTTTCTGTTATCCAATTGCCTAATGAACAGTCAGATATCAGAGTCTTCCTATAATTCTGTTTCCTTATCACTGTTTCTTCTTTACCTCTGTGTCCTTTTCCCTTTCAATATATTTTCTGTCCCTTTCTCTTTTGCCCACTCCTTAAACATTGGTATGTTCAATCTCTCTGATTTTGGCTATATACTCTTGTATCTCTGTGATTTTCTTATATCTTAGATTTGATTTCCCAAGAAACATTATAAGATGGAGGTTTACATGTAAGAAGTTTATTGAGGTGCTCTTCGGAACAACATAGAGTGAAGGAAGCAAGATTCCATTATTACAGAGGTCACAACTGATTCCAAGAAGAGCCCTAGAATTTGAATAGCTCTTCAGAGCTGTCCCAAATCAAGGCACGATGGCTAGACCTTTTACTCATACATCAAGCAGTGATTGGAAATCCAATGTTCACTTTGGGCCTTTTTGCTGAAGCCTCTGTGGTGTTATGATAAGCTAAAACCCAGACATTGGGAAATCACTGCTTTGAATTGTTATGTAGTATGGTTTTCCCTGGTTAGAGACTGCACTATCTCTGAGAATTATGGTTTGCTCAAGAAAACCTGTGTGTGTGTATATGTGTGTGCACACAATATGTATCTATTCAAAGTTACCAGTGAGTAACTAAAGGATTCAAGAAAAATCTTGCGAGAGGGACAGATCTTTATCACTCACTAGCAGAGAGGCCCTGAAGTATGCCAAGACTGGGAAATAGGTATGTCACATATGGCAGTGTGGGCTGTGCACTGCAGAGCTCCAGGGGTTGCCTTTTATCTTATAACTAAACATATTACTATCCCATTCAGATGATCCGTCTTCCCTCATTATTTTATAAAACAAGCTCACGGTCTTGAATTTTATATTTCACTTCCCCTCATTTTTATCCTTACTGATTTTTTTGTCTGGTTGCTCTATCAATTATTGAGAAAGAGTATGTTGAAATCCCTGACTGTATAATTATGGATTGTCCATTTCTCCTTTTAAGTTCTATTCATTTTTGCTTCATGTATTTTCAAACACTGTTTTTAAGATGCTTATATATTCATGATTATTATGTCCTCTTGACTCCTCTATCATTATTAATGTCCCCCCTTTTTAAAAAAAGATTTTATTGATTTATTTGACAGAGACAGCAAGAAAGGGAACACAAGCAGAAAGAATGGGAGAGGGAGAAGCAAGCCTCCCGCTGAGCAGGGAGCCCGATGTGGGGCTCAATCCCGGGGCTCTGAGATCATGACCCTCGCCGAAGGCAGATGCTGAACGACTGAGCCACCCAGGTGCCCATAAATGTGCCTTTTTATCCCTGATAATATTTGTTGTTCTGAAGTTTACGTTCTCTGATATTAGTATAACCACTGCAGCTTTCTTAGACTTAATGTTTTCATAGTATATATTTTTCCATCCTTTTACTCTTAACCTATCTGAGTTTTTTATTTAAAGTGAGTTTCTTGGAAACAACATATCCTTGGGTTTTGCCTTATTATCCAATCTGATGATCTCTGCCCCTTTTAATTGGAATGTTTAGGCCATTTACACTTAATGTGATTGTTATATAGTTCTATTTAAATCTATCATCTTGCTATTTGTTTTCTGTTTGTCATATGTCTCCTTTGTTCTCCTTTTTTCTTGACTTCTTTTAGATGAAATGAATATTTTGTTTGATTGCATTTTCTTTACTACTGGTTTATGGTAATAACTCTTTGTTTCATATTTTTGGCAGTTGAAGTAGGATTTATAGTACACATCTTTAATTTATCATAGTTTACCCTCAGGTAATATTATATTACTTCATATTTAATACAGAATCTTACAGCAATATTTGTTCATTTTCACTTCCCATTCTCTATGGTATTTTGTATATAAGCCTTACAATACAATGTTATTATTATTGCCTTAAACAATTATTTAATTTTTAAAAGAGATTTAAAAAAAACTTTATATTTACTTAGACATTTACTATTTCTAGTGCTCTTTATTCCTTTGTGTAAATCCAAATTTCCATCTGGTATCATTTTCCTTCTGCCTGAAGAACTTCCTGTAGTGTAGCTCTGTTGGTGATAAATTCTCTCAGCTTTTGTTTGTCCCAACAATCTTTATTTTGCCTTTATTTTTGAAAAATATTTTCACTGGATGTAGAATTCTAGGTTGACAGTTGTTTTCTTTCATCACTTTAAAGATGTCATATCATGAAAAGCAAGCCCTGGAGTTTTGTGTTACACAGCCTGCATCACCATATGTGGCAATCCCATGTCCCAATTCAGGCACACTTCAGGGCCTCTCTGCTAGTGTGATAAAGATATGTCTTCCGCCCCCAATTCTTCTTGAATCCTTCTAGTTTTCTACTGGCAGCTTTGTATAGAACACTCACACACACACACACACACACACACACACACACACACGTTTCCTTGATCAAATCATAATTCTCAGAGATAACACAGTCTAATTCCTTTTTAAAGCAGAGAAAGTTTTTTTTTTTTTCAAGTCAATGCTATCTGCCTGCCACACTTTATGTCATCATGCAGAGAACATTCCATTCCCTCTTTCTGATGTTTGGATTCCATATTGTGTCTTGCCTTGCATAAGATATTGGATTAATAGTATAAATAGATAACAGGGTTACCTTCTAATGTCCTCTTTTCCTTATACAAAGAATTGGCGAGAGTTTTGAGATAATAGTTTTTCCTTATACTGGGCCACTTCAGATTCTTAATCTGCTTCTAATTGGAGGAGATTTGGCTGTATGTTTTTTACTTTCAGTTACAGTTGTATAATATTGTTCTTCTTCCCTTAAAGATAGAACTGATTATTCTATCCTTTGGGATCTCATTTTATCCTAAAGATCAATCATAAAACCTGTAACACTTCACCGTATTTGTTTATTTACACATCACTTTTTATTATATATATCTTTAGAAGATATAGAAGAAAATATGTAATTTATTTCTGTTTCCAGAACATTGCATAAGGCATGAAACATAATCCTCCAAGAAATATTTATTGGTTAAATTAATGTATGAATTAAGTCCTATGTAATTATTTTGGTGCTGTTGCCTGAATCCTGATATTAATCAAGTTTGTATGATGGTCAGTTTTGTTCAAAGAGTTTTGATTTTAGCACTATCAGCATGATTTTTTAAATAGGTATACTCAGTCTATTTTGTGAGGTCAATATGAAGATTACAGCAAGGAGTATGATTGGTGAAATAAATCTGTGATCTCTGGGAAAATTTTTCAATGTAATCAAAACACTTGAAGAAATTTAGTTGCTTTTTGAGGATGTTTGCTGTTAAAAGAATATGAAAGATCTCATAGGAACTGGATGGAAAAGTGGTTTGAAGTGGTTAAATTCTTTAGTATGTGAGATCAAGACATGACATAAAAATGTACAAAAAGGGACTGGAAACACGGCAATGGTGTAGATCCTTTGAGAATTCGGCCTGTTCATTTAGACCTCTCCAGATTGGTGCCAGAGGGGTCAGGAAATTAGGGCAAAAGAGTCTTTACTATCTCCTCTTTTTTATTGCCTGGAGTCCAAGTGGAATGCTTTGGCAGGACCCTAGAGACTAATAGTTTATCCAATCTAAATATGTTGCATTGAAAGTTACCCTTAGGAATGAACAGTAGCTCACTGGTTCTTGATGCAGCCCAGAGAACATTTAATTTGTTTATTTTATAAGCTGGTCAAATATCCATCCACAGTTTCTAGAGTTAACATCACAGAAGCAACACAATAAGACTCATGTATATGAAACTATTTGAAAAAAAAAAAAAGGAAATAGAACATTACTGTATGCATATTATCAATGGACTTCTGGGAAGACATTTATTGGAGGAAACAGGGATATTCAAAATTTTGTGCAATTTAGTTTGGAGCTGTTTGTACTGAGAGAAGCTTGGTAAGGATTACAAACTACCGAATCAGACTTAACTTATTTTTTAAAAAAGTAAGAGTCTTGCAAGTTAAAAGGACAACAAAGTTAACACTATTCTGCCCACTTTGGGTCACATCTGTGCTGCAGATTTAGCTGTCAGTTGAGTGGTTGCATTTTATAGTTACAGATCTGGGAAAACATAGTCATGACTTATTATGATTATAAATATAGCCTATGTAAATGCACATATGTGTGTTCAAACACAAGCATAAGTGCCCTTACATGCTCCTCCTGATAAATGGTGCTACAGTTCTAACATAAGCTAGACGTGGTAGGTTGATATTTACATGTTTGTTTTTTCTTTCAACAAGTGGCTGAAATTCAGAAGTTATTTGTGAACTATATAATTAGAACCATAAACTCAGAAACTTTCACAGTACGTGTTTTAATTTGATGACCTTAACTTTTGATGTGTGTGTGTTTGTTATATTTTACTGCTGTGTGCGAACAAGTCAAACTGTATTTAATGTAGCAATTATGGATCTTCAAGATGGAGCACAGCTCAGGCCCAAATAGAAATTCTTTTCAATTATATTTTAAAACATTTTAAGTCCATAAATTCATTTCCCCTTATACTTGTTTATAAGGGACTAAATAACATGTCCTTGACCTTCTTGAAAATTTTGCATAGTGATTAAAAATTTGTTTTCTGGAGTTAGAGATCTTGACTTTATGAGCTGGGACTACTACTTATAAGGTCTCTATTTTCTTATGACTGATATGTGGCTATTAATGACATCGAAATAAGCTTATTTTGAGAAATGTGTGAAGTGCCTCTCACAGTGCTTGGTACCTGGTAAATACTCAGTAAACACAAGCTATAGTAATTATGGTTAAAACAATTATTATTATAGTTCTACAAGATAGGGCTTAAGTAATAGCTATTACCTATTTACTCTCTGAAAAAGTAGTCAGGTCTGTTGAAGTACTGGTAAATGTCTAGCTTCGTGGAAAATCAGGTAAATGTAAATTGCAGTGTTACATGCATCACAGATACAGAGTAAGAAGCCAGATATGGCCATAAATTTCATTAGAGCTTTTTATTTAAAAAAAAACAAACATAATGATACGAGAAAGTTAAGCCAAATAAACAGCACTATGAAATCAGCACTGTCTTAATATCACATTAGCAATTACATGGGATTATCCTAGAGTGATTTCCATGTGACTTATTGTATAACACAAACCAGTGCATTTTGTACACACATATACAAGCATACACTTGCACGTGAGCATTGATTTAGGAACAAAGACTCCCTGAGGGAGTTTCAAAAACTGCTATGTTCCAGTGTGCTAGTCTATATTTTACAACCGTTTCTGAGTCAGCAGAAATGTGTGTGGAGTCATAGTAAGTGTGATAACTCCCCTGCTAGCCCATGAAGCCGTAACCCATGTATAGGGGTGGTGTGAATTACTTATCTTATCCTACGTCTGGAACATGTCATTATCACAAAATTCATTCCCTGTGCAATCATCAGGGCTGATGGTAATATAAGAACAGTTGGGGCATGAAACCACAGTAGATTGTCAGGGTTGTCTAGCATATGGTAGATCAGAGACAGAGGTATTGCCTTCTGCTCTTTGTGGAAGCAATATTGTCCTATAGTCTGGGCAACAGGTATTAACTTGGGGGCCTAATTCTAATAGTTTCTTTGTCACTAACCTGTGGTGTGATCTGCAGCTAGTCACTTGGTTTCTTTGTATGTAGATGAACATACACTCAGAGGCACATTTATATGGTTGCAAATAGTCTTCAGAACAAGCATTAAAGCAAACCAGGGAGACTCATTCCAAAGTCCTCAGATAGTAAGGGCCAAATCAACAAACCATTCCAGTAAGGAGCAGAGGCTATCCAGTCCCACTTTGCTTGGTAAATGTTGTGGGAAGATGACAATAAACCTGTTGTTCAGCAATCCTTATACCATGGAGTGGCATTCCTGCAGATTTATCCAGTTGGTATGGATCTTATCGGCTTTTTCAGTGGCTCTCAGTTTGGTCAGGGCTTTGAGGAATAATGGGAATCAATGTAATACAATGGTAGAGAACTTGGGCTTTGGAGACAGGTGGTCAAGTGTTTGAATCTCAGTTCTGCCATATACCATTACCCGACCTTGGGCAAGTCACTTAACCTTTTTAAAACTGTTTGCTCATCTATAAAATGGGAAAAATAATAGAACCTTCTTCATGGTGTAGTTATGTGGATCATAGAAAATCCTTGGGATATTGGTTAGCTTATAGTTAGATGGTAATAAATGTAAGGTGATGCTATTGTTATGCATTCAAGTGGATGAGGTAGTTAACCATTTTGGACTATGAAACTATAGTTCAGGATTTTATAGGCATTAATAACAAGGGGATACTTAGGTTTATCTGCCAGGAGGATTCCATGAGCCCAGGAAAACAGGATGAGATTTTGAGAATAATGATGATTAGTTAATGTCAGCATTATGAAGTGTTGTGGGAGATTTTGAGAATAATGATGATTAGTTAATGTCAGCATTATGAAGTGTTGTGGGAAATCTCCAATCCTGAAACAGTTTAATAATATTTATTCCCAAAGATTGCTATAAAATGTAAATGAGATAAGGGAAATAAAGTGCTAAGCACAGTGCTTGGTATGTAATAAACCCTCTAGGCCAATATTTTTCCTTCTTTTATTCCTTGGATGTAGTTGCCTTGGACCTGCAGCTTGGGTTTGTCTCAGGGTTGCCTGGGGCCACTGTAGGATCTGGGGTTCCCTGCAGGTGCTTGGGTCCAAGGTAGAGTCCACCTGGAGAACTCCTGGGATATTGGATTGGTTACAAGATGGCTTCAGAGAGAAGGATCCTATAAGAGGGA
This sequence comes from Mirounga angustirostris, assembly GCF_029215605.1. Classification (NCBI taxonomy): domain Eukaryota; kingdom Metazoa; phylum Chordata; class Mammalia; order Carnivora; family Phocidae; genus Mirounga; species Mirounga angustirostris. The sequence goes on from NW_026991715.1 coordinate 115,765,517, forward strand.
GGCAGTACGATATACAAGAAAGAGCCTGGGTGCCTGGGTGGCTCAGTCATTAAGCATCTGCCTTCAGCTCAGGTCATGATCCCAGGGTCCTGGGATCGAGCCCCACATCGGGCTCCCTGCTCAGCGGGAAGCCTGCTTCTCCCTCTCCCATTCCCCCTGCTTGTGTTCCCTCTCTCGCTGTGTCTCTCTCTGTCAAATAAATAAATAAAATCTTAAAAAACAAAACAAAACAAGAGCCTAAGGAAAAGTACTCAGAAATATTGCTTTTTAATCTTAGTTTCACCACTTACTGGCCTTGTGACCTCAGTGTTTTAGTGATAATATCCTAAATTTTGTTTTTTCCTCCCTAAGATGGAGGAAATAGTCTATGCCATAGTATCTATGGCAATAGTACAAATACCAAATGTGAAAGGTGACTTAATGAGAGTGCTCTGAAGTTGGGAAAGCATATAAATAAATGGAAGGTGGGAAGTAAATATGTTGAAATCAATCTGGAGCCCCTCAAATAGGACAAAGCTAGATCTTGATCAGGTTGTTGCAGTGGTCATGGATGATGTCAAATTCATTCATTCCTCCTGAAACCTCTGCCTGCATTTCTCATATAGGTCTAATCTTGAGAAAGTAACTCAGCTCAAATGCTAGACTCCTCCAAAGTCTCCTTTGATCTTCTGCTCCCACCCCCTCAATGCTGGAAGTAATTGCTAAGATTTTTTTTTTTTAAGATTTTATTTATTTGACAAAGAGAGAGACAGTGAGCAAGGGAACACAAGCAGGGGGAGTGGGAGAGGGAAAAGCAGGCTGCCCGCAGAACAGGGAGCCCTATCGATCCCAGGACCCTGGGATCATGACCTGAGCCAAAGGCAGACATTTAGCCAACTGAGCCACCCAGGTGCCCCAATTGCTAAGATTTCTAAACATCTATAATCCCTTATCCATATTAGCACTGTCCAATAGAAATATAATGTGAATCACATGTGTAATTTTACATTTTTTGTTGTCACATTAAAATGTTAAAAAAAATTGAGTAATTTTATTTATGTATTTATTTTAAAAAGATTTTATTTATTTATTTGACACAGAGAGACACAACGAGAGAGGGAACACAAGCCGGGGGCGGGGGGAGAGGGAGAAGCAGGCTTCCTGCGGAACAGAGAGCCCAATGTGGGGCTGGATCCCAGGACCCTGGGATCATGACCTGAGCCGAAGGCAGGCACTTAATGACTGAGCCACCCAGGCGCCCCAAGATTGAGTAATTTTAGTATTTTACTTAATAAAATACATTAAATGTTTTATTTAGTTTTAATATTTTATTTAAACATTTTATTTATGCCAAATATTATAATTTCAACATATAATCAATATAAAACATTTTAATGAAATAGTTTACATTGCTTTTTTCATATTGTCCTCAAAATCCAGTGTGTACTTTACACTTATTGTATGAGACAAATTTCAAGTGCTCAGTGGCCCGTAAAGCTAGTTGCTACCATATAGTCAGTACAGGTGTCTACCTTTCATGTGGTATTAAGGTGTGTCTTGTATGTGAAATATGTATGTAAATGCTACGGATGTGTTATTGTACTATGGACTTCTTGAGGACAGGATTCCTGTATGATTGGTCTTTGTTTCCTTCACAATACACAGCACTTCATTTTGCATGTAGTAGGTACTCGCTCAGTGGATTGAATAAATTAACATATTAACAAAGGAACAAATGAATGAATAAAATAAATGGAAACCCTGAAGAACTAGTTTTTTTTTTTTAATCTGGGAAATACCACTTTAATCAATACAATCACATGATCTCTTAGTATTGGGCTTCTACCACTCAATGCAACCAATATCTACCAAGTACCTATTATACATAAGGCATGTGCTAAGTGTTGCAGGGTCTGTCATGTTGAATGAAGATACAGTTCTTGCTCTAAATGACCTTAGCTGCCATGGTCACCTAAGTTAGGGATAAATTAGTGTTCTGTGTACCAGCTTTGAAAAGGGAGACATAATTCATCATGCTTTTTAGCCATCTAGGATTTTGTACACTTAACAAGTTACATGTTTGCTAGAAATTTGCCATTTTAACTCTGCCAAACAACATTCATAAAAGATGTGCTTTCCCCCCCATATCCTGCCATTTTAGAGGCAAACAAGATGAGGGAGTATTTTATTTTATTTTTTATTTTTTTTAAAATTTTATTTTATTATGTTAGTCAACATACATTACATCATTAGTTTTTGATGTAGTGTTCATAGGTTATATTTGTTTTCATTCATTGTTTGCATATAACACCCAGTGCTCCATTCAATATGTGCCCTCCTTAATACCCATCACCAGGCTAACCCATCCCCCCCATGCCCTCCCCTCTAAAACCCTCAGTTTGTTTCTCAGAGTCCATAGTCTGTCATGGTTCATCTCCCCCTCCGAGTTCCCCAGCTTCATTTTTCCCTTCCTACTATCTTTTTTTTTAAAAAACATATAATGTATTATTTGTTTCAGAGGTACAGGTCTATGATTCATCAGTCTTACATAATTCACAGCGCTCACCATAGCACATACCCTCCCTAATGTCCATCACCCAGCCACCCCATCCCTCCCACCCCCCACCACTCCAGCAATCCTCAGTTCGTTTCCTGAGATTAAGAATGAGGGAGTATTTTAAATTCACATAACTAACTTGCAATAAGTTATCGCTGAGGAACTGAAGAACTTAATATTATTTTGTGCTTCAGGGGAAAAAATTGACACTGAGTGCTATAAATATATCAAAATCTAATCCAATTTAATGGAATGGGCACAAAAATCTCCCCGGGGGAGTTCCCAAATTCCATGTTCTGAATACTTGGTTTTGTTTTTGGATTTTTAGTCAGTAAAAAATGTTTACTTGTTTGATGACTTTCCTGATTTGGGAGTTCTTGGGGTCAGGAGTGTCTATCTGTCTATCTGTCTATCTACTTACCTACCTATCATCTATCCATTTATCTATTAATTATGCACCTAGCACAATTCCTGGCTCGTACTGGGAGTTCAACAAATGTCTTTTGAGTGAATAATGCAAAGTAAAACTCATGATGATTTTCATTTGTGATTCATTATGTGTATCCTCTGAGATTAGTAATCTGCATTTGCCAGATGAAGAGAAAAATGTGAATAACCAGGGTTGTGCACCCTATATACTCTCTTATTCATGACTAATCATGTTCACAAATTTGTGATGTACTTTCCTATAATGTTTTTATTTCCTCACACCTTTCCCCCTTTATGTGACTCATATTGCTACAACTCTTACATATTAATCATTTTGAAACCACAGTACTCTGAATCATTGATGGATCCTGGGTTACAAAGAAATTCATCCTCTTGGAAATGAGAGCCCTTCTAGGAAACATTTTGGTGCCACATGGCTCTTCTGATAAGGTTCCAACCTACCAACTTGAGTCTATCTAGAGGAAAACACTGGAGTTGATCTTCAGTATTCTGGAGGGAACTAAAAAGCACAAGCGTGGTTATGAATACTGGCAGTTTCTCGGGACTATTGTATGAGTGTGAATGTACTGCTGTTTAAACTTATTTCAGCCACATTATGCTTTTTATAATGAAAGGGTATAGTATATGAGTGGGGAATGAGTTTTTACAGAGCAGCTCTCTAGTGGACATCAAACAAGTTTCCTTTTCCTGCTTTTGCATGTCATTAGATGCTGAACTTCCATGGTTTGTTTCTAGACATAAAACTTGATTGTCAGAGCCTCTTAGGCTAGAAGTCTTTAATCTTCCTATCTAACCATCTTAACACAGGTTATGTTTGTTTTCATAAACATACTAGTAAGATTTGGGCTTCATGAGTGAGAAATATGCTGACTGAATAACTGGATTATTGGAAGGTTGTACAGTGTGTGTTTTGCTGGTTGTGAAATCAAAGGCTGTATAATCTCCGTTTATGCTCAAGTGTCATACTGTGCTGCCTACAGACTGGGGAGGTTACACACTGAATCGACCTTGAATTTTAAGACACTCTACATCTTATATGTCATGACTCACCATTAGTATCTCAGCACTTTAATTTTTCACAGATGAAAATTTGCTTTTAATTTAAAAATTATGTAAAATATAAACTAATTCTTTGGAAATATTTTCAATTTATTCTGGGATTATAAAGCTCTACAGGATCTCAACTTTCTCTTGAGCCAATTTGTAAAATAGCATATGTTGCTGGAGTATTCAAAATTGGAACTTACGGCATATAATCAAAACCAACATATTCCCACCCAAAACCATTCTGTGGGTCTAGTTCTTCATTGTCCCTGGTCCCATATTTTTTCTACTCATTCTCAGAAATCTTTTCCCTTTCAGTTACAAGAGCAGTTTCATTTCAGAATGTATATGTCATGACTGTTATAATAATTAAAATACAAACAAATGCTGGGCCTCAGTCCAACTTAAAGCTTGGTTCCTCCCTAACTTAGGCCTGCTTCAGCCAGCCTTCAGGACCAAGGAGGGCTGGTCGCTTCTCTAGTTCCCCTGCTTTCTTCCTCATTTCCTCTGCTCCCATTTCTCTGTGTAGTTTTGTCTCCTGCAAAGTGGAGGAAGGATAGGGGTAGGAGAGTCATACTTGCAGGACAAGTATGTCCTCTGCTAGAGGAACTTTGTCCCAGGGTGCTTTGTAGGCATTTTAGAGATGTTGCTGCAGGGCCCCCTGGTGCACCTCTCTTGACTAAGGGAGAATCTTGTTCTCAGCTGGGTTACATGATCTGTTAAATCTCTTTCTTTCCCCAGCAGATGCTCTTTTAGGTGGTGGTACGGGCTGAATTGTTCCTCCCCAAAAGATATGTTGAAGTTCCAACTCTTGAGCCTTGTGAATGTGACCTTATTCATAAATAAGATCTTTGCAAATGTTATTCACTGAAGATGAGTTCATTAAGGCAGACCCTAATCCAATATGACTGGTGTCCATAAGAGGAGAAGATAGAGACACACAGGGAGAGCACTATGTGACGGCAGAAGCAGGAATTACAGTGAGGCAACCACAAGTTAAGAAACACCAAGGATTGACGGCCACAACCAGGAGCTGGGAGAGGCCAGGAAAGACTCTCCCCATAAGCTCAGGGGGAGCATGGTCCTCTGCAACAGTCCTACTTCGGGTTTCCCATTTGGTCTCCAGGAATTATGCATCTTTAATCTGCCATTGGCAAGAAAGCAGTAACTTCTTAGTTTTGCAACTCAAATCTATTTTAAAGGGTGATCAGATAGCAGTCCACTGTGTGTTCTAGATTGCAGGGGACACACTTTTCCCCATGGAGTGGGAGGAGGAACTGCCAGTGAGCCAACACCCTTTAATTTCTAACAATTTCAACCCTTTCAAAGCCTCTCTTTGGTATTGGGCTGCAGATAAGAAACATCTATTGCAGGTTCTGCAGAAACATCTATCTGCAGCGCACAAGTCATTTAGTACCTCACTTTGGCGATTTGGATTATTTGCTTCTGTTCTTTTAGTTTTTGCCTTTTAGAACCTCCACCAAAACTGAAAAGAAAATGTCCCATTTTAACATTCTGATTTAAGTCTAAATTAATTTCTGCTAGATTATCAAGTTTATTGATATTAAGTTGGACAGAGCTTTTTTTTGAGTTTTAAAAATTTCTATATTTGTAGTTATGTTCCTTTTTCAGTTCTTAGGTTGCTTATATTTTTTTCTCTCTCCTTTTTTCCTTTTTTAAACTTAGTAACCTTTATTTTGTATACTGTATTAATCTTTTTAAAGAATCAGCTTTTGATTTTATTGATAATTCTGCTAATATATTTGTTATTGTCAACTTCATCTATTTTTTGTTTAAATTTTGTTAATTTCTGTCTTCTTTCTTTGGTTTATTTTGTTGTTGCTTAGCTTCCAGAGATGGAAGCTTAGTCACTTGTTATGAGCAATTTTTTTCCCAATAAGTGCATTTTCTCCCTGAGTATCAGTGTGGCTATGTAGCAGACATGTTCATTAAATATTCGTCTGTTCTGCCTTTTCCTCTACCCCACTTCCTAAGACCTTGCATTTGCTTAGGAATCTTTCCTGCACTTAGATATATAGGTCTGTTACATTAATTTTTTTCTAAATATTTTTAAACTTCCATTTGAGGGGCACTTGGGTGGCTTAGTCAGTTAAGCATCCGACTCTTGATTTTGGTTCAAGTCATGATATCAGGGTCGTGAGATGGAGCCCCGCATCAGACATGGACCTGCATAAGATTATCTCCCTCCCCGCTTGCACTCTCTCTCTCTCTCAAAAAAAAAAAAAAAAATAAACTTCCATTTGATTTCTTCTTTAATCCAAAAGTTATTTAGAAGACTTAGGTTTTCCTGGTTGATACTTTGGAACTGCTACTGACCTTTTGTCCTTTTGGGTTGCTGACCTTTTCATATTAACTTTTAAATTTTAATTGGATTTTATGTTATTGGATTTTAATAGCATGTTATTGGATTACAATCAATTAAGATGGTTGCATGACTCTGCCTTGGAAATTTGTCAACATTTCCTTTATTTTTTAATACATGGTAAATTTTTGTGACTGCTCCGCGTATTTGAAAAGAACACATGTTCTGTTTGTTGGATACAAAGTTTTATAACAATTTATAGATTAAGCAATTTAATTGTGTATCACAAATTCTCTATATCCTCATTTGTGAATTAGTTTTTAAAAATTTTATTTATTTATTTGAGAGGGAGAGAGAAACAGAGAGAGAGAGTACAAGCAGGGGGAGGGCAGAGGGAGAAACAGACTCCCTGCTATGCATGGAGCCCAACCAGGGGCTTGATCCCAGGACCCTGAGATCATGACCTGAGCCAAAATTAAGAGTTGGATGCTTAAATGACTGAGCCACCCAGGCGCCCCTTGTGAATTAATTTTTAAATATACATGTGTTAAAAATTTCTTACTGTAGTTGTGAGTCAATTTTTATTTGTATTTTTTATAAGATTTTGATTTCAAAGGCTGTCAGGAATACAAATATCCATGACCTTCAAGTTTTAATAGATTTTATATTTCATTAATATGAAATATCCATCTTTGTCACCCTTTAGTGATTTTTATCCTGAATTTATTTTATCTCATATTAATGTTACTACACCTGCTATTCTTTTTTTAAAATTTATATTATTGTGGTAAGAATAGATCTACTTAATATGAGATCTACTTAACATGAAATGTACTCTCTCTTTTTTAAAGATTTTATTTATTTATTTGAGAGAGAGACAGAGATAGCAACAGGCAGCACAAGTGGGGAGGAGGAGAAGCTGGCTCCCCGCTGAGCAGGGAGCCCGATGTGGGGCTTGATGTGGGGCTCAACGTGGGACTTGATCCCAGGACCCTGGGATCATGACCTGAGCTGAAGACAGACCCTTAACTGACTGATCGACCCAGGCACCCCTGAAATATACTCTCTTAACAAATATTTTAGCAAAGGAAATAATCAACAGAGTGAAAGGGCAACCAATGGAATGGGAGAAAATATTTGTAAATCATATTTGATAAGGGATTAATCTCCAAAATATACAAGGAACTCTTACAACTGAGTAACAGAAAAACTAATAACAATTTAAAAATGGGCTAAGGAACAATGTCCACAATAGCCAAACTATGGAAAGAGACTAGATGTCCATCAACAGATGAATAGATAAAGAAGACGTGGTATATATATATATATATATATACACACACACACACACACAATGGAATATTATGCAGCCATCAAAAAAATGAAATCTTGCCATTTGCAATGACGTGGATGGAACTAGAGGGTATTATGCTAAGCAAAATAAGTCAATCAGAGAAAGACAATTATCATATGATCTCACTGATACGAAGAATTTGAGAAACAAGACAGAGGATCATAGGGGAAGGGAGGGAAAAATGAAACAAGACAAAACCAGAGAGGGAGAGAAACCATAAGAGACTCTTAATCTCAGGAAACAAACTGAGGGTTGCTGGAGTGGAGGGGGGTGGGAGGGATGGGGTCGTTGGGTGATGGACACTGGGGAGGGTATGTGCTATGGTGAGTGCTGTGAATTGTGTAAGACTGATGAATCACAGACCGCTGTACCCCTGAAACAATACATTATATGTTAATAAAAAAATATAGTTTAGATATTAAAAAAATGGGCTAAGGACTTGCACAGACATATCTCCAAAGAAGACATACAAATGGCCAACAATTGTATGAAAAAATGTTCAGTGTCACTAATCATCAGAGAAATGAAAATCAAAACCACAGTGAGATCACCTCACACCTGTCTGGATGGCTATTATCAAAGAACAAAAGACAACAAGTGTTGGTGAGGATATGGAGAAAATGGAACCCTTGTACATTGTGAGAATGCAAAATGGTGCAGCCATTATGGAAAACTGTATCTGCTATCTTTTGTTAGCATTTGTTTTAAATAACTTTTGCCTTTCTTTATTTTTAACTTTCCTGAGTTGTTTCATTATACTTGGATCTCTGAAAAAGATCATATATGGCTGTAATGTTTCCCCAGTATGAAAATCTTTGTCTTTTAATACATGAATTTAACCCATGGCAATTTATCATGATTAATGATATATTAGAATATGGTCTAGCAATTATATTTTATGGTTTTCTTTTGTATGCTTTCTTGGTGTTTCTTTTTCTTCACTGCTTTTTATGTGATTTGGTTCTCTTTGTTCCTTTTTCCCTCCAAATGGTTTGGAAATAATATGTCCTAACTCTTAATGGTTAGCCTTAAGTTTTAAACAAGCACACTTAAGCTTGTAAAGAAAATCAACAGCTGGAGTTGATCAACATCTATATGTCTCCTTGTAGGACAATAAGAACATCACCCCTCTTTCTGCTCTACCTCCCTATTCTTCTTTGTCACATACCCCTCACTTCTTTCACTTTGTTTTTATCCTCTGCAACCCTCCAGCATCCAGTCAATCAGTTTCACCTGCCTTTTTTCCTCCATGGAGTAGGGTAGATGGGTTAGGGGTGGGGTAATTTCAGATTCAGTTCTGCTTTGCTGGTGGAGGTCTTAAGTGCTTAAAGTTCTGAAAAGAGCTAAGATAAAACTTTCCTTGATAATACTGATAATCTTGTATAACATAGTTTTTATGAATTATTTACCCCCACACAATCATTCTCTGTATTCTCCATCTAACCAAAGATTCAGTCCTGAAAACCCAAGAGAAGGGAATGTAGAGAGAGAGGAAAGGGGAGTAGAGAAGTACCATTCACACTGCAGCATGTATCACAAAATAAATTGTAAACAAAATAAGAAGACTAAAAATATAGGCAGACAAAGATTTGTAGCACCTAAATATATAAAACCTTAATAATAAGACTGCTTTTGAAAACATTAAGAAATGGAACATGACATGAAAGATAATTTGCTGAAATATAAAAATAGCTAATATATTTAAAGATAATGACTATCATTAATAAGTAATGAAAAACATTTAAGCCACAATGAGATTGGTTTTTTTTTTTTTTTTGCTTATTGGGTTGGCAAAAAAATTTTAAAATGAGTGAAAATACCATGTGTTTATGAGGATGTGGGAAAACTAATTCATTGCTGAAAGGACTATAGATTGATAGAGCTTTGTAGATAGATTGGTACAAACTTTTAAAAAATATGGTTATTTCTATTAATCTAAAATGTAAATAAATATAACCCTGGAGAACCAGGATCTCACTGCTAAGAATTAATCCCATAGAAATAACAAATTGACTATTTAAAGACATCCTTTCTCCTTTCAACAAATTTTTAAAAAGTTTTTATTTAAATTCCAGTTAACGTACAATGTAATATTAGTTTCAGATGTTCAATTTAGTGATTCAGCACTTCCATGCACCTGGTGCTCATCACAAGTGCACTCCTTTTGACTGCCTACCAAATGTCAGGTATACTCTATGCACTTGAGATATATCAGTAAGCAAAACAAAGATCCCTACTTTTGTGGAACATACATTCCCATGAGGAATCCTGGAATCTAAGCAATTATTATTGAACGATTCTCAGTTTTCATGTGTAGGATGTGATATTACTTGGACAGGAAGGCATCTATAAGTAGCCAAAACTAGAGATGTTAATTATGCAGATTCATTTAAATGTAAATAAAATACTTAAAAGCTCTGTGTTGTAATGAGCACTGGGTATTATATAAAGACTGATAAATCACAGACCTGTACCCCTGAAACAAATGCATTATAAGTTAATTTAAAAAAAAAAGGCTACAAGAAATGCTTAAGATACCTTGGCTAAAATCCAGAGATAAAATCTTATATGATTTATTTCAGATTTAGTGTGTTTTATTTAATATGTTAGTTAAAACTTTTATGTCAAATCTTATCACAAAATGTTTATTCCATTTAGTCAATTATCTTATTTCATCTTATGGAATAATGAATATCTTTTAATATCTTAACAACTGATATTCATTTAATATATTAACCTTAAATGATATTCATTCTATATTTTCAGTCTTTTAATAAGAAAAAAATATATGCTATCTGCTTAACAGTTTTTATAAGGTGTGCAATTTTATTTTTATTTTATTATTTTTTAAAGATTTTATTTGAGAGAGAGAGCATGAGAGAGAGTACAAGCAGGGGAGAAGGGCAGAGGGAGAGGAGAAGTGATTCCCAGCTTAGCAGGGAGCCCGATGCGGGACTTGATCCCAGGACCCTGGGATCATGACCTGGGCCAAAGGTAGACGTTTAACCAACTGAGCCACCCAGGTGCCCAGTGGTTTTTAACTGTGCTGTATATACCTTTCTCTTTAATTACCACATATGTAAGTTTTGATCATAATATATAATTAAATTACTAGAGTTATTTCTTTTTTATTTTATTTATTTATTTTAAAGATTTGTTTATTTATCTGAAGGAGAGAGAGAGAGCAAGGAGAAGGGCAGAGGCAGAGGGAGAGGGAGAAACCTCCAGCAGACTCCCTGCTGAGCACGGAGCCCAATGGCCTCAATCCCAGGACCCTGAGATCATGACCTGAGCTGAAATCAAGAGCCAGCCACCTCACTGACTGAGCCACCCAGGCACCCCTATTTCTTAGTTTTAGAAATAATTCTTAATTATTCCTCAAAGCCAAACACTGAAGTTTGATGCATAAACACATAATTTATAATATTCCTTAAATAATGACTAACACATTATTTAGTCACACAAAATATTGCCTTTATTATAAATTAAGTAATAAGAAAGAGCATATTGATTAATATTTTTATAACACATTATAATATACATTTATTACATTAGACCTATACCATAATAATCTTGACCTTATTACTTTTAGTAATCTACCATTTAATATAATCTCTGTGAATTTATTTCTCCATGGTTTTATAGTTTATAAAACATATTAAAATGTTTATTTTAACTCAAAATAAAGTTAGTTTTTTTCTAATTGAAGGTAAGTCTGACTTAACTAAATGACTTGACAACCATTACTGGCTTTGCCAATTAAGTTATATGATGGGGAGTTTATACATAAGTCGTATGATAAGAATGATAAGTCTGCAGCTCCAAACATACATCAATATGTATTTAAAGCATATAAAATAAAAATATTTTACTTTTAAAATTATATTGGAAAAATGTAGTGAAATGAATGATAATTCAGATTTTCCTTTCTTCCTGAGCATATCATGTTATACAAGAGACCACTAACTGAAAGAGCAACAGATCTAATTAATAATAATTTGATAAATCTTGGTTGTGAGAAAATGAATGACAAATGTATATGTAATAGATTTTTCGAGTCAGTTTTTTTTTTTTTTAGATTTTATTTTATTTATTTGAGAGAGAGAGGGCACAAGCAGGGGGAGCAGCAGAGGGCGAGGGAGAAGCAGGCTCCCCACTGAGCAGGGAGCCCTATGGAGGGCTTGATCCCAGGGCCCTGGGATCATGACCTGAGCCAAAGGCAGATGCTTAACCAACTGAGCCACCCAGGTGCCCCTGCAAGTCAGGTATTTCTAATTCTTTGCTTTCAACAAAATTTCAGAATGTCTTACTCAGGTTGCCAGCTGATGGATCAAAGAAATTTTTGGAAGGGATCACTATGAGATATTTGGCATTGCTAATAATTTCATATTTTAATTTTTCTTTACTTAGAATGACCTTAAGTAGTAAATAAAAGCCCCATGACAAGTAAAGAGTGAGGTCTCAGAAGAACATAGAAGAGTTTAATATATTACTGTCTTTAACAGCATCCTTTTATTGGTTTTGAGCAAAGGGCCCTACATTTGCATTTTGCTCTGGGCTCTGTAAATTATATGCATCTGACCCTGATGCTCCCTTTATTTGGGAAAAGGGTGAACAAATATGCATAACATAGCCCTTTCTGGGGAGTAAAGGGGATATGGGGAGGTAGGGGTTGATCAGGAAAGGGTTCAGAGTTCCATAACTGCCTGGTTGTTTTTCCAGGTACTGGGTGGTAAGTTCAGTACAGTGTGGGAGAGTAGCCTCTTGACTATGGCCATGTTCTCTAGTGCAGCTATACCAATAACACAGTGACAGTTTGATGGCCATCTGACTTCAGTGTTGCTTTCTAAGATGGAAACAGAGTAAAATTTCATCAGGAAATTTACTTTCTCAAATAGAACTCAAAGTCTGAAGATGTGTTTGTTGTAAAAAATATTACTAGGAAACAATAGAATAATAACCCTAATCTTTTGAAGGTCCTTTTATAGTTGTTATTACTAGAGTTAGAGGACAGATTTTAGCATGAAGACAAGGGAGCTTCCTTGCTGGGATGGTTCAGTGACACTGGAACCATATAGTGAAGTGGTTGAAATTTAATATGAGTTTATGGAATCAGCTAGTCAATCCAAGCTTCTGCCCCTTCCCAGTTATATGACTGAACATCTTTTCCCTCAGGCAGGCCTAGCGCTTAGGCATGTTGTGAGGAAGAAAAGAAGTAATACTAGGACATCCTTAGCACAGTGTATGTTACGGGAATCCTCAATGAATAAATGTTAATTTATTATCATTGCTAAGATTTGGAAGTGATTTTACTTTGGAGGAAATGATTCCTTTCTAGGCTCCCCACTCTTCTCATTCCCTATATCCTTGTTCTCCCTCTCCCCTAATACAGTCACTTATTAAGAATATAGAATCATGGGCCATGATTGCTGATGGAAGAATGCAGAAAAATATTCAGACACATTTAGATAATGTCCTGCCTCAGATAAGATGAGTGAAAGTGGTGACTCTCAGACATCCTTCTGGTTTTGTTTGATGATTGTCAGTGCCCTCATGTAGTATACAGTGGTTAATTCTTCCTCTCATGCATTTTTTCTTACGCAAACATTTGTTGAGTGTCTACTTTCCTTGCACTCAAGGAAGTTGTAGCTTAATGGGTGAGCAACCATATAATTTTGATGTGTCACTTTACAGAAGGGGATAGTGCATACTGGGGGAGCATGTGGAGTGTTGCCTAATGCACTTGGAATGATATCTGGAATGCTTCTTAGAATTGATAACAAGTTAGCTGAATTTTGAAGAAAGAATAGAAGTTAGCCAGGTGGGTAAAGATGTTGCTGGTTTAAAGAGTTGCAGGTGTAAAACATGGAGTTCTGTGAGAACTTTGTGGGCTTAGAGACTAAGAGATTGAACAGTAACCACTTATTTTCCCTTGTTTTACTAAGCATATTTTCCCATTCATTGCTTTATACCTTGTGATTCCCAAAAAATAAGAATTTAAAGACTCTTTTGTGATCACATAAATGGTTAAAATAAACTTAGATAAGAAAATATCTCTTTGGCCTAAAATGATTTTGTTAGGTGTTTCATATACTTATAACTGGTGAAAAAATGGTACCCTAACATTATTGCTTCATATCTCTTTATTAAATGATTTATTCTGTATTGATTCTGTTTTTCTCGAGAAAAATCTACTTTAGTTGAATGTCATGCTTATGAAGCAATGGATTTATCGAAAATGCTGCCATTTCCTCACTATAATGACTCTGTTTTTCTCGAGAAAAATCTACTTTAGTTGAATGTCATGCTTATGAAGCAATGGATTTATCAAAAATGCTGCCATTACCTCACTATAATGACTCATCATTCCAACCCCTGGACCTTATATACCCTTGAATGACTTATGTTACTTATTTGTGGAAATTCTAATGGGGTGGAATGCAATTTTTATTTTTACTTTCAGTTCATGATTTTGTTATTTAATCATCCTCAACAAGTACATATTGACCACTTATTCTGTTCCAGGCACTGTGCCAGACACTGGGAATGAAACCGTGAATAAGAAGACTCTGCTTATCAGCAACCTACAGTCTAATCTATTTGTTTAGCAATGGAGGTGTGGATGGGGTCTGAAGTAGGAATAGGATGAGTAGGGAGTGAGGATGCAGAGAGGTTAAAAGGCAGTTTCAGTGCAGCTGTTATCAGGCAGTGGGGAGGGGCAATGCACAGGCTAATTCAAGAGTATGCAAGAGAGAAAAATATCCAGCTGAGATAGTTCTACTAAATTAAACTAGGGAAGAAAGGAAAGAGGAAAAGTTATGATTGCAAGAAACTTTAATGTTTACAATCTATGGAGATTCATTGACAAAAGAAGTCCGAGAGGCATGAGTGAGGTCTGGGATTTTATAGTCTCATTCAATCCTCCAGACAAATCACAGATGCATGAGAGACAGAGAGATTCTAGATGAACCCAACAACCACAACAAAAGCATTGCTGTGATCAGCCCTAGTTTGCAGAATCATGGACAAATAGATGGCTATTATTTTAGATCACCATGTATTGGGGTGGTTTGTTACATAGTAACATATAACACAGACACCTGGGTTAATTATTGATCTAAGCACAAGTTCCTTCACAAATCCACTCTTCCATATCATCTGCTTGGAAAACCCTTTTCACAGGCTGTGTCAACATACTATCCTCAGGGAGCTCATGGCTTGGGAACAAGAAAATTTTGTCATTATCTAGTATCCCCTCTTGCTTTCCTACCTTTCACAGTTTCAGCAAACACTACCCAGCCTGAAATACTCTAGAGTAGGGGGAAATCTTCAGGGAGTATGGAAGAATCCAATCCAAGTTGCAATTTTCCTCTTGGTTTTATTTCAATGCAGTTTGTTGTATTCCAAATAGAAGGGCTACAGGCAAATAGGAATGTCCCTAAACATTAAAAGAATTGTGTTTATTGCCAACAAGAAGGCATATTCTCTTAGGGTAATAAAAGACAAGACTTATTTTTTCCTGTAGAGCAGTTGATTAGACCCAGACTGTGAACAACCATTAGAAACATCTCTAGTTCCATCTGAGGTGTAAGTGGTGAAGGATGCAAAAGAAAGAACTAAGTTAGATGGATTGGAGTGGAGAGCAACTCCTTCAAGGATCAATTTTTGTCTTAGAGTAGGAACACCTGGGCTGCATCTTAAAGAGATAATTTCCTACATAAGAAAGTGATTTGACTTTTTTTTTTAAAGGAATTGAGGTGTAGGCAAGGGTGGATCATGGGTCTATCATCATTTTCAGGAAGATCATTTTAAAAGTTTCCTTAATTATATACCCCTCAAATTATGAGTTGTCTTCTGTTATATTTTGCCATAGCAAATGGCAAGTTTTGCTGAGAGAAGCAGTCTTAACTCTCACAAGGTAGTTCTCCAGAGTCTTATTACACAATAAGAGATTACAGAATCAGCACTTATTCTGGAAATTTGCAAGTTTGTGCTGAAGTGACCCTCCCTAAGCCTTGAGTATTTGGCAAAGAGAATGGGATATAAAAGGCAAACAGAGTTCAGCTATTTATTTCATTATTAACTAAATGTAACCTAACCAGAATCCAAGTGATGACTCCATAGCAATGAACCAGTTTTGCTTTGCAAAGATTTGATGAAATATTTGATCATATGATAACATTTGCCATTACATCATTGAAACTTGAGACAAGTATGAAAGAACAGCAATGTCTTATCACTTCTAAACACTAGTATAAGTTGTCTTTGATACTGAGTTCTGTTTATATGACTTGTGCGGTTAAATTTCTCTGGGAAAAAAGTTTATTATGTACTGGACCTTATTCAGGGTGATTTCAGACTTAAAACTCTGTCCTGGCAACATTCTCAATAAGAATGCCATCTTGCCCTGCTGACACCCATCTATTCAGCAAAACTTTTTTTTTTTTTTTTAAGATCTTATTTATTTATTTGACAGAGAGAGACACAACGAGAGAGGGAACACAAGCAGGGGGAGTGGGAAAGGGAGAAGCAGGCTTCCCGCAGAGCAGGGAGCCCAATGCGGGGTTCAATCCCAGGACCTGGGATCATGACCTGAGCTGAAGGCAGACGCCTAACGACTGAGCCACCAGGCGCCCCAATTCAGCAAAACTTTAATCAACTCAAATCAACTCAAATATTTGCCTATGCTCCTACAACTTAGCTGCCTATAAAACTTGCTTCTCTCAGCAAAACTTGCCATTTGCACAGGATGGTGCTACTGAAAATTTGTAGACAATTTTCAGTTTATTTATTTACTTTTTAAAAAGATTTTATTTATTTATTTGACAGAGACACAGCAAGAGAGGGAACACAAGCAGGGGGAGTGGGAGAGGGAGAAGCAGGCTTCCCGCTGAGCAGGGAGCCCAATGTAGGGCTCAATTCCAGGACCCCAGGACCATGATCTGAGCCAAAGGCAGACATCTAACGACTGAGCCACCCAGGCGCTCTGACAATTTTCAATTTAAATGCCATAAGTTTTTTTTTTTTTCCACATCCTTTGTCAGTTCTTGTATTAACTCACCAAAGGAGCAATTCCAAATTATTATCATTTCGCTCAAGTACAGCTCACACTCTTGTCTTCAGTAAAGTGAAGGTGTTGAGAACTGAGAACTTTCAAATATGTCCAATGAGACTTTAAATTTGTACAATATTTCTTGAAGATTATGTTGGCATAACTTATCAAAAATTTAAATACACAGACTTATTTCTGACCAGGATGAAATAATAGTGACTTGACTTCTTTTTTTCTTCTATTTGGCTATTTTTATATCTTTATTTTATATTTATAAGAGTCTTAAATATGACAGTACCATTCTTTGGTTTGTCATATATATTATAAATGTTTTCCATAATTTCTACTTTGTTTTGTGATTTTATGTATTAAGATTGGAACTAGGGTGAGGCAAGTGAGATGTGAAAAATTTAAGGGTCTGACCTTGCATTTGTGTGACCCTAAGAGTGAAGGCCTCTTTTTCTTTTTAAATATTTATTTTTATTTTTTTATTATGATATATTAGTCACAATACAGTACATCATTACTTTTTGATGAGGTATTCCATGATTCATTGTTTGTGTATAACACCCAGTGCTCCATGCAATATGTGCCCTCCTTAATACCAATCACCGAGCTAACCCATCCTCCCACTCCCCTCCCCTCTAAAACCCTCAGTTTGTTTCTCAGAGTCCATAGTCTGTCATGGTTCGTCTCCCCCTCCGATTTCCCCCCCTTCATTTTTCCCTTCCTTCTCCTAATGTCCTCCATGCTATTCCTTATGTTCCACAAATAAGTGAAACCATATGATAATTGACTTTCTCTGCTTGACTTATTTCACTTAGCATAATCTCCTCCAGTCCCATCCATGTTGATGCAAAAGTTGGGTATTCAACCTTTCTGATGGCTGAGTAATATTCCATTATATATATGGGGCACATCTTCTTTATCCATTCATCTGTTGAAGGGCATCTCAGTTCTTTCCAAGTTTGGCTATTGTGGACATTGCTGCTATGAACATTGGAGTGCATATGGCCCTTCTTTTCACTACATCTGTGTCTTTGGGGTAAATATCCAGGAGTGCAATTGCTGGGTCACAGGGTAGCTCTATTTTTAATTTTTTGAGGCACCTCCACACTGTTTTCCAAAGTGGCTATACAAATTTGCATTCCCACCAACAGTGTAAGAGGGTTCCCCTCTCTCCACAACCTCTCCAACATTTGTTGTTTCTTGCCTTATCAATTTTTGCCATTCTAATTGGTGTAAGTTGGTATCTCAATGTGGTTTTGATTTGAATTTCCCTGATGGTTAATGATGATGAATAATTTTTTCATGTCTGTTAGCCATTTGTATGTCATCTTTTGAAAAGTGTCTGTTCATGTCTTCTGTTCATTTTTTGAGTTGATTATTTGTTTTTTGGGTGTTGAGTTTGAGAAGTTCTTTATAGATCTTGGATATCAGCCCTTTATCTATAGTGTCATTTGCAAAAATCTTCTCCCATTCTGTAGGTTGCCTCTTTGTTTTGTTGACTGTTTCCTTTGCTGTGCAGAAGCTTTTTATCTTAAGTCCCAAAAGTTCATTTTTGTTTTTGTTTCCCTTGCCTTATTGTATTATTGTCGATGTGTTTCTTTGATTTTGTAATTAATTGGCTTATATAATTGGCTGCTCCCATGTTAGGGGCATAGATATTTACAATCATTAGATCTTCTTGTTGGATAGATCCTTTAAGTATGATGTAGTGTCCTTCCTCATCTCTTATTATATGCTTTGGTTTAAAATCTAATTTGTCTGATATAAGAATTGCTACCCAGCTTTCTTTTGATGTCCATTAGCATGGTTAATGGTTCTCCACCCCCTCACTTTAAATCTGGAGGTGTCTTTGAGTCTAAAATGAGTCTTTTGTAGACAGCATATCAATGGGTCTTGTTTTTTTATCCAATATGATAGCCTGTGTCTTTTGATTGGGGCATTTAGCCCATTTACATTCAGGGTAGCTATTGAGAGATATGAATTTAGTGCCATTGTATTGCCTGTAAGGTGACTGTTACTGTATATTGCCTCTGTTACTTTCTGGTCTATGTTACTTTTAGGCTCTTTCTTTGCTTAGAGGACACCTTTCAATATTTCTTGTAAGGCTGGTTTGGTGTTCACGAATTCTTTCAGTTTTTGTTTGTCCTGGAAGCTTTTTATCTCTCCTTCTATTTTTGGTGATAGCCTAGCTGAATATAGTATTCTTGGCTGCATATTTTTCTCATTTAGTGCTCTGAATATATCATGCCAGTCCTTTTTGGGCTGCCAGGTCTCTGTGGATAGGTCTGTTGCCAATCTAATGTTTCTACCATTGTAGGTTACAGACTCTTGTCCCAAGCTGCTTTCAGGATTTTCTCTTTGTCTCTGAGAATTGTGAATTTTACTATTAGATGTCAGGGTGTTGGCCTATTTTTATTGATTTTGAGGAGGGTTCTCTGTGCCTCCTGGATTTTGATGCCTGTTTCCTTCCCCAAATTAGGGAAGTTCTCTGCTATAATTTGCTCCAATATACCTTCTGCACCTCTCTCTTTCTTCTTCATCTGGGATCCCAATTATTCTAATGTTGTTTTGCTTTATGGTTATCACTTATCTCTTGAATTCTCCCCTTGTGATCCAGTAGTTGTTTATCTCTCTTTTTCTCAGCTTCTTTATTCTCTATCATTTGGTCTTCTATAGCACTAATTCTCTCTTATACCTCATTTATCCTAGCAGTGAAAGCCTCCATTTTTGACTGCACCCATTAATAGCCTTTTTGATTTCAACTTGGTTAGATTTTGTTCTCTTATTTCTCCAGAAAGGGATTCTCTAGTATCTTCTATGCTTTTTTCAAGCCCAGGTAGTATCTTTATAATCATCATTCTGAACTCTAGTTCCAACATCTTACTAATGTCTGTATTGATTAGGTCCCTGGCAGTCAGTACTGCCCCTTGTTCTTTTTTTTTTTTGAGGTGAGTTTTTCCATCTTGTCATTTTGTCAAGAAGAGAATAGATGTATGAGAGAACAAAATGCTAAAAAAATGCTAAAAGGGTAACAACTACTCCAGAAAAATATACACTAAACAAATAAGAAGAGACCTGAAACCGTGTTGGGGAGAAATTGATGTGAAAAAAAAAAAAGAATATAATTAGGCTGGTGAATAAAACAGAAGCACACACTAGATTTTGGGTGTATTTTGGTCTGTTAGAAGAAATTGCCTCCCAAAATTTTAAAGAAAGGAAAACGTATATATATACAAAAATAAGGGTTAATACAATGAAGGGATAGAATATGACTGTAAGGATGAAAATTAAAGAAGATTTTAAAAAAGGAATTGATAAGAAGGTTGAAAGAAGAATAAAAAAAAAGAGAATATGATCAGGCGGAAGACTAGGACAACGTCATACACTAGATTTACGGTATATTTTGGTCTGTTAGAAGAAAGTGTATCCCAAAATTTTAAAGAAAGAAAAACATATATATACATAAAATAAGGTTAAATACAATGAAGAGATAGAATATGACTGTAAAAATGAAAAATTAAAAAAGATTTTAAAAAAGGAATTGGTAAGATGTTGGTTGAAAAGGAAAGAAGAAAAATTCAACTAAAAAAATAGAAAAAGAAAAAAATAAAGAAAATTTAAAAAATTAACTTTGAAAGACTAAAGCATCATGGGAAAAAAGCCATGAATTCTATGTGCTGTATTCCTCTAGTGCTGGAGTTCTGCCATTCTCATTGATCAGTAAACTTGGTCTTGGCTGGCTGTTCTTGCTGATCTTCTGGGGGAGGGGCCTGTTGCAGTGATTCTCAAATGTCTTTGCTGGAGGCAGAATTGTCCCGCCCTTGCTGGGGGTGGACTAAGTAATCTGCTTGGATTTGCTCTCAGGAGCTTTTGTTCCCTGCAAGCTTTCCGTATAGCTTTGGAGGACGAGAGTGAAAATGGCAGCCTCCCAATCTCTGCCCCAAAGGAGCTGAGAACTCGGGGCCCCACTCGTCAGTGTGCCCCCAGAGAAAAGCAGTCAATCACTCCCGTCTCCCCAGTCTCTGGCCACACTCCATGCTCACCTGGCCTGTGACCGAGTGTTTCTGTCTCTGGCACACGACCCCATGTGGAGTCTCCAAACCCAGCAGATTCCTGTGGTGCACTCCTGTGCCGCTCCTCCCAGGGGAGGAAGGGGAGTCTCCCCAGATCTGCAACTTGTTGGGTCCCTGCTGGAAGAGCAGTGGTCGACTGTGCCATGGATCACGGTTTATGGCAACCCTGAGCTGAGAGCCCACTCCTTGGCTCTGTCTTTTCCGCCAGCTTCCCTGCTCCGATCCCTGGGAGCTCTGCTGCACTCAGGCATCCCCAGTCTTTCTGTGACCCCGAGGGTCCTGAGACCACACTGTCCCAGTGAGAGTTCCACCCCCCTGCTTAGCCACTGGAGCGACGTCCCTCAGCAGAGCCGACTTCTAAAAGTTCTGATTTTGTGCTCTGCTGCTCTATCACTTGCGGGTAGCAGTGGACAGAGGCCCCTTCCCCCGCTGTCTATCCTCCCAAATATTGCCTCAGAGTCACTTCTCTGCACGTCCTACCTTCCAGAAATTAGTCGCTTTTCTGTTCAGAGAGTTGCTGCTATTCTTTTCTTCAATCTCCTGTTGAGTTCGTAGGTGTTCTGAATGGTTTGATAACTATCTCGCTGAATTCCTGGGACCAGACGAAATTTAGGTCTCCTACTCCTCTGCCATCTTGCTCCTTTTCTCGTAGTTCTCTTTTTCAGTAGTGTCTTTATCTATTTTGGTATCAGGGTGATGCGGGCCTCCTAAATGAATTTGGAAGTTTTCCTTCCTTTTCTATTTTTTGGAATAGTTTGATAAGAATAGATACTAACTTTTTAAATGTTTGGTAGAATTCGCCTGTGAAACCATTTGGTCCTGGACTTTTGTTTGTTGGGAATTTAAAACTACTGATTCAATTTCTTTGCTGGTTATTGGTCTGTCAAATTTTCTATTTCTTCCCATTTTAGTTTTTGTAGTTTATATGTTTATAGTAATTTATCCATTTCTTCTAGGTGGTCCAATTTTTTTGGCATACAGTTTTTCATAATATTCTCTTAAAATTGTATTTCTGTGGTTTTGGCTGTTATTTCTCCTCTCTCATTTGCGATTTTATTTATTTGTGTCCTTTGTCTTTTTTTTTTCCTTGGTAAGTCTGGCTAGAGGTTTATAAATTTTTTTTTTAAGATTTTATTTATTTATTTGACAGAGAGATAGCAAGAGCAGAAACACAAGCAGGGGGAGTGGGAGAGGGAGACGCAGGCTTCCTGTGGAGCAGGGAGCCTGATGCAGGGTTCTATCCCAGGACCCTGGGATCATGACCTGAGCTGAAGGCAGATGCTTAACGACTGAGCCACCCAGGCACCCTGAGGTTTATAAATGTTATTGATTTTTTTCCAAAGAACCAGCTCCTGGTTTCATTGATCTGTGTGTTTGTGTGTGTGTGTGTGTGTGTGTGTGTTTTAGTTTCTGTATCATTTATTTCTGCTCTAATCTTTATCATTTTCTTCCTTCTGCTGATTTTAGGTTTTGTTTGTTGTTGTTTTCCTAGCTCCCTTGGGTGTAAAGTTAGTTTGAGATTTTTCTTTCTTCTTGAGGTAGGCCTGTGGTGTTATAAACTGCCCTCTTAGAACCACTTTTGCTGTATCCCAAAGGTTTTGGACAATTGTGTTTTCATTTTCATTTGTTTCTGTGTACTTTTTAATGTCTTCCTTTATTTCCTGGTTGACCCATTCGTTGTTAAGTAGGATTTTATTTAGTCTCCATGTATTTGTGGTCTTTGCATATTTTTTCTTATGGTTGATTTTAGTTTCATAGCATTGTGGTCAGAAAAGATGCATGGGAAGATTCCAGGCTTCTTGAATTTGTTGAGGCTTGTTTTGTGACTTAATATGTGATCTATTCTGGAGAATGTTCCATGTATCCTTGAAAAGAATGTGTATTCTCCTGTTTTAGGATGGAATGTTCTGAATATATCTGTTAAATACACCTGTTCTAGTGTGTCATTCAAAGCCATTATTTCCTTGTTGATTTTCTGTTTAGATGATCTGTCCATTGATGTAAGTAGGGTATTAAAGTTCCCTACTATTATTGCATTATTAAGGATTAGTTCCTTTATGTTTGTTATTAACTGTTTTATGTATTTAGGTGCTCCTCTCTTGGGTACATAAATATTTACAATTGTTATACTTTCTTGGTTGGATTTTGCCCTTTATTATTATAGTGTCCTTCTTTGTCTCTTGTTATAGTCTTTGTTTTAAGGTCTATTTTGTCCAATACAATTATTACTGCTCTGACTTTCTTTTGCCTTCCATTTGCTTGGTGGATGTTTCTCCATTCCCTCTTCACTTTCAATCTGCAGGTGTCTTGGGTCTAGAATGAGTCTCTTGTAGGCAGCATATAGATGGATCTTTTTTTTTTTTAATCCATTGTCTTTTAATTGGAGAGTTTAGTCCATTTACAGTCAAAGTAATTATTGATAGATATGTATTTATTGTCATTTTGTTATTTATTTTCTGGTTGTTTCTGAAGATTTTCTCTGATACTTTCTTGTCTTTCTTTCATGGTTTGCTGATTTTACTGATATATTCAGATTTCTTTTTCTTTATTCTTTGCATATTATTAGTGTTTTTTGATGTGGTTATGATTAGATTTGTATATAACTTCTTCTGCAAATAGCCAGACTGCTATTTGCAGAAGTAGTGTGGGCAGGGGTTTGGCCTTGTCTTCTGGGGACAGGCAACTGCCTGATGGTTGTTTAAGTTTGAACCAATTCTTTACTCCTCTCCTCTCCACATTTTAGGTATATGTTGTCATATTTTACATCCTTTTATTTTGTGGATTCCTTGACTGATTTTTTACAGAAATATTCATTTTTACTGCTTTTGTGTTTCCTACCTTCATACTGTCACTTTTGGTCCCTTCTTTCCATTCAGAGTCCCCTTTAATATTTCTTGAAGGGCTGGTTTAGTGATCATGAATGCCTTTAGTTTTTGTTTGTCTGGGCAACTCTTACTTCTTCTTCTATTCTGAATGATAGCTTTGCTGGATAGAGTATTCTTGGCTGCAGATTTTTCCCATTCTGCACTTGGAATATATCATGCCCATCCCTTCTTACTTGGCAAATTTCCACTGAAAAATCCCCTCCTAGCCTTATGGGGTTTCCCTTGTATGTTACTGTTTTTTTTTTTTTTTTTTTGCTGCTTTAAAAATTTTTTTCTTTAACACTGTATTTTGCCAATTTAATTACAATATGTCTTGATGTAGATCTGCTTTTGTTGATTTTGTTGGGGGTTCTGTGTACCTCCTGGATCTGGATATCTGTTTCCTTCCCCAAATTAGGGGAGTTTTCAGCTGTTATTTCTTCAAATAAATTTTCTGCCCCCTTTTCTCTCTTCTTATTCTGGGACTCCTGTAATATGATTTTTACTGTGCTTGATAAAGTCACTGAGTTCCCTGTCTATTCTCGTTTTTCGTAATTCTTTTTTCTCTCTTTTGTTCATCTTTTTTTTTTTTAAGATTTTATTTATTTATTTGACAGAGAGACACATAGCGAGAGAAGGAACAAAAACAGGGGCAATGGAAGAGGGAGAAGCAGGCTTCCCACAGAGCAGGGAGCCCGATGCAGGGCTCGATCCCATGACCCCGGGATCATGACCTGAGCTGAAGGCAGATGCTTAATGACTGAGCCACCCAGGTGCCCTTCTTTTGTTCATCTTGATTGCTTTTCATTACTCTGTCTTCCAGGTCATTAATTCATTCCTCTGCTTCTTCAACCTGCTGTTCATTCTACCAAGCATGTTTCTAATGTCATTTATTGCACTCTTCATCTCAAATTGGTTCTTTTTGTTTATCTCTGTATTAAGGGTCTCACTAATTTCTTCCACTCCTTTCTTAAATCCAGTGAATATTTTTATGATCATTCCTTTTAATACTGTATCTGGCATGTTACTTACATCTCTTTTACTTAGATCTATGGCTGTGGCCTTTTCCTGTTCTTTCATTTGGAATACATTTCTCTGTCTTTTTATTTTGTTAAGTCTCTGTGCCTGTTTCTCTGTGTTAGGAAAGTCAGCTACATCTCCTGTTCTCGAGGGTAAGGGCCTTATGAAGAAGAGGTCCTGTAGTGCCATGCTGTGTAATGTCCCCTGTTCACCTGGGCCTGGCATTTCTGGTGGTGTCTCCAATGTGTGCTGTGTATGCTCTGCTGTTTTATCTTGGCCACTTTATACTTTGGGCCAGTCATCTACAGAGGCTCTCTTTGCCCATTGTGGGCAGTGGTTTGTCCCTGGCCTGAATGTGGCACTTTTTAACTAGGTGTACTCTGGTTTGTTTGTGAAATGAAACCTGTTGCCTCCACCACCACTGGGGTTCCACAAGGCAGTGTGGGCAGGGGTTTGGCCTTGTCTTCTGGGGACAGGCAACTGCCTTCTCTCCAAGAGCAGTGCAATGCTCTTTGTGCTCTATCCCACCCAAGCCTGCTGACCTTTAAAACTCCAGGCTTTAAAAAAAATGGTTTTTTAAATTCAATTTAGTTAACATAAATATATTATTAGTTTCAGGGGTAAAATATAGTGATTCATCAGTTGCATTTAACACCCAGTGCTAGTTACATCAAGTGCCCTCCTTAGTGCCTTCACCCATTATCCCATCCACCCCACCTCCCCTCCAGTAACCTCAGTTTGTTCCATATAATAAAGTGTCTCTTATGGTTTGCCTCCCCCTCTGTTTTCATCTTATTTTATTTTTCCTTCCTTTTTCCTCTGTTCATCTCTTTTGTTTCTTAAATTCCACATATGAGTGAAATCATATGGTATTTGTAATACCCTCTAGTTCCATCCACACCATTGCAAATGGCAATTTCATTCTTTTGGATGGCTGAGTAATATTCCATTGCATATATATATATCTTCTTTATCCATTCATCTGTTGATGGACATCTGGGCTCTTTCCATATTTTGGCTATTGTGTACATTGCTGTTATAAACAATGGGGTACATGTGCCCCTTCGAATCACTATTTTTGTATCCTTTGGATAAATACATGGTAATGCAATCGCTGAATCGTAGGGTAGTTCCTTTTTTAATGTTTTGAGGAACTACCATACCATTTCCCAGAGTGGCTGAACCAGTTTGCATTTGCACTAACAGTGTAAGACAATTCCACCTTCTCTGCATCCTTGCCAACATCTTTCGGTTCCCGAGTTGTTAATTTTCGCCATTCAGACCACTGTGAGGTGGTTTCTCATTGTGGTTTTGATTTGTATTTTCCTAATGCCAAGTGATGTGGAGCATTTTTCCATGTGTCTGTTAGCCATTTGTATGTCTTCTTTGGAGAAATGTCTGTTCATGTCTTCTGCCCATTTTTTAGCTGGATTTTTTTTTTTTGTGGGCAGAGGGTTTGAGATTGATTAATTCTTTATAGATTCTGGATTCTAGCTCTTTATCTGATATATGATTTGCAAACATCTTCTTCCATTCTGTGGGTTGCCTTTTAGTTTTGTTGACTGTTTCCTTTACTGTGCAGAAGCCTTTTATTCTGATGAAGTCCCAATAGTTCATTTTTGCTTTTGTTTTCCTTGCCTCTGGAGATGTGTGTAGCAAGAAGTTGCTGTGGTCAAGGTCAAAGAGGTTGCTGTCTGTGTTCTATTCTAGGATTTTGATGGTGTCCTGTTTCACATTTATGTCTTTCATCCATTTTGAATTTATTTTTGTGTGTGGTGTAAGAAAGTGGTCCAGTTTCATTCTTCTGCATGTAGCTGTCCAGTTTTCCCAACATCATTTGTTGAAGAGACTGTCCTTTTTCCATTGGACATTCTTTCCTGCTTTGTCGAAGATTAGTTCACCATAGAGTTGAGGTTCTATTTCTGGGTTCTCTATTCTGTTCCATAGATCTGTGTGTTTGTTTTTGTGCCAGTGCCATACTGTCTTGATGACTACAGCTTTGTAATATAGCTTAAGTCCGAAATTGTGATGCCACCAGCTTTAGTTATCTTTTTCAACATTCCTTTGTCTATTTGGGGTCTTTTCTGGGTCCATACAAATTTTAGAGTTGTTTGTTCCAGCTCTGTGAAAAATGCTGGTCGTATTTTTATAGGTATTGCACTGAATGTGTAGATTGCTTTGGGTAGCATAGACATTTTAACAGTATTTAACAATATTATTCTTCCAATCCATGAGCATGGAATGTTCTTCCATTTCTTTATATCTTCCTCAGTTTCTTTTATAAGTATTCCATAGTTCTCAGAGTACAGATCTTTTACCTCTTTGGTTAGGTTTATTCCTAGGTGTCTTATAGTTTTTGGTGCAATTGTAAATGGGATCAATTCCTTGATTTCTCTTTCTGCTGCTTCACTCTTAGTGTATAGAAATGCAACAGACATCTGTGCATTGATTTTATATCCCACAACTTTGTGGAATTCCTGTATCAGTTCTTGTAATTTTTTGGTGGAGTCTTTCAGATTTCTACATAAAGTATCATGTCACCTGCAAAGAATGACAGTTTGACTTCTTTGCTAATTTGGATGCCTTTTATTTCTTTTTGTTGTCTGATTGCTGAGGCTACTTCCAGTACTATGTTGAACAACAGTAGGGAGAATGGACACCCCTGCCATGTTCCTGACCTTAGGGGAAAAGCTATCAGTTTTTCCCCATTGAGAATGATATTAGCTGTGGGTCTCTCATATATGGCCTTTATGATGTGGAGGTATGTTCCCTCTGTCCCTACATTGTGGAGGGTTTATTGTTGTTTTTTTTTTAATCAAGAATGGATGCCGTATTTTGTCAAATGCTTTTCTGCATCTGTTGAGAGGATCATATGGTTCTTATCCTTTATTTTATTAATGTTGTGTCTCACGTTCATTGATTTGCAGATGTTAAACCACCCCTGCAGCCCAGGAATAAATCCTACTTGGTCATGGTGGGTAATCCTTTTAATTTACTTTTGGATCCTATTAGCCAGTATCTTGTTGAGAATTTTAGCTTTGATGTTCCTCAGGGATATTGTTCTGTAAATTTTCTTTTTGAGGAGGTCTTTGTTTGTTTTTGGGGTCAAGGTAATGCTGGCCTCATAGAATGAGTTTGGAAGTTTTCCTTCCATTTCTATTTTTGGAACAGTTTCAGAATAATAGGTATTTTTTTTTAATTTTTTCTTAAAATTTTTTACATACCTGTAACTTATTTATTTTATAGCAGGAAATTTGTACCTTTTGGCCACCTTTACCTATCCTACCCTCCCCCTACTCCTAAAGCATTTAGTTTAGTTTTTTTTTTTTTAATTTCATTATGTTATGTTAGT
The DNA here is from genome assembly GCF_029215605.1 of Mirounga angustirostris. NCBI lineage: Eukaryota > Metazoa > Chordata > Mammalia > Carnivora > Phocidae > Mirounga > Mirounga angustirostris. Next base: position 115,793,594 of record NW_026991715.1, read on the forward strand.
CACCATACAATACATCATTAGTTTTTGATGTGGTGATCCACGATCCATTGTTTTCGTATAACACCCAGTGCTCCATGCAGTATGTGCCCTCCTTAATACCCATCACTGGGCTAACCAATCCCCCCTCTCCCTTCCCCTTTAAAACCCTGTTTATTTCTCAGAGTCCATAGTCTCTCACGGTTCATCTCTCCCTCCGATTTCCCCCCCTTCATTTTTCCCTTCCTTCTCCTAATGTCCTCCATGCTATTCCTTATGTTCCACAAATAAGTGAAACCATATGATAATTGACTTTCTCTGCTTGACTTATTTCACTTAGCATAATCTCCTCCAGTCCCATCCATGTTGATGTAAAAGGTGGGTATTCATCCTTTCTGATGGCTGAGTAATATTCCATTGTCTTTATGGACCACATCTTCTTTATCCATTCATCTGAAGGGCATCTCGGCGCTTTCCACAGTTTGGCTATTGTGGACATTGCTGCTATGAACATTGGGGTGCATATGGCCCTTCTTCTCATTACATCTGTGTCTTTGGGGTTAATATCCAGGAGTGCAATTGCTGGGTCATAGGGTAGCTCTATTTTTAACTTTTTGAGGCACCTCCACACTGTTTTCCAAAATGGCTGTACCAACTTTCATTCCCACCAATAGTGTAAGAGGGTTCCCCTTTCTCCACAACCTCTCCAACATTTGTTGTTTTTTTCCCTGTCCATTTTTGCCATTCTAACTGGTGTAAGGTGGTATCTCAATGTGGTTTTGATTTGAATTTCCCTGATGGCTAATGATGATGAACATTTTTTCATGTGTCTGTTAGCCATTTGTATGTCTTCTTCAGAGAAGTGTCTGTTCATCTCTTCTGCCCATTTTCTGACTGGATTATTTGTTTTTTGGGTGTTGAGTTTGAGAAGTTCTTTATAGATCTTGGATGCCAGCCCTTTATCTGTAGTGTCGTTTGCAAAAATCTTCTCCCATTCTATGGGTTGCCTCTTTGTTTTGTTGACTGTTTCCTTTGCTGTGCAGAAGCTTTTTATCTTGATGAAGTCCCAAAAGTTCATTTTTGCTTTTGTTTCACTAGCTTTTGGAGATGTATCTTGAAAGAAGTTGCTGTGGGCGATGTCAAAGAGGTTACTGCCTATGTTCTCCTCTAGGATTTTCTTGGATTCCTGTCTCACACTGAGGTCTTTCATCCACTTTTTGTTTATCTTTGTGTATGGTGTTAGAGAATGGTCAAGTTTCATTCTTCTTCATGTGGCTGTCCAATTTTCCCAGCACCATTTATTGAAGAGACTGTCTTTTTTCCATTGCATGTTTTTTCCTGCTTTGTCAAAGATTATTTGACCATAGAGTTGAGGGTCCATATCTGGGTTCTCTATTCTGTTCCATTGGTCTATATGTCTGTTTTTGTGCCAGTACCATGCTGTCTAGGTGATCACAGCTTTGTAATATAACTTGAAATCGGGCAACGTGATGCCCCCAGCTTTGTTTTTCTTTTTCAACATCTCCTTGGCGATTCGGGGTCTTTTCTGATTCCATACAAATTTTAGGATTGTTTGTTCCAGCACTTTGAAAAATGTCATTGGAATTTTGATCGGGATGGCATTGAAGGTATAGATTGCTCTGGGTAGCATAGACATTTTAACAATGTTTAGTCTTCTGATCCATGAGCATGGAATATTTTTCCATCTTTTTGTGTCTTCTTCAATTTCTTTCATGAGTGTTCTGTAGTTCCTAGGGTGTAGATCCTTTACCTCTTTGGTTAGGTTTATTCCGAGGTATCTTATGGTTTTTGGTGCCATTGTAAATGGAATTATTTCTCTAATTTCCGTTTCTACAGTTGCATTATTAGTGTGTAAGAAAGCAACTGATTTCTATAGAAGCATTGATTTTGTATCCTGCCACATTACTGAATTGCTGTATGAGTTCTAGTAATTTGGGGGTGGAGTCTTTTGGGTTTTCCACATAAAGTATCATGTCATCTGCAAAAAGAGAGAGTTTGACTTCTTCTTTGCCAATTTGAAGACCTTTTATTTCTTTTTGTTGTCTGATTGCTGTTGTTAGGACTTCTAGTACTATGTTGAACAATAGTGGTGAGAGTGGGCATCCTTGACGTGTTCCTGATCTTAAGGGAAAGGCTCTCAGCTTTTCCCCATTGAGGATGATATTCGCTGTGGGTTTTTCATAGATGGATTTTATGAACTTGAGGAATGTTCCCTCTATCCCTATTCTCTGGAGTTTTAATCAGGAAAGGAAGCTGTATTTTGTCAAATGCCTTTTTCTGCATCAATTGAGAGGACCATATGGTTCTTCTCCCTCCTCTTATTAATGTGTTCTATCACATTGATTGATTTGCGAATGTTGAACCACCCTTGCATCCTGGGGATAAATCCCACTTGGTCGTGGTGGATGATCCTTTTAATGTTTTCTGGGATCCTATTAGCTAGGATTTTGTTGAGGATTTTGGAATCCATATTCATCAGGGATATCGGTCTGAAATTCTCCTTTTTGATGGGGTCTTTGCCTGGTTTGGGGATTAAGGTAATGCTGGCCTCATAAATTAGTTTGGATGTTTTCCTTCTGTTTCTATATTTTGAAACAGCTTCAGGAGAATAGGTATTATTTCTTCTTTGAATGTTTAGTAGAATTCCCCAGGGAATCCATCAGGCCCTGGACTCTTGTTTTTTGGGAGGTTTTTGATCACTACTTCAATCTCGTTACTGGTTATTGGCCTATTCAGGTTGTCAATTTCTTCCTGTTTCAGTCTTGGCAGCTTATAGGTTTCCAAGAAGGCCTCCATTTCATCCAGATTGCTCAGTTTATTGGCATATAGTTGTTGATAATAATTTCTAATAATTGTTTCTATTTCCTTGGTGTTGGTCATGATCTCTCCCCTTCCATTCATAATTTTATTAATTTGGGTCCTTTCTCTTTTCCTTTGGATAAGTCTGGCCAGTGGTTTGTCGATCTTATTAATTCTTTCAAAGAACCAACTTCTAGTTTCATTGATCTGATCTACTGTGTTTCTGGTTTCTAATTCATTGATTTCTGCTCTAATTTTAATTATTTGTCTTCTAATGCGTGGCTTAGGTGTCATTTGTTGCTTTTTCTCTAGTTCTTTAAGGTGCAGAGTTAGTTGGTGAATTTGGGATTTTTCTATTTTTTTGAGTGAGGCTTGGATGGCTATGTATTTCCCCCTTAGGACCGCCTTTGCAGTATCCCATAGGTTTTGGACCGATATGTTTTCTTTGTCATTGATTTCCATGAATTGTTTAAGTTCTTCTTTGATTTCCTGGTTGACCCAAACATTCTTGAGCAGAGTGGTCTTTAGCTTCCAAGTGTTTGAATTTTGCCAAATTTTTTCCTGTGATTGAGTTCCAGTTTTAAAGCACTGTGGTCTGAGAATATGCAGGGAATAATCTCAATATTTTGGTATCAGTTGAGACCTGATTTGTGACCCAGTATGTGGCCTATTCTGGAGAAAGTTCCGTGTGCACTTGAGAAGAATGAGTATTCTGTTGTTTTAGGGTGGAATGTTCTGTATATGTCTATGAGGTCCATCTGGTCCAGTGTATCATTCAAAGCTCTTGTTTCCTTGTTGATTTTCTGCTTAGATGATCTGTCCATTGCTGAGAGTGGAGTATTGAGGTCTCCTACAATTAATGTATTGTTATCAATATGACTCTTTATTTTGGTTAACAGTTGGCTTATGTAGATGGCTGCTCCCATGTTGGGGGCATAGATATTTACAATTGTTAGATCTTCTTGTTGAGTAGACCCTTTAAGAATGATAAAGTGTCCTGTGTCTCTAACTACAGACTTAAGTTTAAAATCTAATTTGTCTGGTATAAGAATTGCTACCCCAGCTTTCTTTTGAGGTCCGCTGGCATGGAAAATGGATCTCCATCCCTTCACTTTCAGTCTGGATGTATCTTTAGGTTCAAAATGAGTCTCTTATAGGCAGCATATGGGTGGGTCCTGTATTTTTATCCAATCTGTAACCCTGTGCCGTTTTATGGGAGCGTTTAGGCCATTCACGTTGAGAGTGATTATTGAAAGATATGAATTAATTGTCATCATGTTGCCTGTGAAGATGTTGTTTTTATTGATTGTCCCTGTAAATTTCTGTTCTATATCACTCTTGGGGTCTTTCTCCTTTTATAGAACCCCCCCTTAATATTTCTTGCAGGGTCGGCTTAGTGGTCACATGTTCTTTCAGTTTCTGCTGGTCATGGACGCTCTGCATCTTTCCATCCATTCTAAATGACAGCCTTGCCAGATAAAGTATTCTTGGCTGCATGTTCTTCTTGTTTAGTACCCTGAATATGTGTTGCCAGGCCTTTCTGGCTTGCCAGGTGTCCGTGGATAGGTCTGACATTATTCTGATGTTCCTCCCTCTCTAGGTAAGGAAAAAAATTGGAACACTTCACAAATTTGTGTGTCATCCTTGTGCTGGGGCCATGCTAATCTCTGTATCATTCCAATTTTAGTATATGTGCTGCTGAAGCGAGCACAGGTATTTTTCTTTAAATGACCATCTGACCCTGGACAACTGTTTGTTGGGAGTTTTTTTTTTTTTTTTTTTTTAAGATTTTATGTATTTCTTTGAGAGAGAACGTGAGTTGGGGAGGAACAGAGGGAAAGGGACAAGCAGACTCTGTGCTCAGCATGGAGCCTGACATGAGGCTCAGTCCTAGGACCCTGAAATCATGACCTGAGCCAAAAGCAAGAGTTGAACAATGAAACCAACTGAGCCACCCACCCAGGCATCCCTGTGGGAGATTTTTGATTACTGATTCAATTTGTTTGCTGGTTATGGGTCTGTTTAGATTTTCTATTTCTTCCTGTTTCAGTTTTGGTAGTTTGTATTTTTCTAGGAATTTATCCATTTCTCCTAGATTGGCAAATTTATTGACATATAATTGTTTTTATTTCTTCGGTGTTGGTTGTGATCTCTCCTCTTTCTCATGATTTTATTTATTTGGGTCCTTTTTTCTTTCTTTTTGATAAGCCTGGCTACTGGTTTGTCAATCTTGTTAGTTCTTTCAAAGAACAAACTCCTAGTTTCATTTATCTGTTCTACTTTTTTTTTTAAATTTCTATAACATTGATTTCTGCTCTAATTTTCATTATTTATCTTCTTCTGCTGAATTTAGGCTTTATTTTATGTACTTTTTCCAGCTCCTTTAGGTATAAGGTTAGCTTTTGTATTTGAGACTTTTCTTGCTTCTTGAGGAAGTCCTGTATTGCTATATACTTCCCTCTTAGGACCACCTTTGCTTTATCCCAGAGGTTTTGAAGTGTCATGTTTTCATTTTCATTTGCTTCCATGTATTTTTTAAATTCTCCTTTAATTTTCCTGGTTGACCCATTCATTCCTGTAGGATGTTCTTTAACCTCCCTGTGTTTGTTGTCCTTCCAATTTTTTTCTTGTGGTTGACTTCAAGTTTCATAGCATTGTGGTCTAAAAATATGCATGGTATGATCTTAATCTTTTTGTACCAGTTGAGTCCTGATTTGTTACCCAGGATGTGATCTATTCTGGAGAATGTTCCTTGTGCACTTGAGAAGAATGTGTTTTCTGTTGCTTTAGGTTGGAATGCTATGTATATATCTGTGAAGTCCATCTGGCCCAGTGTGTCATTCAAAGCCCTTGTTTCCTTGTTGATCTACTGCTTAGATTATCTGTCCATTGCTGTGAGTGGGGTGTTGAAGTCCCCTACTATTATTGTGTATTATCAATGTGTTTCTTTAATTTTGTTATTAACTGGTTTATATAATTGGCTGCTCCCAAGTTAGGAGCATAAATATTTACAATTGCTAGATTTTCTTGTTGGATAGAGCCTTTAAGAATGATATAGTGTCCCTCTTCATCCCTTACTACAGTCTTTGGTTTAAAATCTAATTTGTCTGGTATGATTCACTTGTTTTCTTTTGATGTTCATTAGTATGATAAATGGTTCTCCACCCCCTCACTTTCAATCTGGAGATGTCTTTAGGTCTAAAATGAGTCTCTTATAGACAGCATATGGATGGCTCTTGTTTTTTTTTTTTTTTTAACTAATCAGATACGCTGTGTCTTTTGATTGGATCATTTAGTCCATTTACATTCAGAGTAATTATTGAAAGATATGAATTTAGTGCCATTGTATTACCTGTTAAGTCCCTGTTTCTGTTTATTTTCTCTGTTCTTTCTGGTCTATGTCACTGTTGGGCTCTCTCTTCAGTTACAGGATCCCCTTTAATATTTCCTGCAGGGCTGGTTTAGTGATCACAAATTCTTTTAGTTTCTGTTTGTCCTGGAAGCTCTTTATGTCCTTCCATTCTGAATGACAGCCTTGCTGGATAAAGTATTCTTGGCTTCATGTTTTCCTCATTTAGTACCCTGAATATATCATGCCAGCCTTTTCTGGCCTGCCAGGTCTCTGTGGATAGGTCTGCTGCCAGTCTAATATTCCTACCCATGTAGGTTAAGTACCTCTTGTCTCGAGCTGCTTTCAGGATATTCTCTTTATCTGTGAAATTTGCAAGCTTCACTATTATATGTCGGGGTGTTGGTCTATTTTTATTGATTTTGAGTGGGGTTCTTTCTACTTTGAATGCTTCCCCAGATTAGGGAAGTTCTCAGCTATGATTTGCTCAAATATACTTTCTATCCCTCTCTCTCTTTATTTTTCCTCTGGGACCCAATAATTTGAATATTGTTTCACTGTATGGTATTGCTGATTTCTTGAAGCCTCCCATCATGGTCCATTAGTTGTTTCTCTCTCTTTTCCTCAGCTTTTCCTTTCCATCATCTTGTCTTTTATGTCACTGACTCTCTTCTGCCTCATTTACCCTAGCTGTTAGAGCATCCATTTAAGACTGCATCTCAGTTAACGCATTTTAAATTGCGACCTGATTAGATTTTATTGCTGCACTATGAGATTCTCTAGTGTCTTTTAAGCTTTTTTCAAGCCTAGTAACTTTATAATTGTTATCTTGAATTCCAGCTCTGACATCTTACTTATATCCATATTGATTAGATCTGTGGCAGAAAGTATTACCTCTAGTTCTTTCTTTTGTTGTGAATTCCTCCTACTCATTTTGCCAGAGAAGAATGGATGAATGAGAGAACAAAATCAAAAATGTCAACCACGACCCAAGCAAAATACATGGTAGAGAAATCTGAAGAGGTCAGAAACCAAAAAAGAAAAGAAAAAAAAAAAAAGGGGGGGTGGGGAGAGAATATAATCTCCCAGGTGGACAAAACAGGCTGATCCACTTTGTCCTGGGTGTATTTTGGTCTGTTTGTTAGAAGACACTAAATCCCAACATTGTAAAGAAAGCAAAACTTGTATATATACAAAAATAAAATTGAATGCAGTGAAAGGAATTAAAAATGAAAAATATATCTATAAAATGTAAATGTAAAAATGAAAGTTAAAAAAAGACTTAAAAGTAGTTGATAAGATAGGAAACTAGTTGGAAAGGAAAAAAGGAAGAAAGAAAAAAGAAAAGGAAAATTTTTAATGGAAAGATAAAAGAATCATGAGAAAAAAACTCGAATTCTTTTTTTTTTAAGATTTTATTTATTTATTTGACAGAGACAGACACAGTGAGAGAGTGAACACAAGCAGGGGGAGTGGGAAAGGGAGAAGCAGGCTTCCCTTGGAGCAGCAGGGAGCCCGATGTGGGGCTCGATCCCAGGACCCCGGGGTCATGACCTGAGCCGAAGGCAGACACTTAATGACTGAGCCACCCAGGTGCCCCCAAAACTCGAATTCTATATACTATTTTCCTCTAGTGCTAGATTTTTTCAGTTCTGTGTGCTCTATAAAGTCAGTATTGGCCTGATGTTCCATCTGGTCCTCTTGGGGGGGGGGTTGGTGGCCTGCTGTGCTGATTCTCAGGTGTCTTTGCCTGGTGGAGTTGCACTGCTCCTTGCCAGAGGGCCAGGCTCAGTGTAAGCAGCTCTGGGTTGCTCTATGTGGCTTTTGTTCTCTGAAGACTTTCCTCCTCCCTGTAGAGGATGAAAATAAAAATGGCTATGCCTGATCTCCAGCCCCAGAGCTGAAAGATCACTGCCTCCTCTCTTTAGTAAATCCTCAGGGCATAACAGTCTTCACTTTTGTATGCATCAAACTCTGCAGACTCCTGCAGTGTGCACCAACCCTGATCCTCCTGGTGGAGGGAGGAGGATCATCATGGGCCTGCCACTTGCAGGGCTCCCATATGGAGAGCAGTTGCCTAATAGTATCCGTGCCCACATCATGCCCCCAGAGGAAGGCAGAGGGTCACTGACTTTCTGCCCTTTGTAGGGCCGCCTGCACAGAGACCGGTCACCTGATCATGCTGTAGTTAGCGATTTATGGCAAACCGAGCTGAGAGACCACTCCTGGGCTCACTGACCATAACCAGTTTCCCCAATCCAATGCTTGGAAACTCTGCTGGCTCAAGCATCCCAGTTCTTTCTGTGACCCTGGGGATTTGAGACCACACTGTCCCACCTAAGATTCTGCCCGGCTTCACAACCTGAGCACCTTTCAGGCAGTGACATCTCTCACTGGAGCAGACTTCTAAAAGTTCCAGTTTTGCACTCTGGGGCTATATCACTTTCTGGTAGCCGGCTTACAGAGGCTCCCTCCCCCCTGGTATTTATCTTCTGAATATCCCCTCAGAGTCACTTCTCTTTACCTCCTACTTTGCAAAAAATGGTTGCTTTTCAATTTGTAGAATTCCAGCAATTCTTTTCTTAAATCTCAGGTTGAATTCATAGGTGTTCAGAATGATTTGATAGTTATCTAGCTAAATTCAAGGGACCGGATGAAATGAGGTCCCCTACCCTTCCACCATCTTGCCTTCCTCTGGTCCAGTTTCATTCTTTTGCATGTTGCCGTCCAGTTTTCTCAACACCATTTGTTGAAGAGACTGTCTTTTTTCCCATTGGATATTCTTTCCTGCTTTGTTGAAGATTAGTTGACTATATAGTTGTGGGTTCATTGCTGGGTTTTCCATTCTGTTACATTGATCTATGTGTCTGTTTTTGTGCTAGTACCATACTGTCTTGATCAGTACAGCTTTTAATACAACTTGAAGTCCATAATGTGATGCTTCCAGCTTTGCTTTTTCAAGATTGCTTTGGCTATTTGGGGTCTTTTGTGGTTCCATACAAATTTTAGGATTGTAAAACTCTAGACATTAAGCTACGGTGGTTGCCAGAAGTCACAAAATTTGGCCCCTCTCACTTTCTAAGCCAATTGCTATGGGGATTTGTCTTCCCCTTGCATTCCCCTTTGTGGTAGTCTGTCTCTTGCTCTTCTCTGTGACTGCAGCTCCATCACCGTCACAGTGGCTATGATCCATTTCTCTCTCAAACTGTGTCTCTGCACATTCTACCTTCTTTGATGTTGCCTATTCTCCACCTTTAGTTTTGGAATTTGTTCTGTCATTCTTCAGGTCAATTTATGGTGTATTTAGAATGATTTGATAGTTATCTAGTTGTTTTCATGGGATGGGCAAGCCTAGGGTCTTCCTACTCTGCCACCATCTGCCAACTCTCCTGAATCTGTTTGTTTTTAAGTGTGGCATTAAGTAGGCAAAAGACACACATGTAAAATGCCATGATCTGATTTTTAAGGTGATCTAATTCCCCAGTGTCAGCCTTAATTGTGTTAAGCTTACATTTTGCTTTTCCTCTGTCTGACCTCTGATGTCCATTTCTCAGTTGGCTTTGAATGCCTAATGGGATCTGAGGGGGCATTATGTATTCATGTATTTGCTTCCTTCAGTCCTAACAGGGTACATAGATTCATCTCCACTGTAAGATGAGTAGATATTCTCCCTCACCCCCATGCCATAAACCTTCTTGGCTGCATATCTCCTGATAGGTGTCAGAGTTGCTATATCATTACATTGTTTGTAGATGTACCACAAGAATGCTGTGAGCCATAGCCCTCTTGGCTTTTGGGATATTACAAACTTAGTGAATGAGAATAATACATCATTACCCTTCCTGTGAGTTCCTGTGTGAATGTTTGTACCTGTAAAGGACATGGGCATGGATACCTCTCTTGGGACTTTTCTCTTTATGCTAAAGAACAGATTTTCATACCATCAGCATAGCCCTATGCTCATTTTGTAGCGGTATAATTCAAGTGTAGAGAAAGTAAAGCTGTATGTTTGCTCACTTAGAAAAAAGTTTTCTTTCCACTTTGCCTATAAAATGTTTTTTTTTTTAGTTTTTATTTTTTAAAAGATTTTATTTATTTGACAGAGAGAGACAGAACATAAGCAGGGGGAGTGGGAGAGGAAGAAGCAGGCTTTCAGCTGAGCAGGGAGCCCGATGTGGGTCTAGATCCCAGGACCCTGGGACCATGACCTGAGCCAAAGGCAGATGCTTAATGACTGAGCCACCCAGGTGCCCCATAAAATTGTGGTTTTTTTAAAAAAAATAAGATGTATGTACATTTCAGTGCAATCTTATTCAAGAATTATGTTCTTGAATAAAATTATTAGCATATGAATTCAGCAATTTGTATATAAGGATATTGCTTAATTCAAAGCATTCATAACTGAAGTCAGAATATTGAAGTATTGTATGGTGACTAACATAATAAAATAAAATTTAAAAAAGGAATATTAAAGTACTAAATTCATGTGTAATCTATTCAACTACTGGGATGCCTGAGTGGCTCAGTCAGGTAAGTGTCTGCCTTCAGGTCAGGTTGTGATCTGAGAGTCCTGGGATTGAGTCCTGAATTGGACTCCTTGCTCAGTGGGGAGCCTACTTTGCCCTCTGCCTGCCACTCCCCCTGCTTGTACTCTCTCTCTCTCTGACAAATAGATAAAATCTTAAAAAATAATAAAAAAATCTATTCAACTACAGTTTCTTTCAAGTGGATAGATAGAATATTTTTTATTTCCATCCACATTATTTTGTGCATTCAAGAAAATCTTGCCACATCTTATAAATAGATATCTACTTTTATTAGCCCATTACATTTTTTTGTGCAACCTACATTGCAATAAATGCACCCCCAGGTGCTAAAAATGAAAACTGGTATTCTTATCTAGTCACACAACAGAAATCAATATTAACATTAGAAATTCAATGGGCGGCTATTGGTAAGGCAGTACGTGATTTAAAATGGGAAAAACAATGAAACCAACTTTAGTATTATTAGTAACTGAGATGAATATTACGTACTTTGGGAACTATGTTTGTATTACATGTCACATCCCATTACAAAATATGTCACTAGAATGGAAAGGTTCATAGAAAAGAGCATGTCCACACCCCTGGCCAATGGCCCATTTATTTCAAGCAACATTCAATATAAAACAGACATTTCCACTGTCTTTGGAATTCACTAATAAAATTTGGCTTGTATTGCCATATACCTCCTGCCAAAGGATTCACATCTAGTGCACATTTTCCTGTGCATTGATCCTAGAACTGTATTCTTCATGATCCTTTTCTGCATTCCCTTGAATTCCCTCCCCACATTCCTGCTAGACTCTTGAACTAGACCATGGATTTTGCTTCTATTGAAATTTTCAAAATAGGTGAAAAGTATTTAAGGCAAGCCAGGAATTCTCTAAGAGCTTTGCTGAGAATTATTCCAGACGATAAAGCATTACCTTCCAATACATGTCAGGATTGGGTAGCAAAATCTGGTGATATCTAAGGAATGTAGCTCGGTAATCACTTTGGTCTTAGGGTTTTCAGAGGATTGATTTAGATGGGTAATGGTTCTGATGCTGAATCAGAATCCAATTTTAGTGACACTTTCAGCATCTCTGGGAATAAAATGGAGGAAGATATTATATAAATGTTCAATTGAACAAATTTCCAATATAGGAAGAAGCATCTAAATTATTCCTGGGAACTAAAACTTCTTGAACCTACTGATTTTACATATAAAGGTTGTCACCTAATTTGCAAAGTGCCACAACTGGATATGAGAAACTATATCTCAAAGAGGAAAATACTCCTTGGTATTCAGATGGACACAAGTAGGAAAACACTTGAATGACATCTGAGAGGCTTGATTTGAAAGAATAGCCAAAGAATGGATATAGCTACTTGCTGACACAAACTATAGAACTTTTCTTAAACGGAGATTATTTATTTTTTTTAAAATTTTATTATGTTAATCACCATACATCATTAGTTTTTGATGTAGTGTTCCATGACTTATTGTTTACGTATAACACCCAGTGTGGAGATTACTTTAAAGAGTGGCAGCATTTTGGAAATAAAAGTAGAGACTAAATCTTAATTAATTAATTTTTTAAAGATTTTATTTATTTATTTGACAGAGAGAGACACAGCGAGAGAGAGAACACAAGCAGGGGGAGTGGGAGAGGGAGAAGCAGGCTTCCCGCGGAGCAGGGAGCCTGATGTGGGGCTCGATCCCAGGGCCCTGATATCATGACCTGAGCCGAAGGCAGATGCTTAACGACTGAGCCACCCAGGCGCCCCGACTAAATCTTTTTTTTTTTTTTTTAAGATTTTATTTATTTACTTGAGACAGAGAAAATGAGAGAGAGAGAGCACATGAGAGTGGGGAGGGTCAGAGGCAGAAGCAGGCTCCCTGCCGAGCAGGGAGCCCGATGCGGAACTCGATCCAGGGACTCCAGGATCATGACCTGAGCCGAAGGCAGTTGCTTAACCAACTGAGCCACCCAGGTGCCCCCGACTAAATCTTAATTTAGAGTTATCAATCCATTGCATCATTCTCAGCAAAACATTGAATATTTGCTTGTCAAATGTGTCTAAAGACTCTTGCTAGAGGTATAAAAAATACAAAGGTATATGCTTGTTCTAAGTCATTCTTATTGGGGAAAAATAGAAAACAAACAGAAGCCTTTTTTGATATTGCTTTTGTGGAGTGAGTATTCTATTATATTGATAAGGAAAATCTGTGTCCTAAGATGGCTGACCAAGCCAGCCAGAGAGTCCCAGTCCTTGCCCCCAGGGCTCTTCTGGGTCCTTCTCGCTGCTCTGCTTCCTGCACACACCAATTCGGGTTTTTCTCCCTGCCCTGCTTCGCACATGCGCCAAAAGTGCCAAGTATGCAGAAGTAGAAATGTTTAAATTGCCCCCTTTGTTTGTGCTCGGGGCTCAGACCTTTGAAAACCACTCTCCTCTAATCCCGCTGGTGTTAAATAAACCTTCTATCCTCCAAGATCTCCGAGTGCTGCTTGGTTCTTCCGTTGGGTGATCCAGTCCAGGTTCCGTAACAATATCATATTGAAGCTGTGTGAATAGATTTTTCTAGGTGGAATAGTTCTGTAGCTCAATTCATTAATGTTCCAGGAGAAAAATGGGTAGGAGAACTAAGAAAGCAGTATTTCCAGGCACCCCATTTCCCTAGGATGACATTATTCTCTCCACTCTCTGTGGCCCCCCAAGGTTTTGCCCTCCAATTGATCATAGCATGAATTATTGCTCTTGATGTCCACTAAAGTATTGTCCTAGTTTTCTGGTCCAACAAATAATAATGGTTCATTGTGTCATCTCTCATATAATAGAGATCTTGGGAAGGTGCAATCCTGCTTATTTGTTAAAGACCAATTCAGATGCTTATCATGAACCTGAAAGTCAGGAATGCAAATCCAACACTCAAAGTCCTTTATTTTATTCCTGGAGGTTTTCCAGACTGACTCTTGACAGCTTTGACAGCTTCCAAAAGACAGCAGGGAAATAACAGCTTTTGTCCTAAGTGTTTGTCTATTTTTTGTCAATAAAGATCATATCATGGAAATTCTGCTGGGTAGAGAATCACTCCTTACCAATCTGTTCATTTGATATTAGAATCTTCTTCTTCCAATAGCACTTAGTGTGACTCTTTGGACATTTGCTCTACTTTTTATTTTTCTTGTTTGTACTTTCAGAACTTCCGGTTTAACCAGTAAACATTCAGAGCATTAGATCATTCTCTAGATCTCTTAGAAAACTATGAAGAACAACCTTCATGCAATGTTTCATATGCCAAAGGAGGTAGATCATGTCTTACATATCATAATTTGGTTACTTATTAGTGTAGAATTGTTTAAAGGTTCACTGTAGGTCCTTTAAATATATTTGTGAGTAGATTTGGTTTGAAAAACACTTTCTTTATACACATTTATATTAATCAAATATATCCTTGTGCTACTATTATAGATTCCAAAATATAAATATCAGGCTACTAAGGATGGAGCCTATCTGTATCTGTTGCTGTGCAGAGTTGCTCTGTTTAATGCAGTAGCCACTAGTTACATGAAACGTATTAAATATAACTTAAAATTAAAAATTTAGTTCACTGGTCACATTAGCCACCTTTCAAGCTGGCAGTAGCTTCATGCATCTAGTGACTATCATGTTAGGGTAATATAGAACATTTGCATCATCATGGAAGGGTTTATTGGACAGTGCTATTCTAAAGCATATACGATTATCACACTTTTTACTTTTTTATAAAATGAAACAAAACCCACATTATAACATTGTGTTTTTAAGATCTCTAAGGCAAGGGAAGTGGGTCCCATTGCAAAAATTCTAGACTTCTAGACAATCAATAAGAAATCCTTACACAATCATGTGAATTTTACTCTGCATTATTTATCTTATTTTACACTTCAGGAAACACCAAGAGGTCACAGGACTTGTCCCATTATCCTCACAAAGTTAGTGAGTGGCTCAGGTAGAATGAAAGCTGACAGCCTAGACCACTTAATCTGTGGAGAATCCAGGTGCCAGACACAATGGGGATAAGCATCACAAGTGAAGACAATTCCAAATGGGCCTCTGGAAAACCTTTCAATACACTGTGCAAGTGTTCTTTGTTACATCCTAAAATAGAAGAGTGCTTATTTCATTTTCTTTTCAAATTGTCCTTGGAACTGAGAGCTTATTCACTTCATTACCTTCAGTAGACTTGTAGTGACTATAGAATTCCACAAGTTATTTAATATAGAAACATGGAAATGTAGGAGATGGTTTTACATTTTTAAACTTGAATGAGGACATTCAGACACTAAGAAAAACTAATTAGCTCAACCCTTGGTAACAGAATAACTGACTTGATTAGAAATTGAGGCATGACATTACTGGAACTGACTTGTACTGGCTCACAAGAGCCCATTGTTAAAATTTCAGGAATTCTGCAAACTGGTTGTTAAATACAGCTATTATTAAAAGTTAAATTATGTAAACTTATAATTAAATAAATTATGTTAAAAACAAAGGTAAAAAATAATCAAGAATCATGTTTTCTAATGGTTTTACTACATTTTACCATTACTTATGCTCTTGAGGTTATTTATGCTTACTATGTCTGTACAGCAGAAATACTATATAAAGGTATGCTGTTGCACATTTCCCCCCAGTTACCTGTAACTGAAAGGGTCTGTCTACTTACTATTTCAATTCCCACTACATTTGATGTTTTTTTTTTTTTAGGAAGTCATGCTATACAGAGATGAGGAAGAATTAGAGATGTTTTCTGAAGTCTTATATCTTCATTTCTTTCTGTAAGTTGTTAGAGAGCAAAGTGAACATTTGAATTGAGTCTCCAAGCATATAGATGATTCTAGGAGTCAGAGAAAGGGTTAAAGGGTGGTATTACAGGGGCGCCTGGGTGGCTCAGTTGGTTAAGCATCTGCCTTGGCTCAGGTCATGATCCCAGGCTCCTTGCTCAGTGGGGAACCTGCTTTTACCTCTGCCTGCTCTGCCTGCAATTCTCCCTGCTTGTGCTCTCTCTCTAATAAATAAATAAATAAATAAATAAATAAATAAATAAATAAATAAATAAAATCTTTAAAAAAAAGGATGGTATTCCAGATTGAGGAAATAGCATGGTCATAAAAGTTGAGGAGGAGAATCATAGAACATGTGTAACATTCAAAAAAATTTCTGTAACTCAGATGTTACCTAGATCTTCCCAGCCCTTTTGATAAAATGGATTCAACACCCTAGTCCACATCATATAGAAGTCCAACAACCTATTCCAATAAGTCTGTGACTTTTTGGGAGAGCTACAGTATCATGGAGACTCAGAATTTGAGCTCCTGTTTCCTTTAAATTAGCTGAGTTTAGGGATTTCTCTCTCCAACCTGTGCAGGTTTCTCCCTAGTTCACATGATGTCATCCAGATGTGGTGCTTAGCTCCTTCTCATTAATTCTACCAAAGAAACAACAAACACATAAAACCTTTGTGTATGTTCATATGCACGCATGTATTTGTTAGGTCCTTGCTATGTGAAGTGTGACCCACAGACCAACAGAATCAACCTTGCCTGGGAGTTTGTTAAAAATGCAGAATCCTAGGCTTCTACTCAAGCCTACAGAATTAGAATTTGATTTATATGTACCCTGAAGTTTGAGAACCCCTAAGGGTAAATGGTGGTAAGAAGTGATATTTTGTATGTGTGTATATATATATCTATCTTGAAAGGGCTGGGAAGATCTAGATGACATCTGGGTTACAGAAATCTTTTTGAACATCACACATGTTCTATGTTTCTCTTTCTCTACTTTTATAACCATGCTGTTTTTTCAATCTGGAATATCATCCTCTAACCCTTTCTCTGACTCCTGAAATCATCCATATTCTTGAATTCAATTCAGATATTCATTTTGCTTTCTAAGAACTTACAGAAAGAAACAGCTGATAGAAGATTCCAGAATGCATTTCTATTTTTTCCTCATCCTGTGTATAGCATGACTTCTTGACAGAAAAGTACCAGATATAGTGGGAGTTAAAAATAGCAAATAGACCATTTTAGTTATAGGTGGTTGTAAAGTATCCTAATTTAAAAATAAATTTGCTAGGGGATTTAAATACATTAGCCCTGAATATTGACAATCTTTGAGAAAAATGAGGTTAGTGATTATTGATATTGATATCTCCATTTCATTTTTAAGTAGAGGGTCATACCATTAGCCTAAAACATCCTTATGTAGAGAGACAACTTCCCTTTAGTCCCTTTCTCTGAAGTTACTTCAGTAAATTATTCATAGAAATAATGATAAGCAGCCAGGGAGAACATTTGGGTGAATGGCTTTAACCTTGTTTGGATACAAGGTAACAAGTAAGACTAGGTTCCAGGCAGAATTGTTCTAGCTCTGTATAGAGGGCAATCATATGTCAGGGGATGTGGGATTAGGGAAGGGGTGTGAGTAGAAGCAGCACTGGCTGCACAGTGAAAAAGCTCAGAATCTAGTACCAGTTCCAGCACTAATGTTGTTGGAGACTTTGCTTCTTTTCCTCTGGATTGTATCCCCTTTCTCAGTCTCTTTTGTGATCAATCATAGGAGTACAGAATTTCCCGGTTCACTAAGAGCCCTTAGGATTATTTACTTTGGGACCTGATGGTACACCTAGAACTGCTACAGCTTTTCCAAGATCACACAATATTGAATCCAACAAATTTTTGTAACTTAGAGAACAGTGATTTTGCTCATCTTGCCATTTTCTTAAAACTCTTTCCCTTGAGTACCTATAACACTTTACTCTTGTCTGTGCTGTTTTATCAGCACTGCTAGTTTAGTTACATTTATTGGAAGAGTGGGTGCATTAGTTGCCTGGATATGAAACAAATGCTAAATAAAGATTTTTTTTTTCTTTTCTTGGTGGTGCTGTAACCTGGAATAACCTTTTTTCTCTCCTGGTAACAATATTATAGGAAAACTAAGAATAGTTATCAGAGATCAGGGATAATTCTTACTTTCCAGAGTGAACTGAAGTCCCTCCTGAGTCTTGTCTACCAAAAGTCAAATCCAAGTAAATTATTGTAGAAAATCTATTGGAGTTTGTTTTTGACTTCCTTCCGCCTTCTCATAGGGATATGCCTAATGATGAACCTTTATCAAAGATGTGGTTTCCTCATGTTACCTTTTGCTTTTCTAGTTATTCCTCAAGGATCTGACATCCTAAAGTTATTGCCCTGGTTCAAACCTCCCTCTTTCCTCCCCATTTCTCTCTGAATATTTGTTCTAATACTGGTCCAGTTAGAAAGACTTGATAACAGAATTCACAATAAAATGTTGATGACTTTGATCCTGTTGAGAAAGTTTATATTTCAGGGTTCTTTCATTTAGCCAAAACAAATGAATACTTATGTTAGAATAGTCAAAAGACTGGTTAGCAGTCCTGAAATTCACACCAAACCTCCATTCCTCCTACATCTAAGGATGGCCCTTGTCCCAAATGGCAATTAAGGACAGCCAGTGTTCAGTAGGATAGAGAATCTGGAAGGCAATCTCCCCAAGGAGATTGCTGCTCAGTTTAAGCAGCAGTATTTTTCCAGTGTATTTAGTATGTAGTAGGCTGTTGGTACCCACCTGGATCCCTTTTACCATGCTAGTATACCCATCCCTCATCTATGAGTGTCAGCTCCTAAAGACTCACAGTAGCCTCCCTCTCTAGATAATTTCTCACAACCTAATGGGAGGTACTTCATCTTGGCTGCTATGCCTGTGAGGGTAGGAGAGAAGTTGAAGAAAGCAGTGCAGAGACCCCTAGCCTCAAGGTAGGAACAAATCTGTGATACATTCATGCTTCAGAATTCCTAAATGTATCAGGCAAGGTTGATCTCTAGCTGAGACCTCATCCTTGTTTAGTTTTATCATGGCATATTCTGTTTTCTTTGCTCCTCTTCTCCTGAAAGTAATCTCTGAATAAATTATCCATACAAGAATTTCCATCTCAGGCTCTGCTCCTAGGGCATTTGGTACTAGGAATAGTACTAAGAAGTGATCTCTGCAGATGGGATTCTGGATGTGGGTTAGTCACTGGCTAGGTGGCTCCTGGGTAGGTGGAGCCCTGATAGTTCCTGACATGCTGCAGAAGTGCACTTGCTAAGATGCTCACCTATGGTGAATTGGCATAGGCTACAGATGGAAAGAGGTATACTAACTGGTTCAGTGTTTCTGGCATTTGAAAAGTACAAGGAAAAGAGTAACTCTATGGACAGGGGAATAGTTTGCTTTTGCTAAATAGCATTTATATGTTGAAGAGAGATAATGATAATCTCCAAACTATTAATCAGTAGTTTAAGACAAAATATGAGTCAGAAATCCTCTAAATTCTGTAGATTGAGGGCAGACAAAGCCAATAGCCTGGAACAGGACTTAATTGCAAGTGGCAGGAAACTTTAGAGAAGATTGAATTCTCAGCCTAAGAAGGTCTCCTAATCCAAAGTCAGAGATCTGATAGGAAAGAAGTGGGAGACTGAGATGGGAATATCTAAGTAGATGCACTTGAGTACCTTGAAATCCTAGATTTCCCTGAACTCTCTTAGGTTTTCAGAATTGACCATTATCCTTTATTGGAAGATAAAGTTCCCTCTCTCCTGCTTAAAGACCATTGTAGAGGTCTCAGAGGAGAAAGGCATCTTTGGGAAAATCTTCCTTAAGAGTTGTTTCTATTTCTCTTTCTGCCTACCAGACCATAACTTGGGTCAAACTTAGCAAAATTAGACTGGGGAATTGTTAGCCTGCTGAAGAAGAGGTATTAAACACCAAAAAAGCTGCTGGACTTAGTTAACATGTACTGGCAGGATCAAAGAGATGATGCCTAGGAGTGGATCTTGAAGCTACTGGGGAGGAGTATAAAGCTGGATTAGGGATAGTGTATTGATATGGGCCACTTTTCTGTGACACAGGATTTAACACTGGCAGAAGTCCAAAGAGTCAGTTTTAATGCTCTAATGGGATGGCTCTTATAAGATGGGAAAAAGCAATGCCATGCATCAAATGTTAGCAGACTTTTTCTGTAATGGGCAGGATAGCAAATATTTTGAACTTGAGAGTAATATAACCAATATATAAACAAATGGGTGTGGTCAATAAATTGGGTGTTCCAATAAAACTTTACTTACTAAAAAAGGAAGGGGCTGGATCTGGCTCAAGGGCCGTAGTTTGCCAATTGCTGCCCCACACTTAATGAGATAGAGGTGCCAACATTTCTGTGGCAGACTATGAAGGAAATTATTAAAAGGCTCAGAAAGTGGGCATGTTAGAATGGGACTGTTACTTCAGACTGGAAAAGCCACCATCTCTGACTATATTCTTTGGGAGGTCCTGGAGGAGACTTTACTTATTACAACAATAAGGAGGGTGCCAGTAAGGGAGAACCAGTATTTTTAAGAAGCATTGAGGTGGCTGTTCTCTACACTAGGGCTGAATAGGAGATGCTATTATAGACTTGGGGCTTATAGGATCTGGGAGTAGACAGGTAGTAGCACTTAATTGTCAGAGCAAGGTGGGCATAGTTAACATAATGGGCAGAAGCTTGGAATGGCAGCCAGGAAGGCATTATCCACAGGGATGTATGGAGATTGCTAATATAGTATCACATTCCTAGGGACAAGATAGATGGGCATCCAACAAGGGTATATATTACTTAATATACATAGCAATCAAAATAGATCATAAATATGTGATCAGAAAGTCTCAGGTAGCTGCCAGAAAGTCACAGTTCCTTGCCCAGTTTATATACTGAGGAAATTCTTAGACATAGAGCCCATCTACTGAAGGAGCAGCTAGAAGTCCATATAAAAAGACTTAGCAACACCATGAGTATATGAACAGTGGGATACTCAGTCCTTCCCTCAAGATACCTACTGCCACCTGCTTAGGTATCAGTATACTTTGGAGAGGGATATATCCTAACATTTCATGAACTGATAGATCTGGGTCTTTGTTGATCCTGATACCTAAGGACCCAAAGTCCCTCAATTGTCCCCTGTTAGAGTAGTAGCATACAGGATCAGGTAAAAAAAAAAAAAATGAAGTCTTGATCTATGTCTATTTCACCGTGTTCACTGGGGTTAGAGACTCACCTAGTGGTCATTTCCTCTGTTTTTGAATGCATAATCAGAAAGAACATACTCTGTAGTCAGCAGGACTTTCACATCAGTTCCTTGACCTTTAGAATAAAAGCTATTGTCGTCAGAAAAGCCAGGTAGTTTTTGAAATTGCCTCCACCCTGTCAGAGTAAATAAAAACAGTATCATTTTTTAAGAGGTTGGTAGATTAAAAATTTAAGGGATGCAGGGGTGATAACCTTTATCATATCCCCAATTAATTCACCAGTCTAGTTCTTACAAAAACTGGATGGCTCATGGGAGGATGACAGTGGACTAATGCAAACTTAACTAATTGCAGCTGCTGTGCCAAATCTAGTATCTTCATGAAAGCAGGATAATACAGCCTCTTTATGTGGTAGAAAACTATTGAGCTGGCAAATACATGCTTTTAATATCCATTAAAAAATGAGAATCAGAAGCAGTTCCTATTCACATGGGATGGGCAGCAATATACATTTGCAATCTTATCCCAGGGCTATGTTCATTTTCCTCTCATTGTAATGTAAACTAAAGAGAGCTGGATCATTTGGACATTCTGCAGAACACTTCATTGGTCCACTTTATTGATGATATCTTATTAATTAGATCTGATGAGCAAGAAGTAGTAAATGTATGCCTTGGTAAGACACATGTGCTCCTGAGGGAAAGAGATGAATTCTAAAAAGAGTCAGGGGCCTGTCACATTAGTGACATTTTTACAGGTTCCAGTGTTGTGAGGCATGTTGGAGCATTTCCATTGAATGTAAAGGACGAATTGTTGCACCATACACTTCCTAACACTAAGAAAGAAGCACATTCCTTGGTAGGCCTGTTTGGGTTTTGGAGGCAGCATATTCTGTACTTGGGAGTATTGCTGTGACCCATTCTTTGAGAAGGTGAAAGGCTGTTTTGAGTGGATCTCAGAGCAAGAAAGGAGTCTGCAGCAAGTCCAGGCTGTTCAACAAGCAGTCCTACTCTTGAGCGATATGGTCTGGCAGACCCTCTGGTGCTAGAGGTATCTCTACTAGAGAAAAGCACTATCTGGTGCATCTGGACAGTCCCAATAAGGGAATTTCAGCAAAGGTTCTGGAGCAAGGTCATGCCATCTGTAATAGAATTACTTCCCATTTGAGAAACTTCCCATTCCAGATCCTGGAATGCTATTAGGCCCTGGTAGAAATTGAGCATCTAATCATGTGATATCATGTGACCATTCAGACATAACTTCTCATTATGAGCTGGATGCTCTCAGCCCACCAAGTAATAAGTTTGGGCCCAACATCTACCACGGAAGTGGTAGATCCAGGCTGAGGCTTGAGCAGTTCCAGGGAGCAAAAGTAAGCTGCGTGACACACTTATGTCACAGACCAGTGTTTCACCAATGCCTCTCCTCCGGCTCACATCTGCTGTCTCTGGGGCTTTCTTACAAATGGCTAATAAGAAGCAAAAGCCTGAGCTTGGTTTATAGATCATTCAACTTGATATGTGGCTATAAACTAAAAATGGACTACTGCTCTATTACAGTCACATGCAAGGATGCATGACAGTGGTGAGAGGAAATCCCTCAAATGGGCAGTTATTCAGTGATTTAGTGATTTCGCTTAGTCACTTTGTTGGAGTGAAAGGTGGCCTAAGATATCCCGACTCATGAGTGATGGTGAATGGTTTAGCTGGTTGGACAATATGTAAACTCAGGGCAGTGGTGAATGATTTAGTTGATTGGTCAGAAGCTTGATAGGAGCAAGATTGGAAGATCAGTGATAATGATATCTGGGGAAGAGGCATATGGTCGGAACTTTAGAAAAGGGCACAAAGTGTAAGTAACTTTATGTTTCACCTTAATGCAGAGGAGGTACTAAACAACTAAGTGGACAAGATAGGTGTTAGCCTTCCTCTCTCCTCAGTTACTTCAGGGCTTGTGCAGTGGGCTTCTGAATGGAGTGTCCACAGTTGGAGGCCATAGAGAGGGAGGCTTTGAATGGGCCCAACAACATGAGTTCTCTCTCACTTGCAAAGGCTGATCAAACTACTGCTATTACTAATGTCCAATCTATTAGCCACCAAGACCAATGCTGAGTCCCTACTAAGGTGCCATTTCTCAAGGAGACCAAGCAGCTATTTGGGGGAAAGTTTTTACTTAGATCTCCCTTTTACCCTAAAAGGGTCAGTGATTCATTCTGACAGGATTGTCTTGTATTCCAGTGTGGACTGACCTTTCCTGCCTTGGTTAGCATCACTACCCAAATGTTCACAAAGTAGCTCATCTATTGACATATGATCTCATATAATATTTCTTTGAACAAAGGAACTAAGTTTATGTCAGGGCGGGTGTGATGGTAATCACATGACCATGGAATCCAGTAGTCTTACCACCTACCACACCATTCCCAAACTGGATTGCCTGGTAGAGCAGTGGAATTGCTCTTCTCAGTTGAGGTACCAACTTGAGGGTGACATCCTGTGTGGATGGGGTACCATCCTTCAGGATGTGATGTGCACATTAAACTAATGGCTATCATATACTGTTTTATGTGTCTGAGAACCAAGGGGTGGAAGTAGAAGTGGCTGTACTCACCATTACTTCTATTGACCCATTTGGAGAATTTGTGCTTCTCATTCCTGCAACTGTAAGCTCTGTGGACCTGGAGGTTCTGGTTTTAAGAGGGAGAATTCTTCCTCCAGAATCATGGTAAAAATCCTTATAAACATTTGGTGCATGGTCATTTTGGGGTTTTTCATGCCAGTAGACCAGCAGGCTAAGTTTATGGTTATAGAATGGTAGATAATTGACCCCAGTTATCATGAGGAGGTAGGGCTGCTGCTGCATAATGGGGGCATGGAGAATGTTTTTGTCACTAAGTTGATCCATTTTGGTATCTTTTGATTTTACCATGTTCAGTTTTAAGTGTAAAAGTAACCATAGCAACCTCAGCCTGACAAGAAGATGGTCCCTAGGACTTAGATTCTCAAGGATGTGGGCCCACCAAGAAAACCACCTAGTTTGGCACAGATGCTGGCTATAGAGGAAATCTGCAATGGATGGTGGAGGAGGGAGATAAAGAATATTAGTTACAACCTTGGAATCAACTGTAGCAGTCGATTGTAATTTGATCAATTAAACTACATTTTGTAGTCTTCCCTGAATTTGTAAGTGATCTAAATCTCGGAGAAGCTGTGCCCGGAAAGAGTAAACTTAATGTGAGAATCCAGTGTGAGAAGTAGACTAGTGGATACTGGTGTCCTATGTAGAACTTTTTTAAAAGAGGATGTACTTAACTCCTAGCTGCTGTGAATGTTGACTGCCTAATGCCTCACAGCTGCCTCCTTCTCTGGAGGTTTGCCCTTGGACAAATGGCAGCCCTCATTCCTGGGACATGATTCTCCTCTTCAAAGACTGACCCAGGGTACAAAAATATGGCTTCCTTGCCTTAAGATGGGACCAATTCTATGATGCAATTCTTGCTTCAGAGCTCCCTGTGGGATCAGGTTGAAGTTAGTCACTAGCTGAAACTATATATATATATATATATTTTTTAATTTATTTTTTCCCCTTAACGTCCTCCCTTCTCCTCAACAACTTTTGCAGCAAGAACTATTACACTGATACAATGACTTATAAATAGCTGAAATGAAAGGAGAGATAAGATCATCTGCCCTACCTTGCATGCCTTATTTTCCTTCTTCTGATATTACTTTCTCAATAAATTGTTGCACAAGAATCTTCATCACAGGCTCTCTTTCTAGGGAAACTGACCTAAGATAAAGTCTAAAGCAAATTTCTAAGAATCTTGGCTGTTACTAATTTTGAATATAATCAGTTATAACCAAAGAATTTCTCAGTAAGGAAAGGTTTGATCCAAGAGCTATCCCAAACATACGTATACACACACATACATATATATGTACACAGGTGTGTGTGTGTGTGTGCATAAATCATAGATATTGTGTGTGTTTGATTAGGTAAAGAAGCCAAACTCCTACTCCCCAAAATGGTTTGGGACCCTTTACCATTTAGCAGCCAGGAAAAGTGAAGGTTGCAATTCTAAGTGGTGGGCATGCCCATTTCAGTGACTTGTGAGCACATGTATCTTCTTCTTGGAAAGGAATGTAGGCTGTATGCCTGCCTGGGAGTGCCTGAGATGAATCTATGACTCAATCGTATGTCTTCGAAAAGAACCAGTAGGTTCATAGCCTGATGACTAGAGCAGGTGAAGCAGTTTTGATTTACAAATATACTTTGGGAAGATTTTATATTAGGCAATAATTAGGACCTTGAAACTAGGCCTGCAGTTAGAGATATTACATTAATATAATAATTTTTAAATTGGCTGAAATGAAAAGGAGAGATAAGATCATCCATCTGCCCTGTAGACAGAGATGCATGTACACTTTTAAAGTTATGATGATGAGAGAAGACACCCAGTGACTTGCAAAAATCAACATCTCAGCAGGAATAAACAAGATAGATCAGAAGAGCTGAATCTGAAAACTGTCCAAAATTTAAAAAAAACACTTTATTTGCATGCTAGAAGTCTTACTGAAGCCACATGTGTGGTTATTGAAATATTCGATAAATGTCAGAGTAGTTCTGGCCCAACATTTTAGCACATTTGGTTTAGTTTCATTAACTATATAATTATGAAGTTGGCTTTGTCAGCAATCTTTCATATGCCAAGAATACCAAAAGAAAACTTAGACAATTGATTTTATCTAATAATAAATAAAAGTTGCTCAGGCCCTTTTCTATAAAGGCAGAGATGCTTCAAATTCCTTGGGGGATTTACCCATCAGTTTGCTTAGGGTGAGAATCAATGAGGAGAATGTCAAGAAAGGGCTAATATGGAGCATAAGAAAAGAGGGCTCCACAGGAATGGAGAAAGGAGCCAAGAGAGCAATGTCTGAACATTTGCTCTGGACAGGTGAAAATCTGCAGCACAAATACAGAGTTGTGGGTTGCAGTCTTTATAAATTCTTTTTTTTTTTTTAAGATTTTATTTATTTATTCATGAGAGGCAGAGAGAGAGAGAGAGAGGCAGAGGGAGAAGCAGGCTCCCCGTGGAGCAGGGAGCCCGATGCGGGACTTGATCCCAGGACCCTGGGATCATGACCTGAGCCGAAGGCAGACGCTTAACCATCTGAGCCACCCAGGCGCCCCAGTCTTTATAAATTCTACTCGCTAAGGGCCTTATGGAATTTCTTCCAGATATTTGAAATTCCATCTCTAATAGCATTTCCTCCAAGTTCGTCTGTCCTTCCTGCTAGACTATTTCTTACAAACTTGACCAAGAAAATATCACTCAAGAAGATTTCTGAGGCAGGGTATCCATTTATATTGCAGGACTACTCAGCATAGACCCTGTCCTTGGAGCCATCCAGTATGGGTTGGAGATTTGGAACCTGAACAGGATCTGATCTAGGCAAGTGATAAGATGACATCAAAAGATTTGGTGCTCAGGTCTGTGAAAGCACCTGAGATGGATACTTCTCTAAACCCAGAATGATCTTGAGTCAGCAAATTTGGATTGGAAATCTTAGGATAAGATGATTTCCTGTGGAATTTCTGGTACTTAATCTTTCCTATCAGGTCATAAATGTCATGAGAACAGCTTTTCTTATTATATTTAAGTTTGAGCAGTGCCAGTTTAGGTCTTGGCCCAAAGCCAAAAACTCAGAATGGGGACATATTAAAAGGAAATAAAAGTAACTGACCATTTTGGAAGAGCCTAGAAAGTTCTGTGTAGATTCTGATCTAGAAGATGCTGGAGGGGGGAGGTGAGAGTTCTTATTTTTGTAAGCTTGTTTTCTCATCCAGGTGGTGGTTCTGATGGGCATCTGGGCTGAAGGTCTCTGCCTGAGCCATCCCTCTGCTGAGAAGCCACTGTTTCAAGTGAACAATGTTGGACAATGTTATTCTAATTGAAGAATCTCAACTGATACATCAGATTGGTTAGACTTGTAAATCTTAAATCATGTATACACAAATAGCCAAAAAAAATTTCCAGCTGAAGATTTAAGTTGTCTTCTGGAATGCGAGGAACCACTGGGCTTAGAGTATGGAACATACAGGAATAAAAAGACAGGGCAAGAATGTGAAGGTGCAATGTTGTACTGCAAAGTGTACATATAGATGGGGCTGTGAATGGGAAGGTTGTGGTGGTGAGAAGGGGACCAAGTGTGGAAAGAAGTACATCCTTGCTCTCAGCCTCCCAATTTCCTAATAAAATATCAGAATCCAGTCTCTTGGATACTGGCATCCATTGACATCTTCTTTTATGGCTTTTAACTTTTTAAAAGTCTCTGAAATAGGTACAAAAGAGGTCTATATATATGAGGGTAGCAAGCACCTTTTAAATGATTGATTAACACCTCATTTCATCTACCAGAAATTCTGGGTAAAATAACTCTACAACAAGGGCAAATTTTTATTTTTCAGTGCAAATGAGTCTGCCTTCCTTTGTATAATACTGTATAATTCTAGGGTCTTACTGCTTATTGATTTAGTCTTCCAACATTCATTTACTGAGTGCTTGCTTTCAGACACTGCTATAAGCTTGGGTGTTAAAAAATATAAATAAGACAGATTGTTGCGAGCAGGGCTGGCCTCATGAGTGTGCAACCTTTATGGTGGCACAGGGCCCCATTTTCAGAAGGCTCAACGCTTGGCTTAATACTCAGGTGTCACTGTCATGAAATTTTTAAAGATTTTTGAACAAGGGGCCCTGCATTTTCATTTGCACTGGGTCCTGCTTCTGAGGTTTGTTTGAGGAAAAAACACATTTAAATAAATAACTACAGTTCAACAGTATCTCATACAATGTGATAATGTTAAAAAAAAAAAAGCAACAAGAATATATCCAGTGCTGTGTTGTGAATCCTAGAAGCAGGTGTATTTATATGTACTTGTATGAGACCATGTTTTAATTTAGGATGTGATATTTTGGTGAGAATTTTAATACACATTGATATATTATAATTGTTTCCATTTTGCCAATACAGTGCAAAGTTGCTATTAATTTCTACAATTAGCCTAGCAAAGCCTGTAGTACAAAGAGCCAGAGAGTATGATTTGTTAAATAACTTACTTATAACTTGTCACAGACTATTCTTACTTCCCACTGCATATCATAGTGGAGCAAGCCTTGAGGGGAGGGAGCAGAGAATATGATGGAAAGGATTTTGTGTGTGTGTGTGTGTGTGTGTGTGAATGTGTATGCAGGCATTTCAGCTGAGGACAGGTAGGTAGACATTTGGTTATTAATTGTTTTGCTTTAAGTTGGTAATAAATACATTTTAGTAATCTCACATGACTGGATTTTCAGAGGAAACTGCTAAGGCTAAGTGAAGGTAGATATTTAGTGCAGACAAAGATCTGTATTTAGAGACAGAAATTTAAGACAGACAAGGATGAAGATAAAAAGCAACTAAAAATAATGGTGTTACCATATGGTTATATAGTAATTCTGTTATATATTCTAATTCATTTCTTTGGCAAATTAACAATAACCCTTTGTCTTTTCATCAAGTGGGTTTTTTTTTTTAAGGAAGCAATTTAAATGTCAGAGTTGAGAATGGAATACCAAAAATTTCCATTCTCTTCTAAGACGTTTTTTGAAGCTATAGGCATATAAATTGTCTTTAAAGAATTTCCTACATGACATGAGCAATTCTCAGCTTTTTTTTTATCATAGGAGTTTCCCTTTCACCAACATTGTCCCTCTTTAAAAACTGAGCTGTCCTACTCTTCATCCCCTCAAAAAAAAAAAAAAAAGGCAGCTACCCCCCAAAAGCCAAATGGAAGGATTTCCGTGTCATTCAGAGGAGAACAGTGATGGTGCTTTTTGGTTTCATTTAAGAGGATTGGGTTTTCACCTGAGCTGTAGTCTACACATCTAGAATCATGCATGGTAAAAGGAGAACATATTGGATGTTGAGAAAGTAGCCAACTGAGATGGAAAGGTAGAGGCCTTGATCATAATTTGATATGATAAAAATGAGGAGGCGATTATAAACCTAGAGGCTTAGGCAGGAGAAAGGAGATAAAATTAGGTACATGGGATTCTTCAGTTTTGGTAACACTCATAATAAAATGCACACTTTCATAGTGAAAGCAACATTTGTAGATGCAAGTCAAGAAGGGAAATGTTTTCTAATTTGAAAATATATATGCATCCCTATGTTTATTGTAGGAATATTTACAATAGAAACAACCCAAGTGTCCATTGATAGATGAATGGATAAAGAAGTTACACACACATTCACTGGACTGTTACTAAGCCATAAAAAAGACTTAAATCTTGCCATTTGCAATAATATGGATGGACCTAGAGGGTATAATGCTAAGCAAAATAAGTCAGTCAGAGAAAGACAAATACTAGATGATTTCACTCACATGTGGAATTTAAGAAACAAACAAAGAAGAAAAGAGACAAACCAAAAAACAGACTGTTAGCTATAGAGAACAAACTGATGGTTACCAGAGGTGGGTGGGGGGATGGATGAAATAGGTGACTGGGATTAAGAGTATGCTTATCATGATGAGCACTGAGTAATGTACAGAATTGTTAAATCACCATATTGTACACCTGAAACTAACACAACACTATGTAACTATACTAGAATTAAAATTTAAAAAAAATAACAGAAGATGGGAGATGTTTGCAGGGATAAAAAGTTTTGAGGAAAGGAAAGGAACACATTTATAAAAAATTTCCTAAAAATTCAACATAGATAAATCCTACAGAATGCTTTTACATAACACAGAAGTGTGTCTGTGCAGGTGAATCCTTGGAAAATAAAGCAGTATGGATAATTTTTACAGTTGTGCATATTGGAAAGATGATTGATTGAAGTATGCATTTATTTGAATAGGCCAGGAGTATCTGTCCCAGTTTCACAGATAAGCATGTGCAGGTTGTGGTTTGTGGTTTTAGAACCAAGGTGCCCTGAAGGAGAACACAGCTGGGTTGGTGGCTGTGACTTTTGTTATTTCCATCATCATCATTAGGCAACAAGGACACAGTACATTTTGGGTTGCTGAGCCCCACAAGTGTGATCCAAATATCAACTGCCTAAAAATTTCCAATTCTCCCAGATTACTGAGGTCACAAGTCCAGCCTCAGTGCCAACTGGGAAACCACCATCCTCAACTACATTCCTTATCTCCCCAATCTCTTAAGGATTCCTGGGGTTGTTATTTCTTATTATTCTTAGTCTCTGCTCTGAATCTTACCTTATGTGACTTCTTTCTTCTTCATAGCACTTTTCCCTGTCCTGGATGCTGCCCTGCTTATTTCAGTTCCCCAAACTGCCAATAACACAAGACTGAGCATGTGGCTGACTTTGACTTTGAGGGTGTTTGCTGTGGACTGAGTGTTTGTATCCTACCCAACTTCACATTTTGAAACCCTAATCCCTAATATTATGGTGTTTAGAGATGGGGCCTTTAGGAGGTAATGAGGTCATGAGGGTGGGAGTTTGCTTCCTCTTTGCATGTGCACACTGAGGATAGGCCACATATGGACATAACCAGGAAGAGGGGCCTCACCAAAAACCCAATCATACTGGTATCCTGATCTTGGACTTCTAGCCTCCAGAACCATAAGAAAAAAATGTTTGTTATTTAAGCCACCCAGTCTACGGTAATTTGTTATAGCAGCCCAAACTAGACAGTAATAAAGTGATTACATGCTATAACTATGGAGACAAAATGAGAAATAGAATATTAATCATCATTGTTCTAACATTCATTACCAATTTCCTATCTTCACATAATTTTTGCTATACATATGACCTCCTTAAGTTTTGATTGCCTTCATCTTTTTGTCTCTGGTCCTCTCTATCTGCTAGCCTCTAGCCCCCAATTTCCTATTAATTTTTTAGGCAATATGATTTAGTTTTCAGCCTTCTACTCTAAACTAGACGTGTAATTGAGTATGTTTTAACAGAAAAGACTTTCTACTGTGGGTGACTACCATTTCACAGCATAAAACTTTTAAGAAGCTCTGCTAACCTAAAAGGCTTTCTATCATGGGTGTCTAAAAAAAACAAAACAAAAAAAAAAACAAAAAAAGCGGGGCAGGGGAAAGCTAGCAGAAGCTCTGTAATTTTTTTCTTTTAACATGATCAAAACTTTAGAGAAGATTTCCTCTCCCTGGTTAGAGCACAACACGGAATATTTTGTTTTCCTTCCTTGTAGTTTTAATGATAAAAAACTGAAACAATTCAGTGTAAAGGGATAAATAGAAAAATGTATTCATACAAAAAACTTTAAGCGACTTTGAGTCAGACTTTGTGCTCAAAACTTTAACATACCCAATCTTTTTAATTTTTACAATCCCTTGGTGGGTAGTTTTTAGTCACTTAATTTCACATATTGCTAAGGTATTGAGTGACATTCAGATAGAGATGTTGACCAATAGGCCACTACATTTCAAGTTGTGTTCTCAGTTTGACAAGTTAATAATCTATTCAATTTCATATACTCTAAAATGATCAGGATTTCAATAACAGATTCACACTACCTTAATCCAAAAAAGGCTGATATATAATCCAGAATGCCAAAATTCTAATTTATAACAGGACATATCCATCCCCAATGACCATAATTTTTGTGTACTGTATCCTTGGGCACTGTTTCCTTCCTCCTGGAATCAATGTATTTGGGGGTCAAACTATTAATCAGAAATTTATCATAAGAAGATAGGAAGAAGGGTTGTTTAGAGATATTTTAACTAAATTCAGAAAATCTTGATCAGCTATGAATATCCCAAATTCTTTTCCAAGGAGACATTTTCAGTGCAAGCCACCCTCTTTTCCTTGACACATATTTTCTTAAGATCAGTTAATATTACCGGTTAATACATAATCTAGCCATTAATTCACAGAACTGAGAAGGAGTCCAATCCTCAGAGTGTTGGATTGCCCCAAATCATAGTTTATATACACTACAGAGAAAATGGAAGACTGAGATTAAGTGACTCATTCAGTGTCCCAAGGGGAGCAGGTGCTCATGTTTTTTGCTTCCATACCCAGAGGGAGAGCCACTGTTTAAAAACTAAGAGAGGCTACAGCATCAAGAGCTATTCTAGGGGGAAAATGAAATCAATATGAGTGAGTAGGCCCTTGATTTATAAGAGGAATAAAATTATTAATGTGTAATTGGGACACAAAACATTGCTAAATGTATATTTGCAGTCTGTTCCTTCCTTTCACTCTCATCAGAGGAAAAGATTCTTGCCCTCTGCATCAAATTCTGGGCTCTCCTTTGGGGTAGAGAATCTTAGTAATGGACAAAGGAGAAAAAAAATTTGAAGAGAAATCCAAGAGGCTGAGTTGATTTACCTAAGAGCTGGGAGTGGGGGTGGCAGAGGGGAGAGCAAAAACCTTTATGGGCTTTTTTTTTTTTTTTAAGATTTTATTTATTTCAGAGAGAGAGAGTGAGAGAGCACAAGCAGGGGGAGTGGCAGGCAGAGGGAAAAGCAGGCTCCCCGCTGAGCAGGGAGCCCGAAGCGGGGCTCTGTCCCAGGACCCTGGGATCATGACCTGAGCTGAAGGCAGATGCTTAACTGACTGAGCCACCCCAGGCACCCTGCTTTATGGGCCTTTTATCAGGGAGAACATATTTTGCTACAAAATGGCAAGTGAGAAGCAAAGAATAAAAGATTCTAGAGCAGCTTCCATAAGGGAGGATCAGAGAACAGAAACCAGGAGTTTAAAAATTATAACTTTTTGTTATGAATTAGATTCTCTTTATTGGTCTTTGCATAATGCAAGCAAAGAGTAGAATTCTTCTTTTTTTTTTTTAAATTTTATTATGTTATATTAGTCACCATACAATACATCATTAGTTTTTGATGTGGTGATCCACGATCCATTGTTTTCTTCTAACACCCAGTGCTCCATGCAATACATGCCCTCCTTAATACCCATCACCGGGCTAACCAATCCCCCCTCCCCCCTTCCCTCTAAAACCCTGTTTGTTTCTCAGAGTCCATAGTCTCTCATGGTTCATCTCTCCCTCCAATTCCCCCCCCCCCCATTTTCCCCTTCCTTCTCCTAGTTCCTCCATGCTATTCCTTATGTTCCACAAATAAGTGAAACCATATGATAATTGACTTTCTCTGCTTGACTTATTTCACTTAGCATAATCTCCTCCAGTCCCATCCATGTTGATGTAAAAGGTGGGTATTCATCCTTTCTGATGGCTGAATAATATTCCATTGTCTATATGGACCACATCTTCTTTATCCATTCCCCACCACTACTGGTCTGCGAGTCTGTGCGCGTCCCCAGCGCGCAAGGCTGTCACTCACCGGCGGTGTAGGATCCCCATGGCCAGGCACCCTCCCGCTGCCGTTTATCCTCCGATATCTGCCCGCAGAATCACAGCTCTCCACTTTGTACCTCACAACCAACTGCCTGTGATATTCTGTTTGTAGAGATCCAGATCTTCTTGGCAAAGAAGAAGTCAAACTCTCTCTTTTTGCAGATGACATGATACTTTATGTGGAAAACCCAAAAGACTCCACCCCCAAATTACTAGAACTCATATAGCAATTCAGTAATGTGGCAGGACACAAAATCAATGCTTCTATAGAAATCAGTTGCTTTCTTACACACTAACAATGCAACTGTAGAAACGGAAATTAGAGAAACGATTCCATTTACAATGGCACCAAAAACCATAAGAAACCTCGGAATAAACCTAACCAAAGAGGTAAAGGATCTACACTCTAGGAACTACAGAACACTCATGAAAGAAATTGAAGAAGACACAAAAAGATGGAAAAATATTCCATGCTCATGGATCAGAAGACTAAACATTGTTAAAATGTCTATGCTACCCAGAGCAATCTATACTTTCAATGCCATCCCGATCAAAATTCCAATGACATTTTTCAAAGTGCTGGAACAAACAATCCTAAAATTTGTATGGAATCAGAAAAGACCCTGAATTGCCAAGGAGATGTTGAAAAAGAAAAACAAAGCTGGGGGCATCACGTTGCCTGATTTCAAGCTATATTACAAAGCAGTGATCACCAAGACAGCATAGTACTGGCACAAAAACAGACATACAGACCAATGGAACAGAATAGAGAACCCAGATATGGACCCTCAACTCTATGGTCAAATAATCTTTGACAAAGCAGGAAAAAACATGCAATGGAAAAAAGACAGTCTCTTCAATAAATGGTGCTGGGAAAATTGGACAGCCACATGAAGAAGAATGAAACTTGACCATTCTCTAACACCATACACAAAGATAAACAAAAAGTGGATGAAAGACCTCAGTGTGAGACAGGAATCCAAGAAAATCCTAGAGGAGAACATAGGCAGTAACCTCTTTGACATCGCCCACAGCAACTTCTTTCAAGATACATCTCCAAAAGCTAGTGAAACAAAAGCAAAAATGAACTTTTGGGACTTCATCAAGATAAAAAGCTTCTGCACAGCAAAGGAAACAGTCAACAAAACAAAGAGGCAACCCACAGAATGGGAGAAGATATTTGCAAATGACTCTACAGATAAAGGGCTGGTATCCAAGATCTATAAAGAACTTCTCAAACTCAACACCCAAAAAACAAACAATCAAGTCAAAAAGTGGGCAGAAGAGATGAACAGACACTTCTCTGAAGAAGACATACAAATGGCTAATAGACACATGAAAAAATGTTCATCATCATTAGCCATCAGGGAAATCCAAATCAAAACCACACTGAGATATCACCTTACACCTGTTAGAATGGCAAGAATGGACAGGGAAAGAAACAACAAATGTTGGAGAGGTTGTGGAGAAAGGGGAACCCTCTTACACTGTTGGTGGGAATGCCAGTTGTTACAGCCACTTTGGAAAACAATGTGGAGCTTCCTCAAAAATTTAAAAATAGAGTTACCCTATGACCCAGCAATTGCACTCCTGGGTATTTACCCCAAAGACACAGATGTAGTGAAAAGAAGGGCCATATGCACCCCAATGTTCATAGCAGCAATGTCCACAATAGCCAAACTGTGGAAAGAGCTGAGATGCCCTTCAACAGATGAATGGATAAAGAAGATGTGGTCCATATAGACAATGGAATATTACTCAGCCATCAGAAAGGATGAATACCCACCTTTTACATCAACATGGATGGGACTGGAGGAGATTATGCTAAGTGAAATAAGTCAAGCAGAGAAAGTCAATTATCATATGGTTTCACTTATTTGTGGAACATAAGGAATAGCATGGAGGACATTAAGAGAAGGAAGGGAAAAATGAAGGGGGGGAAATCGGAGGGAGAGATGAACCATGAGAGACTATGGACCTAGAAACAAACAGGGTTATAGAGGGGAGGGGGGGGGGATTGGTTAGCCCGGTGATGGGTATTAAGGAGGGCACGTACTGCATGGAGCACTGGGTGTTATACGAAAACAATGGATCATGGATCACTACATCAAAAACTAATGATGTATTGTATGGTGACTAACATAACATAATAAAATTAAAAAAAAAAGAATAAGTAAAAAAGAAATCTTCTAAATGAAAAGAAATGCCATTTATGAATGCTATAGTTTAAAATTGTTGGCACTTTTGGAGACTGCCAAGAGATTTCTGTGAACTCCATCACCACATATTCTGTTCCATCAAACAAAGGAATCAGATCAAGAAAGAAAAAAGCATAAGAGAAAGAATGTGGAAGTTGTCTCTCTGTTTGAAAATTGAATAGGGAAGGGTGAAAATAGTTTTGTGCTTCTGAGTTTTGGGTAAAAATCTTGGTCAAAGAATATTTTTGTAGGAAGAGAATGTAATGGTAGATGCTAGTATAAGTATAGAAAAAATATTTTGAGTGGAAAATAGTGATATGCAGTGTATGTTGAGAGTGATTTTCCTGAGGGAGGATTAGGAA
The DNA here is from genome assembly GCF_029215605.1 of Mirounga angustirostris. NCBI lineage: Eukaryota > Metazoa > Chordata > Mammalia > Carnivora > Phocidae > Mirounga > Mirounga angustirostris. The sequence continues at coordinate 115,829,292 of NW_026991715.1, forward strand.
GTTTTCATCCTCTGTGTTAAGTATTTCTGTAATAATGGAATTTTGAGAATTAATAACTGCTTCTAGAAACAACAAACCTTAATTTAATCATGGAGACTTGAATCAGACTACACACTGTGTCAGTTCTGCAAGATATTGAGCAAAGTGTTCTAAAAACCTGTTATATCTCATAGTTAAGGAAACTGTCAAAGGTGGAATTTTAAGGCATAAAGTTGTCCATTTGAGAGAATTTAGAAGTGGCTAGTAAAGGCTTCTAGATAGATAGATAGATAGATAGATAGATAGATAGATAGATAGATAGATAGGATTTTGTTTGTGTTGTGTACATATCATTATGCCCTTTACTCAGATCTTTCCTGGTTATTCAAACTCTCTCATAACTATTTTCATGGTTAACACTGGTTTTACTACATTCTTGGGATGGGGGGTGGAGATGAAGACAGGAAGGAGGAGCATTAACTGAGAGAGAAAGCATTCTTCAAGGCAGGCCATGATCTGCAGAAATATCTCAGACGTATCTCTCTAAGGCACTCCTGTTCTTAATTTTTGTTGAAACCATGAACACCTCTTTGATGTACTGGGTCTAGTAATATACACCTTCTTCCTTTCCAGCCAGCCATATGAATTTATTTACATTACAAGCCTCTGCCAGAGGCCAGGAAAGAGATCTGTATAGTAATTCCAAACACAGTCAAAAAGGAAGTGTCTCAGTAGTTTTCATAAAATTCAATGACACTTATCAAATGGCATTAGAAATATTTAGGAAGGACTATTCACAATTGCCTAAAACTGACATGATAGTACCTGTCTCAAATGAAATTACATATCACTGGATGGTCTTTTAAACATTCATCCAAAGTCATGCAGTCAGCAAGACAGTTTCAGCTGCCCAGAAAAACAGATGTTAAGTGGTGATTGTGCTTTGAAATAGAAATGAAGTCAAGGGTCTTCTATTGCTCTTGAGTATCTAAAAAGCAAAGCAATTTAAATGAAAACATTCTTTTATATTGCAGTTTTTTACTCATAACTCACATTGTGGTGTTGTCTGTGTGTATAGTCCTATCTATTTTTATAATTAGGAGAAAATTCTAAAAGCAGTTTCTACATAGAATTGCTAGTAAAATCGGGTGTATAACATTAGACCTCTGCTTACCTTATTATATTAGAAATAAGCTGTTAATTATAAAAACAACTCTGTGCTGGGTGGGCAAGCATTAGATGATTAACTCTTCAATTTACAAATTAAACAACAATAAATGTGCCATAATACATCATACATTGATAGCTCCATTTTTTTAAAACCAAGTCTTCTTTTTTATCTAAAAGAAGGTTTTTTTTTTATTCTCAAAATAACACTCTCCTTTCTAATTTCATCACTAATTCTTACGTATTGAATTCAGACATGCTCAATAGTACTGGGAAGCATTTATTTTTGCTCAGTTGCATTCTTTTAGCAAGTCTTAGGGTACAAGCCTTTAAAAATCAATTTGCTCTCATAACTGTGCCTCTGCGATATTTCAATCCAGCAGCTTGGAGAGTCTTCCAGTCACTGTCTCTTGTGTGAATCACCCTCAGGCCTTCCTAAATGAGAACAGAAGGCTCACTCAGCATTCTTTCGCCACTTTTGGGTAGCAGTAACCTTTCCTCATTGCTTGAGGGCAGCCCAAACTCATGATTACAAAGAGATCTACCAAGGATGTACCAAGGATGTAGGACTGATGTCTTGTTCTAGCACTGGATTCAAGGGAGTTTGGCCAACTCAGGTGTGTATGTGGATGTTTGTATGTATACATATCATATGTATATATTTGTTTCTTTAGAAGAGCAATATATATTTACATAACACACTGATTTTAAAGGACCAATTAATCTTTAGGTAGTAATGAACTTATTACTCCATGAGTATACAAATTTCTGAGGTACAAGTTAGTTCAGTACTGTTTTGGCATGCAAAACGCTGACAGCCAAAATCCTGTTTATCAAGTCTTAGGCTGTTGTTCACATGTTTCAAACAATATCCTTATTTTTAAAAAATGTATTAGGGCACTTCCTTAGAGACTGTATTAATAAGATTTTCTAAAATTTGAAAACGAAAAATTTAAAATAATCAGCTGAATATATCCAAATACCCATATTTTTGGCATTATATATTAAAACACCTTGATATTTTTGTAGAGAACTCTTATCTTAATGTTTGAAGTGAGGTAGGTGTAATTTATGTCAACTATGAAAATAAGCATTCGTCCACAAATGGCCTTGACTTTGCCCAGAACTTTGCCCAGCATATGCTTAAAGGAATTAGGCACTGCATTTAATGGAAATCAGGTGTTACGCCTTAAACACATAAAGTAGACTCTTTTCATTACCTAAACATGGGATTTTATGTTTGAAAGAGACACAAACTGCTATTGTTACCCATAGATACTAGTATTTTCTTGGACTAAGTTCCATTAAATGGTAAATATATGATGACTTGTCCTACTTTTTTTTTTTTTAACAACTGTCTCTTTTTATTACACCTGCCTTCCTCCCTTTGTATCTCCCCTTCATCAAGTTTCATTGGCTATATCTGCTCTGTTCTATCATCCAGACTTAAAGAACCAATCATGGTTTATTTCCTCATGTCCCAAATCTAGTCTCTCTTTTTTTTTAAGATTTTATTTATTTATTTGACAGAGACACAGCAAGGGAGGGAACACAAGCAGTGGGAGTGGGAGAGGGAGAAGCAGGCTTCCCCTCGAGGAGGGAGCCCAATGTGGGACTCGATCCCAGGACCCTAGGATCATGACCTGAGCTGAAGGCAGATGCTTAACACCTGAGCCACCCAGGCACCCTCCAAATCTAGCCTCTTAAAGAACCTAAGCTGATACATATAGATGGCTAACAGACACATGAAAAGATGCTCAACATCACTCATCATCAGGGATATACAAACTACAATGAGATATCATCTCATACCAGTCAAAATAGCTAAAATGAACAACAGGAAAAAATAGGTGGTGATGAGGGTGCAGAGAAAGGGGAACCCTCTTACACTGTTGGTGGGAGAGCAAACTGGTGCAGCCACTCTGGAAAACAGTATGGAGATTCCTCAAAAAGTCAAAAGTAGAGCTACCCTATGATGCAGCAGTTGTACTGCTACTTACCCAAAGGATACAAAAATACTGATTCAGAGGGTTACATGCATCCCAATGTTTATAGCAGTATTATCAAGAATAGCCAAATTATGGAAAGAGCGTAAATGTCCATTGATTGATGAATCGATAAAGAACAAAATGGATATATATAAAATCTACAATGGAATATTACTCAGCCATCAAAAAGAATGAAATCTTGCCATTTGCAATGACGTGGATGGAACTACAGAGTATTATGCTAAGTGAAATAAGTCAGTCAGAGAAAGACAGATACCCTTGATTTCACTCATATGTAGAATTTCAGAAATGTAACAGATGAACATAGGGGAAAAAAAGAGAGGCAAACCATAAAACGGACTCTTAATTATTGAGAACAAACTGAGGGTTGCTGGAGGGGTTGGTGGAGGAATGGGTTAAATGGGTGATGGGTATTAAGGAGGGCCCTTGTGATGTGCACTGGGTGTTGTATGTAAGTGATGGGTCACTCAATTCTACACCTGAAACTAATATTACACTGTATGTTAACTAACTGGAATTTAAATAAAAACTTGGGGAAAAAATAAAGAACTTAAGCTGATTACTTTACCCACATTAATCAACACTAGTATATTGGTACATTACCGTTCCATTTAAGCTCTTCGCAAAATTTTAATGATGGTCCTTTCTATATCAGCTTCCAGACTGCTTATGTAGTAGAACTGAAAGAAATATAGAATTTATAGTGAAAATATTTGGGTCAAATTCTGATTTTTCTACTTCACCCTAGGCAGTGAACCTTCCAGAACTTTAGTTTTTCATCTAAAAACTAAAATAAAATAGAAAAATGGAGAAAATCCTGCAATATGTCACAACATGGATGAGCCTGGAGGGCATTATATTAGGTGAAAAAAACCCGTAACAGGACAAATACCAAATACCAAATAGTTCCGCTTATGTGAGGTACCTAAAATATTCAAACTCCTAGAGAGTGGATTGATAGTTGCCAGAGGCTGAGAGAGGATGAAATGGGGGTTGCTAAAAACAGGTATAGTTTCACTTATGCAAAATGAATAAGTTCTAGAGATCTGTTGTACAAGATAGTGCCCGTAGATAACAATACTGTATTGTACACTTAAAAATCTGTTAAGAGAATAGATCTAATGGTTAAGTGTTCCTAGCACTATAAGATAAAAATTAAATTTTGAAAAAGCTAGTACACTTATACTTGCCTCAGATATAATGGATACATTTTGGGATTATCTGCCTAACTTACTACAAACCAGTTGCTCTGAAATTGCCCATTGCCTACAGGTGGGCCATGGCAGCCATGTTTACAGTACCTGGCCCCAGCCTGCTGGACAAAGATGATTGGACCAGGAAAGAATATCTTTTATTATTTTAAAAAGATTTTATTTATTTATTTGTCAGAGAGAGAGGGAGAGCACAAGCAGGGGGAATGGCAGGTAGAGGGAGAAGCAGGCTCACCGCTGAGCAGGGAGCCGGATACAGGACTCGATCCCACGGCCCTGGGATCATGACCTGAGCTGAAGGCAGATGCTTAACCAACTGAGCCACCCAGGCGCCCCTCAACATTATTATTTTCTATTAGCTTATGTAAAGCACTCATTCATTTGGAAACATAATTGAATCTAATGTAGTTTAGCAACATATATTTTCCCATAATGCAGAAACTGAAAATACAGCTAATGTCTTATGAACATTAATGTCATGTCTTTGGTTTAATTGGAAGGTGACATCTTGGAATAACAAGAGTAAGGGAAAAAGAGAAGTGAAGCAGGGAAGAATGAAAAGCAAATACTAGATTGTAAATTTCTGAGCTGGCCACAGCTTACCACATACACAGACACACACGTACACAGAGCTAGTTACTCAGGCACATGGGGCCTCTTTTTGTGCATACTGTACCCAGAACAGTCTGTGAGGGACATGAATACAAAGGAGTTCATCTGCTGGTCACTTTCTGTTTCCCAACTCTAGCTGAGGTACCCAAATTCAAAGTTCAACCTTTCCAGGTTAAGTTATCTGGTCTGTTTGGGCAGATCTCTCTCTCTCATCATGAGTCTGGAAATCATGGGAAAAGCCTGCACCCATCATGGGTTTGGTCTGACAGCCCTATATCTGCTTTTGGTTCTGACACAGTAGGTTGACTGAAGGTGGTGCTGACACCTAGTTCTCACTTGGGGGAACCCTGAGCCAGCAGTAGACTATAAGGCCGGGGCAGCAACAGCCGAGGCACTACATTCAGCAAGCCATCGAGGTCCAGAGGGCTGGGGTGAGCCAAGCAAATATGGGCAAGCTCGTAAACTAGATCTGGTATGGGAGAACCTCGATTTTATTTGAAGTTTTGAAGAATTCCTGATAATCTGAGAGGCTGAAAATCACAGAAAAACAGCATTTCCGCCCCGTTAATAGGTTGATTATTTTCTATTTTTTTTCTTGGGTTGCCCTGCAATCAGTCATTCCTAATGAAACCTCAAAGTTTTAATATCATGCTTTTAGAAATAATATAAGGTGACCCCCCATCTCCCGAAATGATAACAAACAAACAAAAAAAACTAGTGAGCAATTTAGGAAAGATTGATTAAGACCACTTACCTGGTACAAAAAAAGAATTACATCATTCATAACTATTCAGGGCTCATCTCTATTTGAGAAAAGATGTTTGCAATTTTTAAAGCCCTCCACTGACCATGACTTTGCCTTTTTTTTTTTTCAGTGACCACAAATTAAGTTTTATTGGAATATAGTCATGCTTATTTGCTTACATGCCACTTTTGCTTTTGTGCCACAGAGAAGAGTTAAGTACTTGCAGCAGAGACCATATAACCCCTAAGGTCTGAAGTATTTCCTATCTGGCCCTTTACAGGAAAAGTTTGCCAACTTGTGCTTTAGGTTGCTATCTGTATTCTGAGATTTCCCAAAGATTCCACTGGACACATTTTTATATAAATACAGCTTGCCATCAGTTGCCCAAAATAATTTTAGAATTTAGCTAAGATGTGAGAACATTACTAATTACCTGTTCTTAAAGCTCAAACTTATATTTGATTTTCTGAAAAGGAACTTGGATATGCAAACAAAATGCATACGTATCTTCTATCAGAAACAACTTAAAACTAGTTGAAGATTTTGGACATGTGTTTCTTCCCACAGATAATTTAGACCAGTTCAGAGTGAATCTTCTCAGTTGGACACGAAGTCCTGAACACCCTCAGAATAAAGACAGTGTGTACTATTGGCCAGTTGAGAAGAGTCGGTTATTTTTTACCCTGACAATTTGTCTCATCTCTGGCTTCCAAGGCTTGTCTGAGTCAGCCACCTTTTCTCTAATTTCTTTTCCTAGACTCTTCCTGCCCCTCAAGATCAAACCTGTTTCTCAGATAATTTCACAAGCTAATCAACAGTCATTGTGCACAAGGGTGGGAAGGAAAGTGAGCAACTAAAACATGACTTTGCTTTTTATTCTCATTGGAAAGACAGCACCTTTCATGATACAATGTCCCCAAACACTGCTCTATGGAATAGATCCTGAGAACTATTCAATTCCTCCAGACAGTACTTGAGTACTTGATCACATTTCTATTGTTGTTGGATAAGTCCCATTTCAGTATTGGCCAGAACTGACCTTTCATCTAACTATCCATTCTGAATAGCCCATGGCTTGAGGTGTTAGGATGTCAGCCAAACTGAAAGAAATATAATCCTAGAACACTGTGTATTGCTTTTTTTTTTCTCTTTAGATAAGTTTTCAGGAAGAACCTAGGGATGGGAAAGTTGAATGGGGAGGAAGAGGCAAGAGAAAGGAGAGTAAAAGGCATTTTCCATAATCCCATGTTACGATGTTGCCATTATATTAGTAGTCATATGATGGCTGTCAGTAGCATTGTCCCTGCTGCCCTGCTCAATGATATTACAGCAATCTTTTCTGATGAATGAATGATAAGATTCTGTGTTTGCATGCCTGAGTGTGGAGCCTGCATGTGAATAAAACAGAGTTACTCACTTTTAGAAAATTCTTGCTTACTCTTTTCTTTCATGAACAAAAATCCTTTTCCTACCTAAGACCTGCCACAGAATACAGACAGGATAGAAAAGATTCCCACACAGGGGGGCTTTGGGTATCTGGAAACCTCATTTACTTGGCATGTGCCTTTCAAAACTACCGTGTTTTCTAGTTTTAAGATTATTTATTAACTTTAATTGCAATTCAACTGTGAAGCTGGCTAAAATTCAATAGCTAAAAGGGCTAAAATTCAATAACTAAAAGGTCAAAATACAATTACATAAGGAGTGGGCAAGCTAGGCAGTTTGGAATTGGCTCAGGTTTTCATCTTATTCTTTCATGGTCTCAGATTTGAGTATTTCTTAAAGTTTAGAGCAGAATATTTAAAAACCATATAAATAGGATGAAAATAAGATTAATTCCCAGTATTGTGTGGTGATATGACAAATGCCAGCATGATTTTTAAAAGTTCATAGTAAAAACTTGAGCAATATATTATTTCATCTGCAATTTTTTCCCATCCCCCAGAATTGCACTACTTTTTTGAGGCCATTTTGGTTCCCCTGTATCAATTCATTTTTGAAATATTAGGATATGAAAATAGTCATACAGGAAATAAAGCACGCAGGTTGAAGGAAAAGACTGAAATATGAACATCTGGCTACGGTTTATTGATTAGCCCGTGACAAAAATTAAGTCCTAGAAATAGTTTGGGTCAAAGTACTGGAGGTTTAAAATAAAATGCCAATGCTTGGCATCAGTTAACTCAATTTAACATTATTTTCATTTTTTTAAACACTTAATGCCTGGCCAGTGATCTGGAAGAGAAGAGAAGGTATCCCACTCTGTCATTGCCCTTGAATAAAGCAAGACACTGGAGATAATTAGTGACCCTTACAAGGCAAAATGGGATGTTGTACATTTCCAAAGCAGTTCATACTTTTCCAAGACTCTCATTTCACAATAAGTGAGACATAGATGGGTCACATGTTATTTTTTAAATTTTACAGATAGGAAAACTGAAATTCCAAGGGAATATTTGATTTGCCTAAGATTATGCAAGAATAAATGGTGTACTGTGAGTTAAATAAGGTAACATATTTTTCAGTGTGGGACTCCCGTGGTAGCGGACACAAGTGTTATGTCCTGTTGGCAGGACATGACCACTTAGACAAAGCTACATATATAAGAAGAGGTTAATGGCAGCTATTTATGAATCCTCTTGAGTGAGTTGTTTCCTCTCCAGAAGCTAGAACTGCTCAGCTGGTACTCAAAAGTTCTAGCATGCCCATTGTTAAAAAGAAGCATGAGACTAGGAGCAGACAATTCTGCTATATACATATATATACACACATATATTCAATAAACCCATACATACATTTTTGTACCTTATCAATCATCTATTTTGTGCCAGACATTGTTCTGGGTGCCAGGAGTACAGCACTAAACAGTAATATAATAATAATAAAAATAATAACAACAATAAAATACATACTAAATTCATAATAGGATACAATTTTTTTGTTTCTGATTAGCAAAAGAAATTTCAGATTATAATATTTTCAAAGATTTATTTATTTATTTGTCAGAGAGAGAGAGAGAGAGTGAGAGCGCAGGCAGGGGGAGTGGCAGGCAGAGGGAGAAGCAGGCTCCCCACTGAGCAGGGAGCCCAATGCGGGACCCAATCTCAGGACCCTGGATCATGACCTGAGCCGAAGGCAGAAGTTTAATCGACTGAGCCACCCAGGCATCCCAATATAATTTACAAAATCATAATAAACACCCATATACCATTCATGAAAACATAAAATGGTACCAATTTTTTAGAAAGAATTTTGGTAATATATCTCTAAAGCATTCAAAATGATAGCTTTAGAACCAGCAGTTCAATTTCTAGGAATCCGTCCTAAGTACATAAGGATGTACCCAAATACTGTATATTTGAAAGTTGTTTAGGAAAATAGATTTTAAAAGTTTTTGTAAGACTGATGAATCACAGACCTGTACCCCTGAAACAAATAATACATTATATGTTAATAAAAAATAAAAATTAAAAAAAAATAAAAAAAGTTTTTATCACAAGAAAAAAATCAGTGTGGTTTATTAACTAATTTACTGTGTTGATCATTTCACTATATGTGTATATAAATTGTTATGTTGTACACCTGAAATGAATACAATTATATCTCAATAAAATTTAAAAAATGAGTCTGTAGACCAGATCAAGAATTGCATATTGGTGGCCTAACGGTTACCTGAAGCCCACAGATGTGTTTTGTTTAGGCTGTATGTTTTGTTTTGGTTTAGTTTTTTGGGGCAGTGGGTTGTATTAAATTTGAATTTCTTTAAGGTGGCCAGTTTAGACACTGGCCCAATGGCTCCTTATTGTCTTAAACAAGTCTGGATCACAAATTGATATACTTGCCTAGTCCCTGGTAGGCTTTTGAGATTGCAAATTGGGGATTAAATTGTCTCTGAGACCAAAGTCAATTGTGTTTATTTTTTCCTGGAATCTTTGGGGAAAAAAAAGTTGTGCTCAGACTTCATTTCTTGGAAGTTATTATAGCATGGTTTATAAAAGAGGAAAACTATAAATATGAATGTCTAACAATAATAGTAAGGATAATGATAATGAGAGTTATCATATCATACTTACTGTGTTAATAATGTTTTAAGTACTTTAAATATATTAATGCAGTTAACACTTGCAGAATTCTATGTGGTGATAAGAACTATTGTCACCCTTATTTTAGAAAGCTGTAGCATCAGGAAGTGAAGTGATTCGCCCAAAGATTTAAATAAAGGGTAGGACCAGGATTTGATTCCAGACAGCCTGTCTTCAAAATACCACTTCTTAACCAGTATGCTTACTTCTGATATATTCATAAAGTGGAATTCTATTCAGCCATTAAGTATGATGTTAGGAAAGGATCTAGAACATGCTTTAGAGTGTTCATAGTAGTTCTCTTGCCATGTGAAATTGTGAGTATTCTTTTATTTTTTTTCTCATTTAAATTTCCTATCAATTGTTCGATATGTATATAATATTTTTGAAATTAAAAATGAAAGTTCTTTAAAGAAGAAAGAAAGCCAAGAGAAGCTTTTGTATTAAGACAACAACAACAACAAGAACAACTCAAGCTGGGCTGCATTTTCTGGCTTCCATTGTGACACACCACCCTTGGGTGTGCACAAGCCAAGTGCTAGAGGAACATTCCCTTCCAAAGCTTCAGGCCTAGTCTAAAACACCCAAAATACTCATATTCTTTTCTTCCAATGCAAACCATACGTTTTGTCACACCATGAACAATGGTATATGAATGTCCCAAGTAAAATGAAGAAGACAAACTAAAACATTAATAATCCCTTACAGAGGAAGGATGTAGCATTATAACTGTGAGGATTCACCAGAAGTTCTCATTTTATTATGATAGACACTAAAGCAGCAACCCTGTAAGTCATTGCATCTGAGATTCTAGCCACTGCATACTGAGGACACTACCTTGAATCTTTGTTTCTGGAATATTGCTTTATTCAGCTCTGGATGTAGTAGACAAATATTAACATCCTTTGTGGTATCCGTGTCATGGGGGCAAATGGGAATAATAGACAACCTCAAGAAGACATGATTGGGACATATATATGCTCAATCTCAAGACTAAACCTTCTGAATATGGTGTATTAAGGACCACTGCTAAACAGCAACATCAGAAAGCAACACCATGGATTTTAGTAGGTAGTGGCTTCCAAGTATCCAGAGTTCATGTTTGCCTTCAAAAACAGCATATACAGAATGAGAAAAGCACCAGTGAAATGGGAGAGTTGGCTTTGTTGCAAAAGCAATGTGCAAGTAAAAAAAAAGTTGTTTGTGAATGGAGCACAAATACAAACAACTGGAACTGCATGAAGAGTCAGTTCACAGTGTTGGGACTAAAGTTGTACACTGAGTTCTGTTTCAAAGTCCTTGTTATTTTACAGTTTAGATGTGAAAAATAAAGTTCATAGGAGCTAAGTTTATTATCAAGACAATGGCACATGCTGATTTGTGTAATATGTCACTGAGATGCACAAAGGTGAAGAAAGGCTAATTCTTACTATCCCAACACCCTCCAAATAAAACAAAAAAAGAAGAAAATTTGGGTGCATCCTGAGGGAAATTGAGCAGAGCTGATTTGAGCTATGTGCTACTTCCTGTACCTAACCACCTGTGAGATTAGGTCCTGTGCCAGACAGCTCAAAGCATGAGCATGCAACTCTCCAGTGGTGACATAGAGTGTTACTCTCTACGTCACCAGTGGAGAGTGACAATCTTCTATTGTTCTTGAAACCCAAAGAGCCAAGCATGACCTTTCCCTGAACTTCAGTATTTGTTGTATGCCCAAACTATTGTTTGGAAGATCACAGCAATGGTCGCTGTGTCAATGCAGTTTGATGATTCCCAAGGCAGTTGGTGTTCACTGGAGAACCACTTACTGAGTTTGACAACTTTGGTTTTGCTTGCATTGGGTTCTTCTGTGCTTACCTAGAAATATCCTGAAAAGTTTCATTTGGCTTACTAGAATACCAAATATATGGGAATTCTGGCAAAACTGTAAAATATCTTGATATACTGGCTATTGTTGATAATTTGGGAAGGTTCAAAATGTTCAACCAAACCTTCAGAAAATTATTATCATTCTGGGGTCTGTTAGACAAGTGGCAAGTTCCCTGAATTTACTAAGTTGGAGGGTCATATCTTTTTCCTGAAATCTTTGGGTGTTGGATATACTCAGGCCCATTTTTCCAGGAACATGTGACCTGGATTATGTCCAATGAACCCATCAGTGTCAGCAACAAATGGATGTCCAAAACCAACTTCAGCAAGGAAGATAAACTGAAGGGACTAATAGAAAGCAATTATTATCCCACTTAGTGACTGAAAACCACACAAATTAAAGTGACTGTTAAATAAGATCATCTCAAAGCTGGTGTGCATATATTAATACTGCAGGGGTGTTCTGTTCTAGCTAAGCGCAAATCAGCCTTGGAAATCTGGCACTGGCACTGTTGCATCTTGCTTTCTATTTCCTTTATCTATATACCTGAGATAGTTACCAGTGAAGTGTGAAAGGCTGTAGACAAAGTGCAGTGTTCTTACATAGAGGGACCATTGTAATCTATGTGTCATGCTTGATAAAATTGTGATAATTAGTGTTTTGGCTATGGTAGTACTTTTCCTATAGCAGATATTATAATCAAAAGATAAAGGAATATGAATAGTGGCATTTTCTTCTCAGGATATAGGGCTCATGAATACATTTAGTTATTCACGTAAGTGCTATTTTTATTTATTTATTTTTAATTTTTTTAAATTTAATTTTATTATATGTTAGTCACCATACATCATTAGTTTTTTTTTAATGAATTCAGAGTATTTTTTTAAATTATGTTATGTTAGTCACCATACAGTACATCATTAGTTTTTTTTTTTTTTTAAGATTTTAATTTATTTTTTGACAGAGGGAGAGACAGCAAGAGAAGGAACACAAGCAGGGGGAGTGGGAGAGGAAGAAGCAGACTTCCCCGCTGAGCAAGGAGCCTGACGTGGGGCTTGATCCCAGGACCCTGGGATCATGACCTGAGCCAAAGGCAGACGCTAAATGAGTGAGGCACCTAGGCGCCCACATCATTAGTTTTTGATGTAGTGTTCCATGATTCATTGTTTGCGTATAACACCCAGTGCTCCATTCAGTACGTGCTCTCTTTATTACCCATCACCAGGCTAACCCATCCCCCCAACCCCTCCCCTCTAAAACCCTCAGTTTGTTTCTCAGAGTCCATAGTCTCTCATGGTTCGTCTCCCCCTCCGATCCCCCCCCTTCATTTTTCCCTTCCTTCTACTAATGTCCTCCATGCTATTCCTTATGTTCCACAAATAAGTGAAACCACATGATAATTGACTTTCTCTGCTTGACTTATTTCACTTAGCATAATCTCCTCCCATCCCATCCATGTTGATGTAAAAGGTGGGTATTCATCTTTTCTGATGGTTGAGTAATATTCCATTGCATATATGGACCACATCTTCTTTATCCATTCATCTGTTGAAGGGCATCTTGGCTCTTTCCACAGCTTGGCTATTGCGAACATTGCTGCTATGAACATTGGGGTGCATATGGCCCTTCTTTTCACAAGAAAAGCAGAGTGGTTGAGAACAAATTTCATTGGTAAATTGCATTATGCAAGGAGAATTTGGTAAAATGATTAGTCACAAGATCAGGAAAATTGAAGTATCAACTTGAAATTTAAAAAAAATAATTAAACTTAAGAATTCTGCTATAATTCAGTCACTTTTAAATTTCAGAGATATAAATGAAGTATTTGCTATAAAGAGTATTGCAATTGGATACAAGAAATATTTACTTTTAGATAATACATCACAATAATAACAATCTGTGTCCATAGATGAATGGGCAAGAAATGTATTCTATATATAGACAATGAAATATTCAGTCTTTAAAAGAATAAAATACTGCCTTCTGTGACAATGTAGAGGCCTTATGCTAATTGAAATAAATCAGAGAAAGACAAATACTGTAACATCTCACTTATATGTGGAATCTAAAAAAAGCCAAACTCCTAGAAATAGACAGTAGAATGGTGGTTATCAGGGGCTGGGGTGGGTGGGGGAATGGGGAGATGTTGGTCAAAATATATAAACTTCTAGTTATAAGATGAATAGGTTCTGGGGATCTAATGTATAGCATGGTAACTATGGTTAACAATACTGTTTTATATAGTTGAAAGTTACTAAAAGAATAGACCTTAAATGTTCTTACCACAAAAAAAGAAAGGTAATTATGTGAGGTGATGGAGGTGTTAATTAGCCTTGTTGTGGTAGTTATTTTATGATATATACTTGTATCAAACATCACATTATACACCTAAACTTACACACTGTTGAATGTCAACTATATCTTAATAAAGCTAGAGAAACAATAATAAATATTGTATTTTAGATAGTTAATAAGAAAGTAATCATTAAAATGGAGAGAATTATATCCAAAAGAGGCAAAACTTGATAAATCACATATAAAGTTTTTACATTGAGAAATATATATTAAAAATAGGAAATTAAGAGGGCACCTGGGTGGCTCAGATGGTTAAGCATCTGCCTTCGGCTCAGGTCATGATCCCAGGGTCCTGGGATCGAGTCCCGCATCGGGCTTCCTGCTCCTTGGGAGCCTGCTTCTCCCTCTGTTTCTCTCTGTCTCTCATGAATAAATAAATAAAATCTTTAAAAAAAAATAGGAAATTAAGATGCATGCTTTTGGATTAATTGACTCAATTACTTTGAAATGCTCAAAAGTTAGCAAAGTAGAAAGTGATACGTAAAATGCAGACATTTTATAGACATTAGGAGCTACTGTAATGACATGAATTTGGCATATGCATTTATAACCGACGTGATCTGATTCATAAACTCAGGTACCATTAGGTGGACAAATAGTTATTTGTCCTTTGAGCAGGAAGCCCAGTCTTTTCTGCTTCCAAATGCCAGGTGAATAAGTTCATGTTTGCCATTGCTGCTTAACTCCACGTGTTGCCACTGTTTCTTCAAAGATTGCCAGAGGCTTGTTATCTTACAATGATGTCTCAGGCATGAAGCACCTTATAACTAGAAGTGTCTCAGCCTACCAGGAGCATCACTGCAAGATGACAAGTTTTTTTCTACAGTCCTGGTGGATTGTTAGTAGTACTCCTTTTCTATTTAAAAGCATCATGGTTTAAAAAGGAATTATATGGCCTCCTTAGTTTTAAGGTTAGTGTACTATCTGTTTCCACTTCACCTATTTCCCCTCAAATTATACTCACTTAACTAGAGTTATTCTTTCCAGAGAGCTGCCAGCATCAACTACATTAACCTTTACCTTTGAACCTTAGACATTTGCTTGAACCTGAATCACAAGCTTAGACTCCTTTCCTAAGCATAATATTATTTCAAAGATCTCCTTGCTTCTCTGTCTCTACAAGCTCCGAGGTCTTGATCTACCCCAGTTGGTCTCCCTAGCTTTAAAACCAGGTTTGGAGTCTGTACCCTAAAAACCCTGGACTCACCGTGGAAATGGATCGATCACAACTTCTGTGGTTAACTTCTCACACCAGCTCTCTCACATGATGTAACTGGTTTGACAAAGCCCCAAAAGATTTTATAATAGCTAATCCTAGAGCAATGAATGTCTTGTTCTCAAGAACAATAAGCAAGAGGGTCATCCACTCATGTGACCCCTCATAGGACAATAAAGGATCAGCTTTTTTCATTTAAAATAATACACTACTTAATAATGAGAAGATAAATAACCCAATTAAAAATTGGCAAAGGATTTGAATAAACATTTCTCCAAAGATGGATGAATGGCCAATAAGCATTATGAAAAGATGCTCAACATCATTAGTCATTATGGACATACAAATTAAAACCACAGCAAGATACTACTCATACCCATTAGGGATGGCAATAATAATAATAATAATAATAATAATAATAATAATAATAATAATAGAAATAACCTAGACAAGTTTTGTAAGGATGTGAGGAAATTGGAACCGTTACACATTGCTGGTGGGATTGTAAAATGGTGTAGCCAGTTTAGAGAAAATGATAGTTTCTCAAGTTGAACTCAGGATTACCATATGGCTCAGCAATACCCAAGAAAAATAAAAATTTATGTCTATACAAAAACATGTATACAAATGTTCATAGAAGATTATTAGTAATAGCAAAATGTAGAAACAATCCAAATAGCCATAAACTTATGAGTGGATAAATAAAATGTAGAATATCTATCTAATGGAATATTATTCAGCCATAAATAAGAATGAAGACCTGATGATATATGCTACAACATGGATGAACCTTGAAAACATTGTGCTAAGTGAAAGAAGCCAGACATGAATGGGCAAATACTACTGTGATTTCATTTATGTGAAATGTCTGGAATAAGCAAATATATAGTGACAGAAAGTAATTTAGTTATTTCCTGGGGCTGGGAGGAGAGGAAATGGGGGAGTGACTGCTAATAAGCATGATATTTTTGGGAAGTGATGAAATTTTTTGGAATTAGATAGTGGTGATGGTTGCACAACTTGGTGAATATACAAAAAACACTGAATTGTACACTTTTACAGGGTGAATTTTATGATATGTGAATTACATCTCAATTTAAAAAATATATTATGTTGCTTTGAGTCATTGGATAATTTGGTTTTAGTTCAAGACTGATGAGTTATTGTTAATGAGTTTTTAGAGATGACGTTAAACCTAGAACTAGAGAGTGAGAGAAATGTTCTGTATAAGGCAAACTTCATTTGCTAAATATCCCTTCACCCTCCTCTTTCTCCCCTCCACACACCTATACAGATTTTGTATTTTACTTCCATTACCTGTAATGTAATCCTTTTCAGATTGGTCTGTCCAAGTAATCCCATTATAACATGAATACTTTTTCTTAAAAAAAAGATTATAAAATAGGTAAACCTTTAAGATTACTTATTTTCATTCATTTTTCACAGGGTTTCCATTAAATAGTGATTCTTGTAATTTAAAATATGATGATATTTGCAAAAATTGATTTGGATATACCTTAAGAGATATATGACAAAAAGGTCATCACTGTATTATAATCAGTCTTCTGAAAGGGGTTGCAAACTGGCAGCTCCAGATCATCTGGTCTGCAAAGATGTCATATATTCACCTCAACTCCTTGTTCTATAGGCATTTGAGTTTATGACTTCTTTTGAAAATTTGAGTTTATAAGAATTATTGGTATTGTCTTTATTCCCCTTCCATCTCTCTTGTTCCTTTATTCCCTCCCTCCTTTCCATTCTTCCCTTTTTCTTTCATTTTCTTTGTGCTTGCAAACTTGTGTCTGTCACATAATTAGCTCAAATTCAGAGATTGGATTTAGGCTCATTAATCCCTTTATTTTTAGGTCAGCATAGCCCAAGTTGGGTAAGTTCATACATACAGAAACACCCAGTATAGCTTTCCATACAGATCAGGGAGATTCATTCCTTTCTGTATTATATTAAGATACAACTCTTATTATGATGGTATCAACAAAGGTATCTCCATTTCCTCGTCCACTTTAAGTCAATTACAGTAATGACTTTGTTACATTACTCAAGAAGAAGCACAAAAACAAAGGGAGCTTGGAGTGGCTGATGAGTTTAAGAAAATTACATAATTTTCATAGATAAGATGGTCTGTCCTTTACTTAAGAGGTACATTTTTCACATCCTCTGGTTGAGTTAGACAAAGGGCACTTAAATGTGAATCTAACATGGTCACACATTTTCTGGAAGGAGACTCTGAGACTGAGTTTAGTGTGTGGCATATTTATTGAGGAATGCCCTGAAGGATGAACACCTGTGGAAATCAAGCTGTGATACAGGCCCAAGGACAGCCATGGCTGACTGCACAGGAGCTCTGCAACTAGAATGGTCCTTCAGAGTTGTTTCCCACTGGACCAAGATGGGCAATCCTTTATAGTCCCTCATCAATAAATTATTAGAGTCAGTTGTCTCAGTTAACCTTCAGTAAGGAGATTTCTGTAGCTGAGACAGTCCCTGAAGAGACTGACAGCTATGGGCATCTGCTGATGGAACTCCCAGCAGCTGGAGCAATAGGTCCTTCATTGAAAGGGTATCTGGATGGTACATTACAGTCACCACCACAAATCACATGTAGATAACATTGCTATCAGTGTCAAGCAATTAATGAATCAATCAATAGCTGGTTTATATACATAGTAGATATTTAAGGAAATGAACTTCATTTTTTTTAGTCACTTGATGATTGAATTTTAAGTCCTTTTCTCTCTCTTCTTTTCATTTTTAAGCTGCAAAATCAGTGTGGACTGAAATCCCAACAACATACACTTCAACTCTGAAAATCATAATTAGCTAGTCCAGGAATCCCCTCTCCTAAATACCAATACTTTTTAGGACTAGGAAGAAAAGTAAAATGAAGCCAATAAAAGCTGTTCTGGGATCATTCTTGATCCCAGGAAGTATGCCCTCTTCAGGTTGTGTCTCAGTCATGATACATCTGCTTTAGGTGTTCAGTAACTGAGCCCTTCTGAGTTTGAGTGAAAACTGTGACAGGCAACAGCTCTTCTGGATCTGGCCTAGACTCACTGATACACAAAAGGCTTGGTGAGCTGGCTGGGAGAGGACCACTTACTTTTTTGCTCTTTTTGTCCCTCTTCTCATTTTCTGCAACCCTCCCAACAGTATGTTGTATTTGAAAAACTAAAGCGATAACTCACAAATTCTGATTTGTGTCATCTCCAGAATATCTCTAAAAAAAAATCCTTGGGCAATGCCAAACCAAATAAATTTTTCCCCCTCTGTGCTTCACTTGAAATGATTTATGCAGAACCTCCTTCAATAGTAATCTTTATGTTTCAAAGACTGAAATATTTGTTTTGGTTTTGAAATAGTTTCACAATCTTTGTCTTCAGAACTATACTTAATGTCTTCACAAGTGTCAAATCTCTTACATAAGGCTTTTCTTTATTTTATTAAACACTAAATATTTATGCATGAATAAAAACTTTACATTACACTTTGAAGTTCTTAAGCTTTCTAAAATTTATTTTAAACATATTCTGAATGTTAGTAGGCCTGATATATATGTAGTTATTTAAAATAACTTCTAAACCAGGGTCATAGTCAAATTCAAGACTTCCCAGACCACAGTATAAACTTGGATATAAATTTAAGGCAGATAATCTGCTTTTTATAATGGGGAACCTTCCCTACAGCAGGTTTGCTCTGAATCCCTTTTTCTACTTGATTTCTTTAGGTGTAGAATTTATGTATCTTTATTTTTAGTTTGAATGCTTCTGATATTTAAGAAGAACTCATCCTTGACAGAAAAAACTATTGTATTTCCTCCAATTTATAGTTTGCATGAACTGATTCCTTTGTATCTCTATTACCTCTGCAATCCAGGCTTCTTATAAACTGTAATCAACCGGCGGTCTTAGTTAAAATATTCAAAAAGTTAGAAATAATGAATCAATTTGGAGTGTACATTCCTCTCTGTGCTTGGATTTACAAAGTATGCTTAAGGATAGTTTGACCACTATAAACTTAGTTCTCTTCATCTAGTTACAATACATATAGTTGTTATAGTCATTAATCCTTATAAGACAAAGAGAATGAAAAGGTTATATCGATTAAATACAGACCAAAACTACAGATTAAATACCAAATCAAAAATCAAAAGCTTGGGACTCCTGAGTGGCTCAGTTGGTTAAGCATCTGCCATTGGCTTGGGTCATGGTCCCAGAGTCCTGGGATCAAGTCCTACATCAGGCTCCTTGCTCAGCAGGGAGCCTGGTTCTCCCTCTGCCTGCCGCTCCCCCTATTTGTGCTCTCTCTCTCTGAAAAATAAATAAATAAAATCTTTTTTTAAAAAAATCAAAAGCTTGCATGCCATAGGACATTGCGAGATGACTTTTATTTAAGTATTTGACTTAATACTTAAGCCCAGGACCCTGGGACCATGACCCGAGCTGAAGGTAGACGCTTAACTCAACTGAGCCACCCAGACATCCTGAGCTTTAAATTTTTGATTTGGCATTTAATCTGTAGTTTTGGTCTGTATTTAATCGATATAACCTTTTCATTCTCTTTGTCTTTATAAACATTAAGTACTTGACTTAAGTATTTGTCATTAGTTCGAATTGTAATAGGACTCTAGGGGCAGGGAAACATTGTTAGAGAATAGTTTCAGAATGGAGAAAGTGAATGACAAATAGAAATCACTTGTCTATTAAGTTTTATCAGTGCAAAGGCAACATTTAAAAATATATAACTTTTTTACATCTACTAAGTTAGAATAACTATTTCTTTACCGGATGTTGCAGTACCATATCTGTGTCATTCCCCCACTCCCCCACCTTTTTTTTTGCATGCAGGGAAATGCCAGATAAGTTGGGAGAAGTGAGCCTCCTACCCTCCATAATCAGTATCTGTGAGGGGAAGAGGAAAGGAAAGATTTACTGATGAGCATAATTTCACTACCAAATCACTAAGAAAATATTTCATTTCCAAGAACATTAACATAAAAAGAGAGCAAACTCATATATTGCTGATGATTCAGTGTTGGCAAGAAAGACTACAAAGGCTTTTTCTAATAATGAATCATATGGTAATGTCATGTTAGGTGGCAAATAACTTAATTACTCTTAATAATTTACAATTCCAGTGGTCAGCTTATATGTTGCAGATGTGAGATACATTAAAAATACATTTCATATTACGCACAACATTTTGGTTTGTTTTTTCCATAAAACCTGAATGCTTTTCTCTGTCTTCTGTGCATTGGAGTTGAGTAAAAACATCCACTACTTCTCTAATACTCTGTCTTCAATCCCTGTCTTAGTCTGCTTGGGCTGCTATAACAAAAATACCATAGACCGGAGGGGCTTAACCAACAAACATTTATTTCTCATAGTTCTGGAGGCTAGGAAGTCTGGGATCAGGGTGCAGGCAGATTCCTGGTGGTTCTCTTCTTGCTGTGTTCTCACAAGGGAGCTTTCTGGGGTCTCTTTTATAAGGTCACTAATCCCACTAATGAGAGCTCCAACCTAAATCACCTCCCAACAGCCTTATCTCTAAATAACATCACGTTGGGGATTAGGTTTCAACATATGAATTTGAGGGAACACAAACATTTAGTCAATGGCAGTTTCCTTTATTATATCCACTTTTTTTTCACTCTTTACCAGAAAATATTTCAAACAATAAATTAAGATTGTTATTTTTTGAGACACTCTCTGTAGATCCCCTTCCCCTTCAGTTTGTGTTTGCAAATCTGTTAGACACTGAGAAAATATAACAGAATTAAAACATATGTTTCCTATTGGGGCTGCCTGTAGCCTATAAAAATTCTTTGTGCAAATTTGAAAAAGGTGCCCCTTCCCCTCACAGCCACAGCCCTGCACCAGGGCCCAAGCCTGGAGGGCAGAACAGGCCAGATTTCAGCCCCTGCTCCGCCTTCGGCTGGGCACCTGTTTGGCATGACCAGCAATATACAGGGCCTTGTTTCTACCTTCCTTTCAGAAGTGTCCACTGAAGTTGGGGAGAGTGATAGATAGGCAACAGGTAGAATACTATGTTAGTATTTACATTTAGTAAATGTGGGATAATGTGATATGAACTTGGGGTAGAAACCCAGAGAAGATAAAAAACATGGTGGAGAGGAAGACTGAGTTTCTACTCTAAGTAAAACCTTCTGATTTTATTTCAAAACATGTAAGTCCACTTGGGTTTTGCTAAGCATGGCTCAAGATAACCCTGGCTGCCATTTGTTGAGAAGCAGAGGCTTCTTTCTAAAGTCTATGAGCTCCTGAGTTTCATCTACTCTCCAAGAGAGAAGGAGGGGACTTTCCAAATGACTGTTATCAGACTTTCCACCACATGTTGGCAGATGGAGGTTCAAGCCAGTTCTAATTAAATCTGAGAAAATCAAGAAATGCCAGACATTATGCTAAGAATTTAATATGAACTTGCTCAAACGATCCTCAAAACACCCTGTGAAGAAATTGCTTTTCATGTCATCCTTATTTTACAAATGGGGAAACTGAAATTAAAAGAGTTCAGTAATTAACCAAAGGTCACCAGCTGGTAAATGGTAGAGCCTGAATTTAAACTGAGGCAGTGATCACAGGTATCACCACCTGTCCACACTGCCTGGCTTTATCAGGTCTGATTCCACAAGTCTTAGAGTTTACAGTAGGCATACAGGCTTGGCAGGCAACTCCATGACCCAGCAGTTCTAGCACAAATCAGAACGACTTACATTAAAATATTGGTATTATGAAGAGCAATATGTCAATTAATAGCAATATGTCAATATCAATCATGTCCTTGTTATTTCTTGAGGTGGACAGACACTGAACTGGATTTATTTATGGTATACAATGCAAGATAAGTTATGTATATATGGCAGATGTGTAGCATATCATTAAGACGTCTATAAAAACAGCTCAAATGTTCTTCAAAGCCCTTTAGGGCTTTCCTGATCCTATTTGTTAATTGGTGATCTTTTGAGTTATCATGTATTTTATGCCTTTTTCACATGTACTTGCCATTCATGCCTGCTATCCACGCCTTCCTTCTTCTTTAAGCAGGAAGAAGGCATGGGTGTAGGGATCTGGGTAAGAATTGGTATTAAGTTTGAAGCCTAGGCAACCTGCACAAGAGCCAAAAGGAGGCAATACTCAGTCTGGTTGAAGGATCTTACTGGTGTGGGTAGAGGGCCTGAGGTGGGAGCTCTGAGGCATGAACCCATGGAGTTTTGAAATGTACAGGCAGGAGAAGGAGGCTTTTCAGATGACTGGTATTGGACTACATGCCCATTTCTGATAGAGTTAGTTTCAAGTTGGTTTCAATTAAGTCAGAGAAGGAAAATTAAGGAATGTGAAATTACCTCCATCCTGAATATCATAGGAAGGGAGACCACAGAATTTATAATCCAAGCTGAGATCCTTTTGAAGAGAAAAGGGCATTCTGTTACTATAGGCATGAACTCTGTGTGTCCCAAGCAAATTAGGAGTGCAATTCACATCTGCCATATCCGTAGTTGTTTATCTTTGTGCAGTATTTTAGAATTTGGTAGCATATTCATAGCCATATATAGAATATAATACCTGTTTCACTATATACACTTGTATAATTTATAAAAATAATTCCCTGAGCATCAGCTACTATAGGCTCATTTGAACAGCCGTCTCCTTCTTGCTGGGTCATCCTTTAAAAAATATTTTTATTTGAAGTTTATCAAGAGTCCCTCAACCTCAGCAATATGTGTGTTAGTCTATTTTATAAATTGAGTTATCCAAAATCTGGGTCAGAAAGTTAAAAGTGAAAGGAAAAGCTAATCAGTGAAGTCAAGTATAATATAAAGCTCTCCCAAATGAACTCCTTAAATGCACACTACTCAGCTGGTTCTTCAAAGTCCTTGATAATGTATCCATCTAGCCAGTATTCCTCCTGCTTCTCTGTTTTCTCGACTCCTCTGCCCCTGCCTTTATCACAGGCTTATTTTTAATTTAAAGTGATTTATTTGAATTAATGTTTTACTGTATCATCCTGAAATCACTGAATACAAGGACTTATACAGAACGAAATTAGAATATTTCTCTAAAATTTTGTCTGAGACCCTGAACTTTGTGGCAATACTGGCACCATCTCTACCACCATGCTAAGCACATTCTGTCAGTGCTGAGAATTAAATGAAAATCATTAGCAACAGTCAAAAAGAAAAGTGTGAAGAACATTATAAATGAGCTTCACACAGTAAGGTCTTTGGAATAGTTTTCTATAATAATACTTATGGGTTGATGAAAGCAGCAAACACTGAAAAAGTGCCATCAGAAGTTTGTATTATCTACTGTGAGGTGAAGCAGAGCATTTTACATGGTGAACGAAGGCTGTAACCAGACTCTGAGCAGTGCATATCACTACATTCTCTGTTACTGGTTCTGATGGCTGCAAACCATGTATCTACCAGAATAAGACAAGTATTTGGAAAACTTATAAATAAATCTATGCAATAAACCGTTATCAGTGTAGTTTCAATTATGCCTTTACCACACTTACCTTAATCTGCCTACTAATATCCTACTCACTTCTGCATTGGACCTTTGATTAAACTGAGAGGTACTGAAATGCCCTTTACTCCAAACCTCATCTGCCCTAATACCTGCCTAGCAGAATGCTATAAATTCCAGTTCAAATGATCAAATTCTTCTAGTAGGATTATCTTCTCCATCTCCAATGCCATGTTTCTGTGTTCTTCTATACTATTTATCACAGACGATTTTCTCTCTAGTTTATGGGTAACCATGTAATTTATTATCCAAATCAGGATACTTTTGAAAGTGAAAAGATATGCTGAAAATAATTAACAGATGTTAATTGATGTATAATAGGCATGAAACAAGTGAGATGTCTAATCAACCAATTGGAGATTTTTAGATGTGTGCCTATCTGCTCTCACTAGAAATGTGAGCTACAAAAGGCAAGTATATTGGTCAGGATTGGTCAAGTTTAAACTTCAGTAACAAACAACTCCAAAATTTCAGTGGCTTAATTAAAAAAAAAATGATCACACTTTATGTCCAGCATGAAGCAGTGGGAAGAACTAGTCCATACAGTTACTGAGAATTCCAGCTGGTAGAGGCTCTATAGTTTTGGCACTGTACCATCTAAAACAGCTTTCTTGATTGTCAGGGAAGGGAAAGAGCAACAAGGAAAGTAATGAGCCAGCTCTTTCTATGCTTTGGCCTTTCTTTTACTCACAGATCATTGGTAGAACAAGCCACATGGTCTTGTCTAATTCCAAGAGAGCTGAGAAATGCAGGAAAGCAGATCAAATGTTTCATGGGCATCATTACCTCTGTCAAAGAAAAGATCCTTGAGGGCTGTATTTTTATATATTTATATCCCTATAGTGCCAAGCATAGTACTCTCTGTGTAGAAAACACCCAGTAAATGTTTATCATATTGACTTTGTTGAGTGGTTTGACTCGACCCATTTTGCTTTCCTTTGTATATTGTTTGCCTATTTTAAGAGGAAATCTGCATTTTTGAAAGTGAAGTTTATGTCTGGAAAACTTACCTCTGTATATCAGAAACAAATGTTTTAAAATAAAACTGAAAAAAAAGATGAGGAAAGGGTGGGAACTGGTTCTCACCATGAGACCCTGCCACTCATAAGCATATGGAGGCTCTTCTCTTTGCCAAAACATCTGTTTGCTATTGTGTAGACATGGCCTCCCCAATGTGATCTACATTTAAAAGTATGTTATTACATATTGATCTCTGACTAAAGGTCACACGTGGAATCTTGTGAAATTTACTGATGGCTTTATCACTGGGAGGTAGAACATAAAATTCATTCAAGTAACTCTCAAGCTGAGTTTTTGAGATTGTGTGCAAAGAACCGGATATAGAAACACATATTTGTTCTATACACATGGGCAGAGGTATTACATGTAGGGTGCAAGACTTTTGGAGCATCGGAGGACTTCATCTATGCCCACTCTGTATGGGACTGATACGGGAAATGGAAGGGAATTAGGGAAGAAACAGTCTTTGATACTGTTGACAGCTCTTAACCCCTTGGTCTTTGAATTTATTCCTTTTTTCTTCTGTGACTCTCTTTCCTGCTTCTCCTCTTACCTCTCTAACCACTTTTCCTCCCCCCCCCTTTTTTTTAAAGATTTTATTTACTTGAGAGAGAGAGAGCAAACAAGAGAGAGAGCACAAGGAAGGGAGGGGGAGAAGCAGACTCCCCGCTGAGCAGGGAGCCCGACATGGGGCTTGATCCCAGGACCCTGGGACCATGACCTGAGCCGAAGGCAGATGCTTTACTGACTGAGCCACCCAGGTGCCCCACTTTTCCTCTTCCCTTTCCTGGCTCCTTTTCCTTCAACTTCCCATTTAATAAAGTCCCCAAAGGAAGTTTATAAACTTACATGGTTTTATGTGTTGCCTTTCTGCAACAGATCTAGTCTATATTTACAAGTGATAAGTGAAGAATCCAGTTTCCTAATGCTCAGTGTTTAACAGATATCAGCATAAACTTCAGAAGGCATAAGTCTGGTTCTGGCCTTGTAATGATCTCCCAACATGGACTTGGGACAAATTATTTACCAACTCCAAGTTATTTTCTTTTATGTAAAATGGAAATAAAATTTGCTGTGCTTACTTTTGCAGAGCTGTAGTGCAGGTAAAACACAAAAATGGTGAGAAAGTACTTTGTTTAATGTACAGAACTATTAAAAACATCACTCTAAATATTACCAAGGAAAACAAATGTAAAACTATAACCCTGACTACTTTCCTTAGCAACATTCTGAATTTGCATCTATTTGCTGGACATTTATCTCCACATGGTTGTCTTCCAGGCATCTCAAATTCAACATTTTCAGAAGTAAATTTTTTGATTTTTTCCCATGGGATTTCCCTTCCCCTTGTCCTCTGCCTCCTGTATTTCCTCTATTAGTTCAGGCATCACCATCTTTCCATTTTTCTCAACTGGGAGCCTGGAGGACCTCTCTGACCCATCTCTCTAGTGAACCTTTGTACTTGCTTCTCCAATCAGTTTATATATCTTGTGGATTCTTCCTCTAAAATGCCTCTTGAATACACCCACCATTTCCTTCATACTGCTGCCAGTCTTTTGCCCTATTCAGATTCTGATCTTTCTTCATTCTTTGTTCTATCAACAGTATATTAGCTCTAGACCAATTATAACTTGTTATGGGAGAGGACCAGTGCTTCCTTTTGGCAGTGCCTGTGGACACAATCTGTGCAATATAAGATAGACCTGATATTTCAGTTCTTTCCTGATGTCACTATGTGCCTCAGAGTGTGCAGTCATGATATATATTTCAGCCAACTGAAATATATTCCCTTAAATAATATACAGAGGCATCCTTGATGCCCTGGTCCAGGGGATTTGGTGCATGGTCAATCTCCTGAGAGAAGAAATGGGCTGGTACATTCCCTTAGTGCAACCAAAATCTTACCTGCAAACAAGGACAACAATTACAGGATAGCAGCAAAGCAACAGAACTCTACTGGTGTCACTTATTTCCAAGTTATAATGTCCATGAATTACAATGGGATTTTTGGTTACTTAAGTTCAGGCAATGGTCTCTACATCTTATGTCTCAAGCTGTGCATCTTTGTACCCTGAAATATGTATTCATGGCAAAAACAAATCTTGTGTTTACTTTGTGAGACCAGAAACAGATGAAGATAAAACAAAAACTAGCCTCAAAACTTTTTATTGTGTTTATTCTTCATCTGTATGTCTCCTAAAAACCCTCATTTTTCACTTTTATATAAAAACTTGTGAATCAGTTAAAAACAACATCAAGTCTCACATGCAAACAGAAGAGTTGCTCTTTCTTCCCCACGTGTTTCAAATTAGTTCAATTTGTTCATCAGTGAGAAATAAGACAGTAGACTGAGTTCCTGGCAGAGGCTAATCTAGAAATATGAAAGTATTGAAAGATTAATATAACATTAAGACTCAGAATACAACATTAAGACTCAGAGTTGGTAAGTTTCTTTTCCTGGGAATTCATTTGAGACCTTTCACAGTGGTGCGTCTTAGTATTTCTGAAATGCTGTTTCTTCTACTTTCTGTTCAAGTGAAAGATTATACTGAAAGAAGGCACTGACCTTTCCAATTTTATATTACTGAGGCTATTGAGCTAAGAATTCATCTCAAAGTTAAATTCATAATCTTGAGATTGGTTTTGTTTTCTACCAAATCACAAAATTATAAAAATTAGTTATAGCTTTAAAACTTAGACCATTTATTCATTTACTTTCAAAAAAGCCTCCCCTTTAAAAGAGAATACTTACATAGCTCTGACTCTGTGCCAGTCGTCGTTCTAAGCCCTTTACACATGTTAACTCATTTAATAGTCACACCAACTATATAAAGTAGATACCATTATTGTACCCAATTACTTATGAGGAAACTGAAGCAGCATAAAGAAATGAAAAATGACTTCCTATCTTCCATCTCATCTTGTTCCAAGATGAAACTCCAAAGACTCTCAGACTTACTCACTACACGTATTTATTCCTGTGTTTGCTTAGGAGTTGTGATGCCATTCATTCATTCTACAAATATATTTTTTAAGATTTTATTTATTTATTTGACAGAGAGAGACACAGCGAGAGAGGGAATACAAGCAGGGGGAGTGGGAGAGGGAGAAGCAGGCTTCCCGCAGAGCAGGGAGCCCAATGTGGGGCTTGATCCCAGGACCCTGGGGTCATGACCTGAGCCGAAGGCAGACGCCCAACGACTGAGCCTACAATATTTTTAAGCACAGACTGTGAGCCAGATGCCAGATAGACCTGGAGAGCAAAGATATTGGCACAGACCCTGCCACAGAAGAGCTCATAGTCCAGTGAGAAGAAAGACAAGCTAAAGGACAACTGCATGAGTGAGACCAGAGTGAAAGTGTAATGGGACCCTCAAGCTGAGGGTGGGGGGGGTGTCAGGAAAGAAAGTAGAGTGACCTACATCCTTGAGATCAAGTATGGGAGGACATCTGATCCAAGGAGCAGACTGCAGACAGCATGGAGATGGGAACAGGCATTTGAGTAGATCTGTGTGGCTGGAGTATAGAGCATGAGAAAAGACCTTAAGCTTTGGAATTCAACTGAACTTAACTCTCTAATACTTATTTGACAGGTGTCTTAGGACACTTATTCTCACCCTCAATTTCCTTATCTATAAAATAGGGGTAATAGCTATCTCAAAAAGTCATGAGGATTAAATGAGATAACATGCACACTTGTTTCCTATGGCTGCTGTAAAAAGTTACCACAAACTTGTTGGCTTAGAACAACAGAGATTTATTCCTTCATGGTTCTGGAGGCCAGTAATTTGAAATCAGTATCACTGGACTGAAATCTAGGTGTCATCAGGGCTGCACTCCTTCCAGAGGCTCTAGAGGAGAATCCATTCCTGGTCACTTCCAGCTCTTGGAGCTGCTGACATTCCTTGGCTTTTGGCTACATCACTTCAATTTCTACTTCCATGGCCACATTTTTTCTCATCTTCTGTATCATTTCCCTCTGCCTCTCATGAGGACATTATGATTGCATTTAAGGCTCTTCTGGATGATCCAGAATAATCTCCACATCTCAAGATCATTAGTTTAATTTCATCTGCAAAGAGTCCCTTTCCATATAGGGTAACATTTACAGGTTTCAGGTGTCAGGATCTGATATCTTTAGACAGTCATTATTCAGCCTACTCAGCCCTCAATGCATGCTAATTCCTACCATCCCTATATTATGCTTTAGCTGGGTCATTGATGGGTCCTAGTCTCTTGTACCTGCTGGCCTTTCTATTTCTAAGTGATGGTTAGACAACTTTGGTATCCCAGACAAGCCTGTCACTATAAAGATGAAAGGAACACAAAGATTAATAGCTTTGTGTTAATGCAGGAAATAATTCTTACTTATTTTGCTAATGCAGTCCAAACCATTAAGATTATTATGTTGAGGACCCAGTGGTACATTTCAGAGAGGGCTTTTCTTCCATATTTCATTTTGCCAGCCATGGCAGTGGGCTTTGTATATGATTAGAGTAGATATATATTGATCTTTTTTTCCTCCAGGCATTACTCATTCTTCTTTGCCCATCAGTGTATGGGAAGAATAATCACAGCAGAGGTCAAGTAGCACTTAGGAACAATTTAAGAGTCAAAGCACTAGGCTATGAGCTTTGGGATAATGCTCAACTTTACACAGACTCATCAACTCTTACATTTATTTTGACAATGAGACAAATATTTTCATAACTCACCAGCCCTAAGTCAAGAGGGCAAACCACAAGGATTTGAATAAAATATTTGTTGTCCTGAAAAAGTAAAAATTGAATTCACTTATAAAATTACTTGTAATGGAATAATGAAGCAATTGGGTATCTGAAACAAATAATGACTAAAAGGATATATAATTCAAGGATGTGACCCACTCCAAGTTCCAAAGTTTGGCTGACTTGAAATTCTTCTACTTTGACCACTGGGCCTAACTTTCCACATTAGCAGTTTAAAAGTCATCTCTTTACTCAAAACTATGCCCCTTAACACATTTGCTGCCAGTATATTTGTTCCATATTGGTAGTCATCTTCATCACTCCTTTTTTCTCCTTTTACTCAGATTATATCAATAAATATATCTTGGGTACTTTCATGTGCTAGAGGCATTAAGCTTGCCTCCAAGGAACTTTTAGTCTTAACCTGAGTTTCCCCCAAAAAGCAGAAGCTAGGGTAAGGACTTGAGGACAAGTGGTTTATTTGAATAGTTGATCCTAAGGAACAGAAGCATTGTATTGAGAAGTTAAGATAGGAACTGAGGAAAAGCCAGTCCAAGAATTGTGATTAAGCTAGTTATTGGTATGGGCAATTGAGGCTGAATCTTCCTTGGGACTCACTGAGAATTCATGTAAAATGTGCCTTGGAAATTTTGACTCAGGAGACAGTAAAGGGGAATATTTATTGATTGGTTCCTGTCCACCCTTGGTCAAGGGTTCCTTGTACTTCCATGTTTGTTCATGCTTCAGAATGCCTGAGTGGCTCCCTGCAGCAGGGACCCCAAGTGATGGTGGAAGGGCACTGGGGCAAAAAATGAGAGAGTTAATCCTCTTAGCTAAGATGGATGAGGTGCCTCCAAGTTACACTGGCCATAGGTGGTGGCTGCACCAGTGTCTGAACTGAGAAGATAGGCCATGAAAATGTGGGAGGCAGGGCATTTTGCCCAGTACCTACATAGAAAGCTGAGTGCAAAGTATAAACAGTAGTTTGTGATAGCTAAGTACACAATATCACAGGCTATGCAGAAGTCATTGCCAAAGGAGTATAGAGACAGAAAGTATATTTGGGGGTTTATTGTACAGTTTTTCAGGACTGGATGTTCAAAGAAGTTTAATTGAAAAAAGTGGGTTTCAATCTAGGACTTGAAGGAGGAATAACATAGTGCACATCAGTTGTGTTTTCCACTCAGCGTCCACTTGTCCTTTTGGTAACCAAATAAAATTCTCTTTAAATAATGACTCTCCTTTTCCCTTAGCCCATGTGCCTTGGTTTCCTCCAGCCCATGGGTAGAAAAGACAGGAACCTATGCAAATCAGAGCATGGTGCTCCCTGGCCACTGGGATTCAATATGAGAGCAGTTACACTGAAATGAGACTTTTCCTAAAATTTCTATGCAAGAGATTTGCTTATTTGCTGGATTTAAAGCCAAGATGATGCAAGGTGGTTCCTTTGAGGTGAGGCTGCCTGAGGAGGTGGAGCTGAGAATCAGAGAAAGAAAAACTAACATCCAGAGATGATGTTTGAGTCCCTGCCTCAAGTACTACTTGAAGCCAGAAGTTCCTCTGGGTTTTTCAAATCTATGAACCAATAATTTCCCTTTTATGTTTAAGTCAGGTTTAGATGGATTTTCAGTTGCCTCCAACAACAAAAGCAGCAACAAATCTTATAACTCAGATAACTTTTAGGCACTTTTGTCTTCTCTATAATTTATTCAATTTTTTAAACTTTAATTATAATGATTCCAGTGTTTTCTTCCTCAACCTTTTCACTTGAGAATGAAAAATGAGAGGAGAATGATTATTTTCAAAACACAAAAAATCAAAATAGGGTAGAGACAGGTAAGGTGCGACTTGGAAGTTTGATTATATAATGTGGCAGACAGATCGTGTGTATGTCTTATTTATAAGATACCTTGTAGTTCTATCATGTGGAAGAAAAGTACACAAAATTATAGTATCTTTCTCCATATGCCTGCACTGACCCTATAAATTTGTTGTTGGCTTTGTATGAAAATTGTGAAGGTTGCAATATCAATCAATAGTCTAAACCAGATTATTTCTGAATGACCTACAGTTCCAAGCAGGACACAAGTAAAGTGAAGATGAATTTGCGGGGAAAAAAAAATTATCCTAATGCCAGGAAAATCTCTAGACAATGAGATGTTACTTACTTATTACCTTTATTGGATTTTTCCCATCACGTACTAGCTTCTAGCACAGTTGTGCATCAAAAATCTAAAACATTGAATGGTCATGTCTGACATTACAGCTCAGTCTATAGTAAACATAAAAAGTAAGCTTGAGATGCAAATAGCATTTCAAATAAAGCCAAGTACAAGACCTAGGAAGGAAATTGGCCATGGCCATGCCGATTTAGGATGCTCAGTGGAAGGGAGCGCCATCAAGCTCACTTTGTATTCATACATTATTTTTTCATTCAGATTGTCTAAACAGCTAGTAATCCATGACCAGTCTACACAGTCTTGGCCTTTGTCCTCTATAACAGACTTTACTCTTAATATGTTAGGAATGATTGAAATCACATGAGCAGCCATTTGTGCTGAACACATTTAAAGCTTCTATCTCCTGGAAACCCCATACTGGATGGTCATTATTCTTGCCGGAAGTTGTATTAGAAGCAGGACTATTACATTTATATATCTATAGAGTAAAAGTTAAATTAGAAGATGGAAGCTATTATCTTGGATCCACAACCTTGGAAAAAATCTGGATTGAAGATCTCCACTGTCCAAATCAATCTCTATCCATCTTTTAAAAAAAAAAACAAACCCGTGTTAGGTCTTTGCACACACTTAGAACTCAATACATGTATCTGAACTAAATTAATGATATAAAATGTGAACCTTCTTTCAGCATCAGAATTTGATATTGTGTCCAAGGCTTGAGTAACACACTTAACATTTAATTGCTGTTATGTTTTAAAATTAGATGGAAAATAAGCTATTTTAGAGATAATGTCTTTAATCCTCAAACCTCATATACAGTCATCTAATATATCTGCAGTCATACCAATATTAGCAAGAAAAGATCAGATTTTTCTGATCTTTTCTGAAAAAGATTTCTGAAACAGAGTAAAATTTTATTTTTAAAAAAGGAATGCTATGCAATATTTGGCATAAAAATTGAAGAAGTTCATGAAATCAAATAACATGCCTCCCTCTAATAGAACAAAGAATCATTGCTTTGAACTAAGAGGAGGTGGCTTTGTTAAAAATATTTATTTTGGCTTGGTTTGGATTCTCAGAAATACCATATTAACATAGGGAATCATTTTGAAGATGATTTGGGTATTTAAAACTGCTCCCTGAATAACTTGAATCTCTTCTGGTGGGACATTTCACTAATCTGAGACAAGCTTGATTTTGTTAAACTCCTGAGTCCCATGTTTGGCCACATTAACCTGAGAGCATGATTAGAGTTAGAAAAGCAACTCTGTAAAAGCTGTCACCTTCCTACTGAACCATATCTGCAGCTCCCCATGTGTCTCTGGATCACATCTGCTTATTGACAGAGGTCCAACCAATGTCCTCATTCACTCACACGGAACATCAATGAGGGTTGCGTGTATGTTCTGATAATACATATTGGCCCCAAACACAAGTTTTACTGCTGTTAGCCTTGAAGTCCATACAAAAGCAACCTGGATTTTAGTTATTCAGCTCTGTACATCAAAATAACTCCCATCCAAGTTCTTACCCTTGCAGCTTTACCTTCATGGTGGTAGAAGAAAAACCAAATACTGCATTACAATTTGATTTTCAGATCTCAAATAGGGATTTTAAGCTCACTGAAATAATAAAGTTTGTATTTCTAGCAAAGTAAGCTGCTTTGGTAGAGAAGTTAAAATTTAGTGGGTAAAATTAAGTCTTTCTTTATCAGAGTTTTAGTATAAAGATACATTTCTCCACACTTTTTCCCCCTACCAACACTTGAGACCCACAGTTAATTTTTTTAAATATTATTTTATTATGTTATGTTAATCACCATACATTACATCATTAGTTTTTGATGTAGTGTTCCATCATTCATTGTTTGCCTATAACACACAATGCTCCATTCA
Organism: Mirounga angustirostris; assembly: GCF_029215605.1. NCBI lineage: Eukaryota > Metazoa > Chordata > Mammalia > Carnivora > Phocidae > Mirounga > Mirounga angustirostris. The sequence continues at coordinate 115,862,924 of NW_026991715.1, forward strand.
ATATGTGCCCTCTTTAATACCCATCACCAGTCTAACCCATCCCCCCACCACCCTCCCCTCTAGAACCCTCAGTTTGTTTCTCAGAGTCGTAGTCTCTCATGGTTCGTCTCTCCCTCCAATTTCCCCCTCTTCATTTTTCCCTTCCTACTATCTTTTTTTTTTTTTAACATATAATGTATTATTTGTTTCAGAGATACAGGTCTGTGATTCATCAGTCTTACACAATTCACAGCTCTCACCATAGCACATACCCTCCCCAATGTCCATCACCCAGCAACCCCCGACCACTCCAGCAACCCTCAGTTTGTTTCCTGAGATTAAAAATTCCTCATGTCGGGGCGCCTGGGTGGCTCAGATGGTTAAGCGTCTGCCTTCGGCTCAGGTCATGATCCTGGAGTCCCGGGATCGAGTCCCGCATCGGACTCCCTGCTCGGTGGGGAGTCTGCTTATCCTCCCTCTGACCCTCCTCCCTCTCTTGCTCTCTGTCTCTCGTTCTCTCTCTCTCAAATACATAAATAAAAACTTAAAAAAAAAAAAGAATTCCTCATGTCAGTGAGATCATGCATACATGTCTTTCTCTGATTAACTTATTTTGCTTAGCATATATCATCTAGTTCTCCACGTTGTTGCAAATGGCAAGATTTCGTGTGTTTTTTTTTTGATGGCTGCATAATATTCCATTGTATATATATGCCACATCTTCTTTATCCATTCATCTGTTGATGGACATCTTGGCTCTTTCCATAGTTTGGCTATTGTGGACATTGCTGCTATAAACATCGGGGTGCATGTAGCCCTTCAGATCCCTACATTTGTATCTTTGGGGTAAATACCCAGTAGTGCAATCGCTGGGTCATATGGTAGCTCTATTTACAACTTTTTGAGGAACCTCCATACTGTTTTCCAGAGTGGCTGCACCAGCTTGCATTCCCACCAACAGTGTAGGAGGGTTCCCCTTTCTCCACATCTCTGCCAACATCTGTCGTTTCCTGACTTATTCATTTTAGCCATTCTGACTGGTGTGAGGTGGTATCTCATTGAGGTTTTGATTTGTATTTCCGTGATGCCGAGCAATGTTGAGCACTTTTTCATGTGTCTGTTGGTCATTTGGATGTCTTCTTTGGAAAAGAGTCTGTTCAGGTCGTCTGCCCATTTCTTGATTGGATTATTTGTTCTTTGGGTGTTGAGATTAATGAGTTCTTTATAGATTTTGGATACTAGCCCTTTATCTGATATGTCATTTGCAAATATCTTCTCCCATTCTGTCGGTTGTCTTTTGGTTTTGTTGACTGTTTCCTTTGCTGTGCAAAAGCTTTTTATCTTGATGAAGTCCCAGTAGTTCATTTTTGTCTTTGCTTCCCTTGCCTTTGGCAATGTTTCTAGGAAGAAGTTGCTGTGGCTGAGGTCAAAGAGGTTGCTGCCTGTGTTCTCCTCTAGGATTTTAATGGACTCCTGTCTCACATTTAGGTCTTTCAACCGTTTTGAGTCTATTTTTGTATGTGGTGTAAGGAAATGGTCCAGTTTCATTCTTCTGCATATGGCTGTCTAATTTCCCAACACCATTTGTTGAAGGGATTGTCTTTTTTCCATTGGACATTCTTTCCTGCTTTATCAAAGATTAGTTGACCATAGAGTTGAGGGTCCATTTCTGGGCTCTCTATTCTGTTTCATTGATCTATGTGTCTGTTTTTTTTTGCCAGTACCATACTGTCTTGATGATGACAGCTTTGTAATAGAGCTTGAAGACCGGAATTGTGATGCCACCAGCTTTGCTTTTCTTTCTCAACATTCATTTGGCTATTCGGGGTCTTTTCTGGTTCCATACAAATTTTAGGATTATTTGTTCCATTTCTTTGAAAAAAGTGGATGGTATTTTGATAGGGATTGCATTAAATGTGTAGATTGCTCTGGGTAGCATTGACATCTTCACAATATTTGTTCTTCTAATCCATGAGCATGGAACATTTTTCCATTTCTTTGTGTCTTCCCCAATTTCTTTCATGAGTATTTTATAGTTTTCTGGTACAGATTCTTTGCCCCTTTGGTTAGATTTATTCCTAGGTAGCTTATGGTTTTGGGTGCAGTTGTAAATGGGATCGACTCCTTAATTTCTCTTTCTTCTGTCTTGTTGTTGGTGTATAGAAATGCAACTGATTCCTGTGCATTGATTTTATATACTGCCATTTTACTGAATTCCTGGATGAATTCTAGCAGTTTTGGGGTGGAGTCTTTTGGGTTTTCCACATAAAGTATCATATCATCTGCAAAGAGTGAGAGTTTGACTTCTTTGCTAATTCGGATGCCTTTTATTTCTTTTTGTTGTCTGATTGCTGTGGCTAGGACTTCTAGTACTATGTTGAACAGCAGTGTGATAGTGGACATTCCTGCCGTGTTCCTGACCTTCAGGGAAAAGCTTTCAGTTTTTCCCCATTGAGAATGATATTCACTATGGGTTTTTCATGGATGTCTTTTATGATATTGAGGTATGTACCCTCTATCCCTACACTGTGAAGAGTTTTAATCAAGAAAGGATGCTGTGCTTTGTCAAATGCTTTTTCTGCATCTATTGAGAGGATCATATTATTCTTGTTCTTTCTTTTATTAATGTATTGTATCACATTGATTGATTTGCAGATGTTGAACCAACCTTGCAGCCCAGGAATAAATCCTACTTGGTCGTGGTGAAAAATCCTTTTAATGTTCTGTTGGATCCTATTGGCTAGTATTTTGGTGAGAATTTTTGCATCCATGTTCATGAGGGATATTGGTCTGTAATTCTCTTTTTGATGGGGTCTTTGTCCGATTTGGGGATTAAGATAATGCTGGCCTCATAAAATGAGTTTGGAAGTTTTCCTTCCATTTCTATTCTTTGAAACAGCTTCAGAAGAATAGGTATTAATTCTTCTTTAAATGTTTGGTAGAATTCCCCTGGGAAGCCTTCTGGCCCTGGGCTCTTGTTTTTTGGGAGATTTTTCATGACTGCTTCAATTTCTTTAGTGGTTATGGGTCTGTTCAGGTTTTCTATTTCTTCCTGGTTCAGTTTTGGTAGTTGATACATCTCTAGGAATGCATCCATTTCTTCCAGATTATCTAATTTGCTGGCATATAGTTACTCATAATATGTTCTTATAATGTTTGTATTTCTTTGGTGTTGGCTGTGATCTCTCCTCTTTCATTCATGATTTTATTTATTTGGGTCATTTCTCTTTTCTTTTTGATAAGTCTGGCCAGGGGTTTATCAATCTTATTAATTCTTTCAAAGAACCAGCTCCTAGTTTCGTTGATCTGTTCTACTGTTCCTTTGGTTTCTATTTTATTGATTTCTGCTCTGATCTTTATTATTTCTCTTGCCTGCTTGGTTTAGACTGTAGTTGCTGTTCTTTCTCCAGCTCCTTTAGGTGTAGGGTTAGGTTGTGTATTTGAGACCTTTCTTGGTTCTTGAGAAAGGCTTGTATTGCTATATACTTTCCTCTTAGGACCGCCTTTGCTGCATCCCAAAGATTTTTAACAGTTTTGTTTTCATTTACATTTGTTTCCATGCATTTTTAAAATTCCTCTTTAATTTCCTGGTTGACCCATTCATTCTTTAGTAGGATGCTCTTTAGCCTCCATGTATTTGAGTTCTTTCCGACTTTCCTCTTGTGATTGAGTTCTAGTTTCAAAGCATTGTGGTCTGAAAATATGCAGGGAATGATCCCAGTCTTTTGGTACCAGTTGAGACCTGATTTGTGACCTAGGATGTGATCTATTCTGGAGAATGTTCCATGGGCACTAGAGAAGAATGTGTATTCTGTTGCTTTGGGATGGAATGTTCTGAATAGATCTGTGAAGTCCATTTGGTTCAGTGTGTCATTTAAAGTCTTTATTTCTTTGTTGATCTTTTGCTTAGATGATCTGTCCATTTCAGTGAGGGGGCTGTTAAAGTCCTCTACTATTATTGTATTGTTGTCCATGTGTTTCTTTGATTTTGTTATTAATTGGCTTATATAATTGGCTGCTCCCATGTTAGGGGCATAGATATTTACAATTGTTAGATCTTTTTGTTGGATAGACCCTTTAAGTATGATATAGTGCCCTTCCTCATCTCTTATAGTCTTTGGTTTAAGATCTAATTTGTCTGATATAAGGATTGCCACCCCAGCTTTCTTTTGTTGTCCCTTAGCATGGTAAATGGTTTTCCACTCCCTCACTTTCGATCCGGAGGTGTCTTTGGGTCTAAAATGAGTCTCTTGCAGACAGCATATCAATGGGTTTTGTTTTTTTATCCAATCTGAAACCCCGTGTCTTTTGATTGGGGCATTTGGCCCATTTACATTCAAGGTAACTATTGAAAGATATGAATTTAGTGCCATTGTATTGCTTGTAAGGTGGCTGTTATTGTATATTGCCTCTGTTACTTTCTGGTCTATGTTACTTTTAGGCTCTCTCCTTGCTTGGAAGACCCCTTTCAATATTTCTTGTAGGGCTGGTTTTGTGTTTGCAAATTCTTTTATTTTTTGTTTGTCCTGAAAGCTTTTTATCTCTCCTTCTATTTTCAGTGATAGCCTAGCTGGATCTAGTATTCTTGGCTGCGTATTTTTCTTGTTTAGTGCTCTGAATATATCATGCCAGTCCTTTCTGGCCTTCCAGGTCTCTGTGGATAGGTCTGTTGCCCATCTAATCTTTGTACCATTGTAGGTTACAGACTCTTGTCCCAAGCTGCTTTCAGTATTTTCTCTTTGTCTCTGAGACTTGTGAGTTTTACTATTAGATGTAGGGGTGTTGACCTAGTTTTGCTGATTTTAAGGGGGGTTCTCTGTGCCTCCTGGATTTTGATGCCTGTTTCCTTCCCCAAATTAGGGAAGTTCTCTGCTATAATTTGCTCCAATATACCTTCTGCCCCTCTCTCTCTTTCTTCTACTTCTGGGATCCCAATTATTCTACTATTGTTTTGTCTAATGGTATTACTTATGTCTCGAATTCTGCCCTTGTGATCCAGTAGTTGTTTATCTCTCTTTTTCTCAACTTCTTTATTCTCCATCATTTGGTCTTCTATATCACTAATTCTCTCTTCTGCCTCATTTATCCTAGCAGTTAGAGCCTCCAGTTTTGATTGCACCTCATTAATAGCCTTTTTGATTTCGACTTGGTTAGACTTTAGCTCTTTTATTTCTCCAGAAAGGGTTTCTCTAATAACTTCCATGCCTTTTTCAAGCCCAGCTAGTATCTTTATAATCGTCATTCTGAACTCTAGTTCTGACATCTTACTAATGTCCATATTGATTAGGTCCCTGGCAGTCTGTACCTCTTGTTCTTTTTTTTGAGGTGATTTTTTTCTGTCTTGTCATTTTGTCCAGAGGAGAATAGATGAATGAGAGAACAAAATGCTAACAGGGCAACAGCTACCCCAGAAAAATATACACTAAACAAATCAGAAGAGATCTGAAACCAGGGGAAAAGAAAGGGAAAGAAAGAAAAAAGAAAAAGAAGAAAAAAAAAGAAAAAGAAAAAAAAGAATATGATCAAATATGATCGGACTGGTGAACAGATCAGTGCCACACACTTGATTTTGGGCGTATTTTGTCTGTTAGAAAAAACTGCCTCCCAAAATTTTAAAGAAAGAAAAACCTATATGAACAAAAATAAGGGTAAATACAATGAAGGGATGGAATATGAATGTAAAGATCAAAATTATAAAAGATTTTTTAAAAGGAATTGATAAGATAAGAAGCTGGTTGAAAAAAGAAGAGAAATTTAAAAAAACAAAAACAAAACAAAAAAAAAGAGAGAGAACGTGATCAGGCAGGAGACTAGAACAAAGCCATGCACTAGAGATTTAAGGTATATTTTGGTCTTTTATAAGAAACTGTATCCCAAAATTTTAAAGAGAAAATAACTTATATATATACCAAAAATAAGGTTAACTACAATGGAGGGATACAATATGACTCTAAAAATGAAAAATAAAAAAGATTTTTAAAAAAGGGATTGATAAGATGTTGGTTGAAAAAGGAAAAAATAAAAAGAAAAAATAGAAAAAGAAAAAATAAAGAAAATTAAAAAAATTTGAAAAAGTAAAGCATCATGGGAAAAAAAGCCATGAATTCTATGTGCTGTATTCCCCTAGTGCTGGAGTTCTGCCGTTCTCATTGATCGGTAAACTTGGTCTTGGCTGGCTGTTCTTGCTGATCTTCTGGGGGAGAGGTCTGTTGCCGTGGTTCCCAAATGTCTTTGCTGGAGTTGGAATTGCCCCACCCTTGCCAGGGCCAGGCTCAGTAATCTGCTCAGGTTTGCTCTCGGGAGCTTTTGTTCCCTGCAAGCTTTCTGGCCAGCCTTGGAGGATGAGAGTGAAAATGGTGGCCTCCCAATCTCTCCTCCAGAGGAGCTGAGAACTCGGGGCCCCACTCCTCAGTGCGCCCCCAGATAAAAGCAGTCAATCACTCCCCTCTCCCCAGTCTCTGGCCACACTCTGTGCTCTCCCGGCCTGTGACCGAACGTTTCTATCTCTGGCACACACCCTGTGTGGAGTCTCCAAACCCAGCAGATTCCTGCGGTGCGCTCCTGCACCACTCCTCCCAGGGGAGGAAGGGCAGTCTCCCCGGATCTGCCACTTGTTGGGTTCCTGTTGGAAGAGCTTGGCCCGACTGTGCGGCAGATCACAGACTATGGCAACCCTGAGCTGAGAGCCCACTCCTTGGCTCCGTCTCTGCAGCTGGCTTCCCTGCTCTGATACCTGGGAGCTCTGTTGCACTCAGGCACCCCCGGTCTTTCTGTGACCCCGAGGGTCCTGAGACCACACTGTCCCAGTAATGGTTCCACCACTTGCTTAGCCACTGGAGCGACATCCCTCAGTGGAGCAGACTTCTAAAAGATCTGATCTTGTGCTCTGCTGCTCTATCACTTGCTGGTAGTGGCTGATGGAGGCTCCCTTCCCCCGCCAACTATCTTCCTGGAACCAAACGAAATTTAGGTCTCCTACTCCTTCATCTTGCTCCTCCCCGAGTTAATTTTTTTTAAAGAGGAGCTTCTGGATTAAAAAAAAAAATAAGTGTGAGATATTACCTCAGATAATTTCAGCATTTTTTATAGAGAAAGAATATAGAGTGTTTGATAATAGATACAGAATCCTACCCTTATTTTCAAATAAATAGTTTTATTTAATGTGCTTTTCTGTATGATAGCTAAGAATAAGATTATGCCTTTTCCTTTTAAGACTGGCATAGATTTTATCTGCTTTGATAACTTTTTCTAGTTTTAAAAAAGAATATCAACATGTAACTATGTAACTTTACTTTTACCTAAAGCATACTGCTATAGAACAGAATGGATACATAATAATTAACATTATGGTGACCTAGTTTGAGCCAAATTCTTTCTTTCTACTTATGAGGAAGAGAGGGGCATGCAAATTACCACAGACTCAAGGGGAGCAAATGTAAGTAGAAATCAAAGGACAGCTTGTGATTGTGCCCAGGACACCAGTCACACACTAGCCTTTGCAAACACATTTATTTATATGGGAAATAAAATAGATAGAAGTATCTATTTTCAACATAGTATTTTTAAGCTAGAAATGATGTGCTACATGACTGGTAAATAAATTAAAGAGTGAACTCAGGAATTTTGTTAGATGATTGAGCAATTTTACTTTTCTTTGATTATATACTGGTTTTTCAAAGAAAATGTGGACTCTTAAGGCTAGGTGCCTTAAAATGTCGATTCATCATCTGGTGTGCAGATTACTATTTAAGAGATCACAACCCATGCATTCATTCAATGTATATTTATTGAGAATCTATTATGTTCTAGGCACTATGTTAAGTGATGGGTATAGGGCAGTGAATGAGAAGGATGAAGAAGAGGAGATGCCTACCCTAGGCAATGAGGTTGTAATCTGTTTTGTAAATTTGAAAGAAAGAATCAGGCATAGCCAACTGAACGCTTTTTTCTATTTGGAGTCATCTTCCTGGCAGAGAACATGTTTTATGATCAACCTTTCTCCATGAGCTAATAGAGGCCTTTACCTAGAGATGGAGGCCTGAAGTTTCCCACCTAATTACTAGATGAGTAAGATTCCTGATTGAAATGAAGATTCAGCATGCCTGTTTGGTATTATGCCCAAGATATTTTTCTCCCAAATATTCTCATCATTCAAAAAGTTAACACTTTTTCTTCCTGACTTCTAAGACTATCTCTGTCTCACTTGGTTCTAAACTTGAGTGGATAAGAGAAGGGTAGTAATATTGACTCCTTAAAGTACCAAGATAGACATATCTTTGCCACTAAACAGCAGGATGACTTATGTCAAATTGCTTAACTTCTGAGTTTCTTTATCTGAAAATAAGACTAGGAAGTGATTTCTAAATTTCATGCCTCACACATATTCTGTGATTCTATGATTATTTATAGTAAAAATTGTTTTAAAATGTAATTGACTAAAATTATTTTTTTTATTATTGAGAGTTAAGAAAATTTTTAGCTTTAAAACTTGTTATTGGTTGTACAGTGCAAGTACTTCGGACTATGGTCAAATTTGGGAAAATACCTGTCACAGAAAGTTTCTTTTACATATGAACTGTTCCATATATACTTGCTTTTTGTTGCATTGCTACAAGTTGTGCCCTATAAACATAGGAATTCTGGGAAATTTTATTTTGCTTGATTTCTATCAAAAAATTTTTTAAGTATGACACATTTATCACTGTATTCACTATATTATTTATTATATTCCCGAAGGAAAGAACTTCCCTTTTGATAAGGCCCTGATAAGAACCAAAAGCTCTTTTTTCAGTTTATATATACAATGATTACAAAAATTTTCCACAAGCTATCTTCTTGGTCCTCCTCCATTGTCCATATACTTTCAACTGCTATTGGAAGTATGTGAAATTGATCTACCTATAACTAGAGGAGGATAAATATGTAATATGAGAGGCTTACATTTATTATTTCAATGTAAATGTTTTTACCCTAAAAGGATACTCACATGAAAAACTCATATTATGATAGTCTTTGGCCTAGACCTTCCTACTATGATGTCAAGGGGTTGAAATATTCCTGGAAACCATTCCTATACTAAGACATGTAGAAACAATTTAACTACATACAAGTAATTATTTTTTTATTTTTATTTTTTACAAAATCCTTTTATGTAGTTTGTCTTTTTTAAAATTTAAATTCAATTAATTAGCATATAATGAATTAGCATATAATGAATTAGCATATAATGAATTAGTTTCAGAGGTAGAGTTCAGTGATTCGTCAGTCTTATATAATACCCAGTGCTCATTATATCATGCACCCTCCTTAATGTCCATCACCCAGTTATTACTGCAACCACCCTCCCGCCTCCCCTCCAGCAACCCTCATAGGCAACAAACCCTAGTTTTTTTCCTATGATTAAGAGTCTCTTATGGTTTGTCTTCCTCTCTGATCTTGTCTTGTTTTATTTTTTCCTACCTTCCCCTATGATCCTCTCATAAAAGTAATTATTAACTATGTAAATATATACTACTAAAACCAAACTAAGTATATCTTCAAGTTGGATTCGCCTTAGCTAGATTTCAAGTATGCCCAGGACAACTCCAGCTCCATGCAACACAAGGATAAATATGACAAAGGGTGTCATGTACTGAATTGTGTCTCTTCAAAATTTGTATATTGAAACCTTAACCCCCAACGTGACAACTGTACTTGAAGATAAGGTTTATGAAGAGGTAATTAAGATTAAATAAGGCCATAAGGGTAGGGTCCCAATCCATTAGGACTGATGTCCTTATAAGAAGAGGAAGAGACACCAGGGATAATTGTGTATACATAGAAGAAAGGCCCTGTAGGACATAATGAGAAAGTGGTCATCAACAAGCCAGGGAGAGAGGAGTTAGGAGGAACCAAACCTGCCAACAGCTTGATCTTGGATTTCCAGCCTCCAGAATTGTGAGAAAATAAATTCCTATTGTTTAAGCCACCCAGTCAGTGATATTTTGTTATAGCAGCCCTAGCTGACTAAGACAGAGGGGAAAGTTAAGTGGACAGGGCCCATGATCTTAATTGATTTTGATGAAAATATCTTAATTCTGAAAGTTTTGCAAAAATGTTTGACTCACGTTCTGTTTCCACTCAGGATGTAGCAAGATGCAAGAGAACATTGACCCCACCCTAACAATGAGAAAAATCTGTACAATTTACAAACTCACAACTTTTCTTGAGCCTATCGGAGAGTGAGATTGCAAGGCAACTAGGTGGATTGAATTCCAAAGGGTGACAAGAAGATAGACATAGGAAATATTATATGAAAGATAGACATAGGAAATATTTCACCTTTGACAGAGAATTGGAGGAAGAGACAGCCACCATAAAATAGGGTCAGAAGAAAACAGCTGAAAATTCAACAAATTCTCAGTGGCAGAGTCCAAGTTAACTTGATAGTTTAGAGCAGGGGTCAACAAACCTTAGCCCATGAGCCAAATCCAACTTTCTGCTTACTTTTTATATTTTTAAGTCTTTGGGATAAACTCAAAAGAGTAATATATTGTGACATATGAAAATTATATGTTTATTTTTTTAGTGTTTATAAATAATTTTTTGGAACACAGCCACCTCATTGTTTACTTATTGTCTATGTTTGCTCTTTGTACTACAATGGCAGAGTTCATTAGTTGCAACTGACCGTATGTTCTGCAAAGCCTAAAATATTTACTATCAGGACCTCAACATTTTTTGACCCCTGATTTAGAGCCCTGTGAGCCCAGGACACAGAAGTTGCAGTTATTTGCCAGGTCTTTTCCATGCCAGGTGTCCACCATGTTCTTATGAGAAAGATTGGGGCAGGGCAGTAGAACAGAAAAGTCCCTTGGTGATACACAGACATAAAACTACTGCCTCTTCCTTGGAACTTTTTCTCATGAGGCAAAAGCTGCAGGTGCCAGGAAACCCTTCCACTCTCTAGGTGAGGAAAAGAGTCAGTACCTATGAGGGGAGGGTAGAAGTAAAAGCTCCTGACACTTAGGGGAGTTGTGGGAAACTCTTATACTCCCCCAGTCTCTGGTCTTCACTGAGGAAGAGGTAGAAACAAAAGGCATATATTACTGTTGGAGAGTAAGGAAACACTCTCATGCCCTGGATTCTGTATTTAAACAAAATAGAGATCTACTACCACTGGGTGAAGACTAATAAATTCCTCTTGAATAATACCTCTCAGCTATACAAGAACTGTTCAGCTGCAATAGGGGGAAGGGACAGAAATGCTGAGAAAGTCCCTCTTCTGAGATCCAGATGCACAGAGTCTGCCTAGTCTGAGGCTGGACTGGAACAATAGAGAACTATGCCTACCCATCATGAGCCTTGTACTAAGTAACCAGCAGTAGCAATCTACTAGTTGAGGAGAGACAACTACCTACAAAGAAGCACTCTGTGTGATGTAGGTGCATAGGACTTACTGAGAGGCATTGGTTGATTAGGAACATGGAAAAAGAAAAATCCTCCAACACTACAGGTCATGAATTAGGTATAAGATAACAGCTGACCACCACTGGAGGAATTTGAAGTCTGTGGTACATTGAAAGTAACTCATTCAATGGCAAACCCAAACTCAGTTCAAGAATTGAGTAAACTGACTTAACTCGCTACACTAATAGTGGTTCAGAAGAGATATGTCCTGTTCCACTATAAGTACCACTTACCTTGGTCTCTACTGGTTTTTATTTTTGTTTGTTTTTTCACAAAATATTCAAAGAACTACAGAAAATTATGAGACATTTAAATAGCAAGGAAAAGAAAACTTGACCTATTGTCAAGAGAAAAAGTAGTCAATAGAAGCAGATGAAGAGATGACTTATGTGCCAGAACTATCAAAAACTTTAAAGTAATTATAATCAACATGTTAAAAGCCTTATGGAAAAGATGAATAAAATGAATAAACACATAAGAAGTTGCAGCAAAGAGATGAAAACTTTAAAAAAATTAAATGGAAATCCTATGAATAATTCAAATATTAGAGTTGAATAAGTCCTTTGGCAGGTTAATTAGCAGACCAGACACAGCAGGGAAAAAAAAAATCAGGAATAGTCAATAGAAATTATCCAAATTGAAACATAAAGAGAAAAAAAAACCCAACAAAAAAGTACAACAGTTCATTAAAGAGCTCTTGCCCACCATCAGTTGGGCTAACTTGTGTAAATGGAATCCCAGAAGGAGATTTGAGAGAGAGTGAGGTGGAAAAAATATTAGAAGAGTTAATGGGAAGAATTTCCCCAGATTAAAGAAAACAACAAACCACATATCCATGAAACTCAGAAAAACCCACAGAGGATACATACAAAGAAAAACACAACCAGGCACATCTTAGTCAAACTGCTGTAAACCAAAAATAAAGAGAACATCTTAAAGTTAGGCAGAATGAAAGAATTCACTGCAAATAGACAAACAAGATAAGAATAATAGTAAACTTCTTGTCAGTAACTATGCATATCAGAAGACAATAGAGCATTGTCTTTTAAATACTGAAGGGGAGGACTCTCAAGCTAGAGAAGACACAAATTATAAATTATGAAGATGAAGAATGAAAGAGAAGTCATTGATTGGTATAGATACTACAGACATAAAAGGATAATAAAGGACTATTTTCTATCTTCTCCATTTCTACTTCATGTATATAGATTTGACACCTTAGATGAAAAGGAAAAGTTTACTAAAAGCACAAATTCCCAAGCCCTTGCAAGAAAAAAAAATAGATAATTTGAATAACCGTGTACCTCTTAAATACATTGAATTCATATTTAAAAAATTTTCTTTTTGGTGTATTTTGCTAAACATTTAAGGAAGAAATAATACCACCTTTGTAATAAATCTTTTGGAACAAAGAAGAGGAAACACTTCCCATCACATTTTATGAGGTCAGCATTACTCTGAAACCAAAACCCAGATCAATATTCTTCATGCACAAAGAAACAAAAATCTTCAAAATATTAGTAAACCAATCACACTGTATATATCATGATGAGTTGGGTTTATCCCAGGTATGTAAAGTTGGTTCTAATTAAATGATCAATCAATGTAATTTACCATCTCTGTATACTAATAAGAAAAACCATATGTTCATCTCCATAGATGCAGGAAAACATTTGACTAAGTTGAACAACCATCACAGATAGAATCACTGGAATATAAGAAAACTTCCACAACCTGATAAATGGCATCTATAAAACACCTGCAGATAACATCATATTAAATCGTGAAAGAATGAATGCTTTCCCTCTAAGGTAGGAAACAAGGCAAGGATTTCCATAAAGACACACAAGTAGGAAAGAAAGAAAAACAGTCTTTATATAAAAATGACCTTATTATCTATGTGGAATATATAAGGAATTTATGAAAAAAATTAGAACTAATAAGTGACATTAGCATGGTCAGCACACAATTTTGCAAAAGAACAAAGTTGATGGAACTATGCTGCCTGATTTTAAGATTTAATATAAAGCTACAGTAATAAAAACAGTATGATATTAGAGAAAGAATAGACATAGAGATCAAATGAACATGTTAGAGAATCCAGATTTACTAAGTCAGAATCTGCATCTTAATAAGATTCACAGGTAATTCATATGTACATTCAATTTTGAGAAGCATTAAGCTAGAATAAGAAGAATGAATGATATTAATCTACAATAGAAATGATCTCTTATTGGTTCACATCTCTTAAAATTATTTTACCATTTACTAGGTCCTCAAGTCTCCAACTTAGGTGTTTTCTTTGATTTTTCCATTTTCCTCACCCCTTCCTCCAAGATCATACCCATCTACAAGTTGTGTTGGTTCATACCTCCCAAACAGGTGTTATTGTAAACGGAATCATTTCTCTAATTTCTCTTTCTACAGTTGCATTGTTAGTGTGTAAGAAAGCAGCTGATTTCTGTGCATTGATTTTTGTATCCTGCCACATTACTGAATTGCTGTAGGGTTGTAGTAATTTGGAGGTAGAGTCTTTTGGATTTTCCACATAAATTATCATGTCATCTGTGAAGAGAGAGAGTTTGACTTCTTTGCCAATTTGAAGACCTTTTATTTCTTTTTTTTTAAATATTTTTTTATTTTATTTATTAGAGAGAGAGAGAGAGAGCATGAGAAGGGGGAGGGTCAGAGGGAGAAGCAGACTCCCAGCAGAGCAGGGAGCCTGATATGGGACTCGATCCTGGGACTCCAGGATCATGACCTGAGCCGAAGGCAGTCGCTTAACCGACTGAGCCACCCAGGCGCCCCACCTTTTATTTCTTTTTGTTGTCTGATTGCTGTTGCTAGGACTTCTAGTACTATGTTGAACAATAGTGGCGAGAGTGGGCATTCTTGTCATGTTCCTGATCTTAAGGGAAAGGCTCTCAGCTTTTCCCTATTGAGGACGATACTCGCTGTGGGTTTTTCATAGAAGGATTTTATGAACTTGAGGAATGTTCCCTCTATCCCTATACTCAGAAGAGTTTTAATCAGGAAAGAATGCTGTATTTTGTCAAATGCTTTTTCTGCATCAATTGAGAGGACCATATGGTTCTTCTCTCTCCTCTTATTAATGTGTTCTATCACATTGATTGATTTGTGAATGTTGAACCACGCTTGCATCCCGGGGATAAATCCTACTTGGTCGTGGTGGATGATCCTTTTAATGTATTGTTGAATCCTGTTAGCTAGGATTTTTTGGGGGGATTTTGGAATCCATATTCATCAGGCATATCAGTCTGAAATTCTCCTTTCTGATGGGTTCTTTGCCTGGTTTAGGGATTAAGGTAATGCTGGCTTCATAGAATGAGTCTGGAAGCTTTCCTTTTGTTTCTATTTTTTGAAACAGCTTCAGGAGAATAGGTATTATTTCTTCTTTGAATGTTTGGTAGAATTCTGCAGGGAATCCATCAGGCCCTGAACTCTTGTTTTTTGGGAGGTTTTTGATCACTGCTTCAATTTCATTACTGGTTATTAGCCTATTCAGGTTGTCGATTTCTTCCTGTTTCAGTCTTGGCAGCTTATAGGTTTCCAGGAAGGCATCCTTTTTATCCACATTGCTCAATTTATTGCCATATAGTTGTTGATAATAATTTCTAATAATTGTTTCTATTTCCTTGGTGTTAGTCGTGATCTCTCCCCTTTCATTCATAATTTTATTAATTTGGGTCCTTTCTCTTTTCTTTTGGATAAGTCTGGCCAGCAGTTTATTGACCTTATTAATTCTTTCAAAGAACCAACTTCTAGTTTTGTTAATCTGATCCACTGTGTTTCTGGTTTTTAATTCATTGATCTCTGCTCTAATCTTAATTATTTCTCTTCTAATGCATGGCCTAGGCGTCGTTTGTTGCTTTTTTTCTAGTTCTTTAAGGTGTAGAGTTAATTGGTGAATTCAGGATTTTTCTATTTTTTTGAGTGAGGCTTGGATGGCTATGTATTTCCCCCTTAGGACTGCCTTTGCAGTATCCCATAGGTTTTGGACCACTGTGTTTTTGTTCTCATTGGTTTCCATGAATTGTTCAAGTTCTTCTTTGATTTCTTGGTTGACCCAAACATTCTTGAGCAGAGTGGTCCATCTGGTCCAATGTATCATTCAAAGCTCTTGTTTCCTTGTTGATTTTCTGCTTAGATGATCTGTCCATTGCTGAGAGTGGAATACTCAGGTCTCCTACAATTAACGTATTGTTATCAGTATGGCTCTTTATTTTGGTTAACAGTTGGCTTATGTAGATGGCTGCTCCCATGTTGGGGGCATAGATATTTACAATTGTTAGATCTTCTTGTTGGATAGACCCTTTAAGAATGATATAGCGTCCTTCTGTGTCTCTAATTACAGACTTTAGTTTAAAATCTAATTTGTCTGGTATAAGAATTGCTACCCCAGCTTTCTTTTGAGGTCCGCTGGCATGGAAGATGGATCTGCATCCTTTCACTTTCAGTCTGGATGTATCTTTAGGTTCAAAATGAGTCTCTTGTAGACAGCATATGGATGGGTCCTGTCTTTTTATCCAATCTGCAACCCTGTGCCATTTTATGGGAGCATTTAGGCCATTCACGTTGAGAGTGATTATTGAAAGATATGAATTAATTGTCATCATGTTGCCTGTGAAGACATTGTTTTTATAGATTGTCCCTGTAAATTTCTGTTGTAGATCACTCTTGGGGTCTTTCTCCTTTTATAGAACCCCCCTTAATATTTCTTGCAGGGCCGGCTTAGTGGTCACATGTTCTTTCAGTTTCTGCCGGTCGTGGAAGTTCTGCATCTCTCCATCCATTCTAAATGAAAGCCTTGCTGGATAAAGTATTCTTGGCTGCATGTTCTTCTCATTTAGTACCCTGAATATGTCTTGCCAGGCCTTTCTGGCTTGCCAGGTCTCTGTGGATAGGTCTGACGTTATTCTGATGTTCCTCCCTCTGTACATAAGGAATCTCTTCTCCCTAACTGCCCTTAAGATGGTTTCCTTGGTGCTAAGATTTGCGAATTTTACTATTACATGCTGGGGTGTTGGCCTGTTTTCCTTGATCTTGGGAGGGGTCCTCTCTGCTTCTAGGATATGAATGTTTGTTTCATTCCCCAGATTAGGGAAGTTCTCAGCTACGATTTGCTCAAATATATCTTCTACTCCTCTCTCTCTCCACCCCCTCAGGGATCCCAATAATTCTGACATTGGAACGTTTCATTGTGTCACTTATTTCTCTGATTCTATTTTCATGGATTCTGAGTTGTTTTTTCCTGGCCTCCTCTTTTACCTTCTTGTCTATTAATTGGTCTTATAAATCACTAATTCGCTCTTCTGCCTCACTTACCCTAGCTGTTAGATTATCTAGATTAGATTCGTTCTCATTGATAGCATTTTTAAGTTCTGCCAATTCAGCTTTCATTTCTGCCCTTAGAGACTCTATGTTGCCATTAATCGATTTCTCCATTCTAGCTATCATCTTCACAATTGCTGCCCTGAATTCCCTCTCCGACATCTTGGTTATATCTGTATCCATTTGTAAATCTGTGGCCTAAGTCATAGTCTCTGAGTCTTTCCTATTTTGGTGGTTCCGCCACCTAGTCATTCTATTGAGGGGTGGTTGAGGGAATGTATAGAGTCCAAATTATTGACCACAACCCAAGCAAGATGCACCTGTTTTATAGGGACCTTAGGGTTGCTGGCCTCTTGTTCTCCCAGCCTGTCTTCTGTGGGGAGGGGCCTGCCATGGTTATTACTCAGGCAACCCTGTTTGGGCAGAGTTGCCCTGCCCCTTGTGGTGGGGGATAGTCTCAGTGGAAACTGGTTTTGGGGGCTTTTGTTCCCTGGTGGCTTTCCCTGGTGGCTTTGCATGCCTCTTTCGAGAGCCATAGCAGAAGAGACCATTTCCAACCCTCTGCCTCAGAGCAGAGAGATCGCAATCTGTTCTTCAGTGAGCTCTCCAGGCCACACTATCTCCGTTTCTGTCTGTGCTGCTATAAATTGCAGTGTCCTGTGTTGTGCGCCCCTCAGCTGTGCTCCCAGTCCTTGCCTCCAGGTCGGGGAACATCTCTGCCCTTTGTGTTTCTAAAACTGCCAGCTGCCCCCAGTTCACACATGCGGCCCCACCACTCCCGGTTTCCTTCCAGGGGGCTGCCCTAAAGTCCTTTCCTGTTGCTACCGGTTTGTGAGTCTGTGCCCCGTCCCCAGTGCAGGAGGCTATCACTCACTGGTGGTGTAGGAGCCCCATGGCTCGACTCCCTCCCCTTTCCATGTATCCTCTGATATCTGCCTGCGGAATCACGGCTCCCTGCTTCATACCTCAAAACCAAATGCCTGCGATATTCTGTTTGTAGATATCCAGATCTATCTTCTTACATCTCAGACTGATTTCGTGGCTGTTCATAGTGGCCTGGTAGATATCCAGCTCAATTCTGGGGACCAGTTGGAATAGTGTCCCCTACTCCTCTGCCATCTTTTCCCTCCAGAGGTGAGACTTTACAATCAGCCTGACATCTTCATATTTCTATTCAAAAGTCACTCTACCAGCATTTGAAATTGGCATTTGGACAAGGACAGAAAGAATACAAGAAGAAGAAACCAATTACAGGCAGGTGGGAATTGCAGATTTATTTCCAATCCAGAACTAATACCTCTCTTCCTGAGACTGGTTCACTTAAAAGCCATCTCAATGAAGGATGACTTCTTGGGACATTTCATTAAGTATTCAATGGGTATATGTCTTTTCCATTGATGGTGATTTAAAAGCATTACCATGAAGGAAGTTTCCTTAGTTCTAAAGTTCTCATTGGCTGATGTATGTGGAAATTCTTAATCTCAGACTAAGTCAACTGAAAAATATTTGACATCACATGTCAGCAAAAACTTCTTATGGGTGCCACCTGCGGCACTCCACTGTTTATTCAAGCAGCAGCACCCAGCGGACTATGGTTCAAATGTGCTCCAAGGCAGGAATGGGGAGTGTGAAACCCTGAAATTTTTCCACATTTATTCAACCACACCCCATTTTCATTATCTCCGCATAGGGAGGTGAACAGAGAGAACTACTAAATACCACAGTAAGCTTGATTTGTGCTTGATTCACTCTTTCCCCGCTCAGTGTGATCATCAATAAAATCGCAGTGATACAAATGGGCATTTTGCTGAGTTCACACCCGAGGAAGGTTTGCTTTCCTGGCAGGTCTTTAAGGGATTGAAGTCTTAACTCACTCAAACTCTCCATATGTTGTCCTAGTGTTACTTTTTAGCAGTCATCTGACCAAAAATCATATTTTAAAAAATTATCTTAAATATTATTATAGATTCTGTTGTTTGTGAAAAAAATATACAAAAATAATGCACACTATATGTCCCATTGCCAATGGATAAGTTGTATTCTTTGGTAGATTCTATGTCATACTACTTTGGTATATAGTATCATTGGTTGGTTTTCTAAAGTAATGGCCAAGAAAAATTAAAATTTATCTTTCTTTACATTGCATTCTGTGCTGACTCTACTTATATAAATGATAAATAGGACTATGTTGCTTATCTAGTTTTCTGTGGTTTAATTTGTACTTAACTGGACAAAATTGGAAGAGGCTTTTTTATCAGATAAATGGCTACTATCCAAAATCTGTAAAGAACTTATCAAACTCAACACCCAAAACCAAAACCCAAAAAACCAAAACCAAACAAACAAAAAACCCAGTCAAGAAATGGGCAGAAGACATGAACAGACATTTCTCCAAAGAAGACATACAAATGGCTAACAGACACATGAAAAAATGCTCAGTATCACTCGGCATCAGGGAAATACAAATCAAAACCACAATGAGATACCACTTCACACCGATCAGAATGGCTAAGATTAACAACTCAGGAAACCACAGATGTGGTAAGGATGCAGCGAGAGGGGAATCCTCTTACACCGTTGCTGGGAATGTAAACTGGTGCAGCCACTCTGGAAGACGGTATGGAGGTTCCTCAGAAAGTTAAAGATAGGGCATCTGGGTGGCTCAGATCGTTAAGCATCTGCCTTTGGGTCAGGTCATGATCCCAGGGTCCTGGGATCGAGTCCCGCATTGGGCTCTCTGCTCCTTGGGAGCCTGCTTCTCCCTCTCCCTCTCTCTCTCTGTCTCTCTGTCTTTCATGAATAAATAAATAAAATCTTTAAAAAAAAAGTTAAAGATAGAACTACCCTATAATCCTGCAATTGCACTACTGGGTATTTATCCAAAGGATACAAAAGTAGTGATCTGAAGGGGTGCATGCACCCCAATGTTTATAGCAGCAATGTCCACAATAGCCAAATTATGGAAAGAGGCCAGATGTCCATCAACAGATGAATGGATAAAGAAGGGAATGGATAAAGAAGATATATATTCCAATATATATTCTAATATATATATATTCTTATATATATATTCATATATGCCTATATATATTCTTTTTGATGGCAGAGTAATATTCATATATATATATATATACATATATATATATATGAATACATATAGGAATCTATTCCTAATCTATCTATCTATCTAGGAATGTTACTCTGCCATCAAATAGAATTAAATGAAATCTTGCCAATGCAATGATGTGGATGGAACTGGAATGATTATTATGCTAAGTGAAATGAGTCAGTCAGGGAAAGACAAATACCATATGATTTCACTCATATGTGGAATTTAAGAAACAAAGCAGATGAACGTAGGGGAAGGGAAGGAAAAATAAAATAAGATAAAAACAGAGAGGGAAGCAAGTCATAAGAGACTCAACTATAGTGAACAAACAGGGTTGTTGGAGGGGAGGTGGGGAGGATGGGGTAATTGGGTGATGGGCATTAAGGAGGGCACTTGATAGTGAACACTGGGTGTTATATGCAACTGATGAATCACTAAATTCTACCTCTGAAATTAGTAATACACTGTATGTTAACTAAATTGAATTTAAATAAAAATTTTAAAAATAAAAATAATGAGAAAAAAGAAACCTCTGAAAATGATTTGGTTATAACTATTACAATCAAACAGAATCTTACATTTAAGATTCAGTGATATGTAAAAATATCTAGTTACACATGAGCCTGAACATTTAAAGTTTGAATGTGTATGTTAAAATAATATATATGTTTATTTCAATTCAGCTTCTTTTTAGTGAATGCAATTTTTCTATATCTATTAAAATCATTAAGAATCATTTAAGCAATTATTTAGTGATACAGATTACCTTAAAACTAATACTGTGGATTGGTCAATTTTAGATGACACTTATTTATTTGAAAAATCCACGTTCTGTATATGTTTTCAACAAAACCTGTATATTCTTCTTGTTTTCTCCAAGGACCAGTTTTGGGATCTTTTTCTTTCTTCGGTTTGTACTAATAATCTTCTTTTCTTACAAATAATTTGAAGTTTGCTTTATTACAGATGGTATTTGTCTATAGCCAAAAATACTTTCCAAGATGCACCCTAGCTCAGTAGACTAGTTTAAAAAGCATCTTTAATGAAAACAACCAGTCAAAACAGATTAACAAGAATCAAAACCCCTTAAGAGCATTATAACTGGCTCTTTGCCCCTCACTAATCCTAGTTTTTAAAAAATTAATCTAGAATACAAATGGATAAGAAATAGAAAATCAATTGTGTCACTACATGATTTAATGGGGCATGGTAACTTGAAGGACTGCCACCTGTTCTGTGTTAAAAACAGAATTTTGCACATCTCTCTAAACACCAGATAAAACTGATCACTGAGTTTAATACAGTCTAGATTACCAACTATGGAGTAGTTTTGGCTAAAACCTTGGACAGTTGGTTGAATAGGCAGAAAAGTTACTTTTTCTACACTCATAATTTTATCTTTAGATTTTTATATCAGCATGAAGCCATTTAAAAAAAATGAGTGACTACTACTTATGAGACACTGAACTAGATATCAGGGAACAAAATACGTATGACACATTATATTAATGTATATTACATATATCATATGATATATATTTTACATATATTATCACTGATAATATATATCAGTAAAATATAGATTGTCTACAATCATTAATTAAAATATATAAACATCTGAAAGATAGTTTCATTCCTGATCTTTTATCAATTAAATGGGCAATGAATTGCCTTTATGAAAAGACTGTTACTGGAATTTAAGAAAATGAAATAAAAATTCCATTTCAAAATTATGTGCTAAACTAGCAGTATTAGGTTGTTCTGAACATGTACTGCCACCCAATGGAGATGTGCCCCAATGGCACCAGTGTGTAGGTTTGGAGACCATACATCCTTTTGTGGAAATAATACAATGTGCAAATCATTCAGTGTGGTAGGTTTTTTTGGTTTGGAATGAACTAGATTGCCCTTGGGGAGGGAGGGATGGCGAACTTTAGATAAAAATATTTTCTCCTGTAAACCCTAGGGGGGAAAAAACCTTATCCAAAATCTGATCTGAGGTGACTTTAGTGAAATAGTGAAATTGCCTATAAATATCTTCAGTGATATCAAGTAACAGTGACTATCTCATAGAAACATTACCAACGTGATAATAATAACCTTTTCTTGTTATGTAGAAGTTGTATCATGAAGAATTGAGGCTGGGAAAAAAACATTGGAATAAACCACAGGTCTTCTAGGCTGCAGGTCTCTAGAGGAGGAATGGATTAGAATGTCCCTCAGGGTCCCTTCCACCTTCATGATGACATTTTTAATCCTATTGTTCAAGTGACTGACAAAAAGTATTTAAAAAGGGAAAAAATGTAATTCACCTCCATAAGTTATTAGAATGACTTATGTTAGGTGCTTTTTAAAAGATGTTGAATAGGCATTTTCACATTTTTATTGACCCAGAACTTTAGATAACAGCATATTGTCCCATGGCAAATTTTTAAATAAAAAAGTGCGCTGATGCAGAGCCTTGCTTTGTTTAGGAAATCTATCATTCAGTAAAATGATAATATTGCTGTGGAGGCTCTTTATGTTCAAAACGCCACTTCCATTTTTCACATAGGTCAAAGAAACAGAGGGGTTGGGGTATTGGCTGGGACCCTGGCACATAGGAACTAGAACTTCTTTTTTTAACTTTAGCTGTTAAAAAGGTCTGAGCTTAGTAGTATCATTTTGGGGATGCTGCAATATTCTCTAAGGCAACAACTGCATTACTGAATTATCATTTGATTACCCTTAACACCCTAGCTGCCAAAGAGAATAATTACCTAATAATGCATATTATGTGACTATTTAAGCTACAGTATGAAATGTGATAAGAAAGATTAAATTGGTTAAATGAAAAATGTTATGGTAAATTTCTTGTATAAATTTCCTGAACAAGTGATTGAAGCTATGCTTTGTGTAGGCTTTGCAGAGTTTTTCTGTTTATTGAAGTTTCAGAAAGTGAGAAACATGGAGGCAAAACTGAGAGCATTACATCAAATGATCATCAAGTGAATTGGTACATTGTTGCTGTAATTGAAAATTACTGTTCCATTAAAAAATAACTATTACATTTTTTACAAAAATTACGCCAAGGATAGCATCTTTTAGCCAGAATAAAGTTTCCGTGATCAAATCAGATTACTTTAATAATGATAAGTTACTCTACTAAAAAAGTTAGAAATGTATGTATGTAAGATACACAGTGGTAGTCAATGACAAATTAAACACATGGAAATGCAGTTGCTCTGCTGGATCCTCATTAATAAATTTGTATCAAAGGAAGTTGTTAAAGAACTACAGGGGAATCTAGATGTCCAAGATAAGGGCTCTGGTGTCTCACTTGCAATTCACTGGGATTGAGAATCACTTGAGATGTGCATGTAAATCTTGACCATGCTTTTGACTTGCTCAAGTCACAAAAGGATCTGTCCTGCCCCACATTTATCTTATTCTTGGCCAGGTTCTCCAAGTACAGAAGTTACTTCCATGTTAATTCTTATGAGCTCCTCAGGGTACCAGTTAAAAAATTCACTTTTACATTAATAGCTCTCAAATGACCTTGGAGTTGAAAACTTTCTAAAATTGCCCAACTGACTCCCAGAGAGTAATTTATGAACAGAAAGTTACTGGTTTTGATCTGTGTGGGGCCTACTCTGTAGATCAGAAAGTGAGTGGACTAATAAATATCTTCACAGACTGTTCATATTTTAGATTTTCATGGACTATTCATGTTTACAGGATTAGAGTTAATTCAATTTGCCTATTTTTTCTATTATCTCTTTGACTCCATCATTAATAACATCAATTATACATTCACTGTTTGTAGAACCCTCTGTCTTCCTTCTAGATTTCTAACCCCTTTTAAGGGAGATATTTTGTTTTCTTTTGACAAAATTTATATCTGTTCTTCTCCCTTCTAGTGGACTGAGAAAACAAAGTGTTCTATGGGGGAGAAATATTTAATGTGAAAAGATTTCTATTCTGTGACCCCATCTGGACTTTCTAATTTGGACAGTATATAATAAAATTGATTATTTGGGAGGATAAAAAAGAACATTTGGATTCTTTTAATAAATCAGTCCTCTATGATTGGGCAAAAGAACACAACTAGTTAATGAAGAAATAGCGGGTATTTAAAAAATTGTGTCATATTTCATATTTACTTTTAGTAACAAAATGAAAACATTTAGAGTATCTTTCTCCAGAGCCACACTTACTTCCACTCCCCACAGATGCACTCATAAAAATCACCTTATCCTTTTTTTGATTCTGAGACTTTTTCTGTATCTTTAAGGCCATGTAATGTTTCTTGTTTGTCTGTTCCTTCCCATGGTCATTGCCCAATGACACCAGGTCCAGCCAACTTCCATCCACAAGGATCTGGGTTTGCCCATAGCTTATGTCTTCCAACTGTCCCTGATTTCTGCTCTCAGTCTGTTCTCTGTGTCCTCAGCTGCATCTTGTCCCTGGAACTATTCCCAGATTTAGGAACTAGCCAAGAGAAGCTGACCCACAAGATGAGAGAAATAGAAGAGAGATTTCCTTAGCTCTCTCCAATTCTTTGGACCTGGGAGCTGTCATAGTAGGTAGTAGGAGCAAGTCAAGATGTAGCAATGCCCTTCCACTCTCATTATGGGTCCCTTGAATCTTCACAACAATTCCACGAAGTGGATAATTCTTTTTTTTTTTTAAGATTTTATTTATTTATTCGACAGAGAGAGAGACAGCGAGAGCAGGAACACAAGCAGGGGCAGAGGGAGAGGGAGAAGCAGGCTCCCCACTGAATAGAGAGCCTGATGTGGGGCTCAATCCCAGGACCCTGGGATCATGACCTGAGCTGAAGGCAGTCGCTTAACCAACTGAGCCACCCAGGTGCCCCGGATAATTCTTTTTTGCATAAAGAAAATGAGATTTCAGGAGGTTAAATCTCACACTTACAATGGCACAGCTAGTAGGAGAGCCAGGATTTGAACCCAGTTGCACCTGATTCTAGGAATCATGCTCTTAATCACTATGGGTCACTGCATTCTAGACATCCAGATGTATAAACAGCATCTATGACTTTCAGTTTTACCAGCTAAGCAAGTGAAATGCAATACAGATGACCTAATCAATTATATTTTGTTTAATATATTTGGAGTTTAGAGCCTCTTGAATTTAATGTATGAATATATAGTAACTCATATTTTTGTGTAGTTAATTGTGTTCTAGGCAAGGTATTTTACATATATTTTCTTCATTTAAGTCTCATAACCATCATGTAGAAAGGCAGGTACTATTATTTTTTCCACTGAAAAAATTAAAAACAGGGACACGGTATGCTTAAATAATTTGCCCCAAATTGGAGAGCTGGGAAGAACTGAGAGTTGAACTAGGTATTTCTTACCCACTGTACTTTACCACTTCAGATAGATTTTTATGGCTTCTATTATTAATGCCTCCTATGAGTAGATATTGTGCAAAATGTTGCTTATGTATTATGCTTTGAGTCCTCATATAAACCTAGAGAGGAAGTACTATTATCTACCTTTTATAGCTGAAGAAAACAAGGATAAGAGACTTCTAGTGATGCAATAATAGGAAATAATAGAACTAGCATTTGAATCTAGATTTGATTGATTCAAAATTGGTGCCTGTGGGAAGTAATCTGAAAAATAAGAGGACAGTCCAAAATGGTGGCACAGGCAGATCCTGAACTCACCTCTTCCCATGGACACATCAAATCTATGCCTATATATAAAGCAATTCCTCCTGAAGAAGAACTGAGGGTTGATTAAACAGCCTGTGCACAATAAAAATAGAGGGATCATGTAGAGAAGGGTAGGAGAGATGGAGACATGGTAACAGTGGGAATCCCACCTTTGACATGGCACTCTGTGGTAGGGAGAGATATCACTGAGGGACCCATGCACAGACCCACTCACCTTGGGGCACAATGGAAAAACAGTAGTATGGAAAACAACTAGACCATAAGTACAGGAAATCCATTTACTAACCCTAGCACATCAGCCAAATGGGTGGGGAAGTGCTAAAACTCTCTCTGGGGTCAAGGGTGCTGGTGCTGGTCACTTTTTATGCTCTTCTTCTACCCTGATAGTGCCAGCAGGAGCAGCATACAGGTGCTCTAACTGGTTTGCTAGGCCACCCTGGCATGCCTTGGACCATTGGCTCACAGCAGCTCCAGCCATTTTGCCAAGGTGGCCCCAGGACAGTGCACCCTGGGACCCCTTGGCCCATGCCCACTCTAACTTCAGCCATCCTGCCAGGGTGACCCCGGTCCCAGTGCAGCATGCCCAGAGACCCCTTGGCTTGTACCTGCTTCAGCTCCTGCTGTCCTGTCAAGGCAGCCCTTGCATGGCATGCTCCAGGAGCCCGTGGCCCACACCAGCTTCAGCTCCAGGCAGCCTGCCAAGCTACCAGGCACATACAGTTTACACAAATGACAACCCTACATAAGGCTACTCCTTCAAGACGGGAGAGATAGCTGTTTCACCTAATTCATAGAAACATAGAATGTCAAATAAAATGAGGAAACAGGAATATGTTTTGGATGAAAGAACAAGATAAAACCACAGAAAAATACCCCGCTGAAATGGAGGTAAGTAATTTACTTGATAAAAAGTTCAAAGTAATAGTAATAGAGATGCTCATCAAACTCAGGAGAGGAGTGGAAAGACACAGTGAGGACTTCAACAAAGAATTAGAAAATATATGAAAGAACCAATTAGAGTTGAAGAATACAATAACTGTAATGAAAAATACACTAGAGGGAGTCAATGGCAGATTAGATAATACAGAAAAATGGATCAGTGATCTGGAAGATAGAATATGGAAATCACCCAAACAGAATAACAAAAAGAAAAAAAATTTTTAAAAAGAATAGTTTAAGGGACCTCAGGGACAACATCAAATATACCAATATTCACATTATAGGGGTCCCAAAAGGAGAAGACAGAGACAAAGGGGCAGAAAACTTATTTGAAGAGATAATGGCTAAAAGTTTTCCTAACCTGGGGAGGAAACAGAATCCAGGTCCAGGAACACAGAGAGTCCCAAAGAAGATAAACCCAAGAGATCCACACCAAAATCTATGATAATTAAAAATAGCAAAAGTTAAAGACAAAGAGAGAATCTTAAAGTTAGCAAGAAAAAAAGAAATAGTCACATGCAAGGGAAACCCCTAAAACTATCACTGATTTTTCAGCAGAAAATTTGCAGGTCAGAAGAAAGTGACAGGATATAAAATGTAAAAGGGAAAAACTCACAACCAAGAATACTCTATCTGGCAAGATTATCATTCAGAATTGAAGGAGACATAAAGAATTTCCCAGACAACCTGGTTCATCACCACTAAACCAGTCTTACAAGAAATGTTAAAGGATCTTCTTTAAGTACAAAAGAAAAGGCCATAAATAGAAATGAGAAAATACATGAAAAAAATCTTACTGGTAAAGGCAACTATATAGTAAAGGCAATAGATTGGCCACTTAAAAGCTAGTATGAAGGTTAAAAAACAAAAATAGTAAAATCAACTATAACTACAATAAGCAGTTAAGGGACATACAAAATAAAAAGATGTAAAATATGACATCAAAAACATAAAATGTGGAGTGGTGGAATGAAAATGTAGTGCTTTTGAGGGGCGCCTGGGTGGCTCAGTCATTAAGCGTCTGCCTTCGGCTCAGGTCATGATCCCAGGGTCCTGGGATCAAGCCCCACATTGGGCTCACTGTTCAGCGGGAAGCCTGCTTCTCTCTCTCCCACTCCCCCTGCTTGTGTTCCTGCTCTCACTATCTCTCTCTCTGTCAAATAAATAAATAAAATCTTAAAAAAATAAAAATAAAAATGTAGTACTTTTGGAATGTGTCACAATTAAATGACTATCAGTTCAAAATAGACTGAGATAGATGATAGGTAGATAGATGATAGATAGATAGATAGATGATAGATAGATAGATAGATAGATAGATAGATAGATAGATAGATAGATAATAGAGACCTCATTGTAACCACAAACTAAAAATCTACAATAGATAAACAAAAAATAAGGAGAAAGGAACTCAAATGTAAAACTAAAAGAAACCATCAAAACACAAGGGAAGAGAAGAGAAGAAAAGAACAAAGAACTACAAACACAGCCAGAAAACAATTAACTAAATGGCACTAAAGACATACCAACAATAATTTCTTTTAATGTAAATGGACTAAATGCTCCAATAAAAAGACAAAGAGTAGCTCAATGGATTAAAAAAAACAAGACCCATCTATATGCTGCCTATAGGAGACTAACTTCAGATCTAAAGACATACACAGGCTGAAAGTGAAGGGATGGAAAAAGGTATTCCATGCAAATGGAAATGAAACAAAAGTTAGAGTAGCAATACTCATATCAAACAAAATAGACTTTAAAACAAATACTGTAACAAAGGCCAATAAAGGGCATTACATAATGATAAAGAAAATCCAAGAAAGGGATATAAGATTCCTAAAAAATTATGCACCCAATATGAGCACCCAAATATATAAAGTAAATATGAACAGACATAAAGGGGGAAATTGCCAGTAATTCCATAATAGGAGGGGACTTTAATATACCACTTATGTCAATGAATAGATCATCCAGTCAGAAAATCAATAAGGGAATATTGGCCTCAATGGCACATTAGACCAGATGGACTTAATAGATATATACAGAAGATTTTATCCAAAAATTACAGAATACACATTCTTTTTAAGTGCGCATGGAACATTCTTCAGGATAGGTTACATGTTAGGCCACAAAACAAATCTCAATAAATTCAAGAAGATTGAAAACATATTAAGCATCTTTTTGACAATAGCATGAAAGTAGAAATCAATTACTAGAAGAAACTAAAAAACCACAAACACATGGAGACTAAACAACATGCTACTAAACAACCAATGGGTCAAGGAAGGAATTAAAGAGGAAATAAAAAAATAACTTTGGACAAATAAAAATGAAAACACAACAGTCCCAAATCTTTGGGACACAGCAAAAGCCGTTCTAAGGGGGAAGTTCATAGCAATACAGGCCTACCTCAAGAAACAAAAATTCCAAACAATTTATTTAATCTCAATCTAACTTTACATCTAAAAGAATTAGAAAAAAAGAAGAGTAAACAAAGCCCAAAGTGAGTAGAAGGAAGGCATTAGTAATGACCAGAGCAGAAATAAATAAAATAGAGGGGAAAAAAAGCACTAGAAAAGATTAATAAAACTAAAATCTGGTTCTTTGAGAAGATAAACAAAATCAGTAAACCTCTAGCCAGACTCATGGAGAAAAAAAGAGAAAGCCCTCCCAAATGAAATCAGAAATGAAAGAGAAGTTACAACTGACACCACAGAAATACAGAGAAGATCAGAATAGACTACTACTAACAATTATATGCTAACAAATTGGAAAACCTAGAAGAAATGGATAAATTCCTAGAAACATACAACCTAGAAAGACTGAATCATGAAGAAATAAAAAATCTGAATAGACCAGTTACAAGAATGAAATTGAATCAGTAATTTAAAACTCCCCCAAATAAAAGTCCAAGACCAGACAGCTTCCCAGGTGAATTCTACCCAAATTCAAGAATTAATACATATCCTTCTCAAATTATTCCAAAAATTGTAGAGGAAGGAACGCTTCCAAATGCATTTTATGAGACAAGCATTGCCCTGATACCAAAACCAGACAGACACTGCAAAATAAGAAAAGTATAGGCCAATACCCCTGATGAACATGGATGCAAAAATCCTTAACAAAATATCAGCAAACTGAATTCAACAATACCTTAAAAGGATCATACACCATAATCAAGTGGGACTTATTCTAGGGATGCAGGTATGGTTCAACATCTGCCAATCAATCAATGCGATACATTACATAACAAAATGAAGGATAAAAATTATGTGATCACCTCAATAGAAGCAGAAAGAGCATTTGAGAAAATTCAACATCTATTTATGACAAAAACTCTCAACAAAGTGCATACAAAAGGGATGTACCTCGACATAATAAAGGCCATATGTGACAAAACTATAGCTAATATTATACTCAATGGTGAAAAGCTGAAAGCTTTTTCTCTAAGATTAGGAACAACACAACGTTGCCCACTCTCACCACTTTTATTTAACATAATTTTGGAAGTCCTTGCCATAGCAATTAGGCAAGAAAAAGAAATAAAAGGGATCTAAATTGGAAAGGAAGAAGTAAAATTGTCACTATTTGGAGATGACATGATATAGAAAACCCTGAAGACTCCACTAAAAAAATTATTAGAACTAAGACATGAATTCAGTAAAGTCTCAGGATACAAAATTAACATATAAAAATTGGTTGCATTTTTATATAATAATAAGCTATCAGAAAAAGAAATTAAGAAAACAATCCCACTTATAATTGCATCAAAAAGACTAAAACACCTAAGAATAAATTTAACCAAGGAGGTGAAATACCTGTATTGCTGAAAACTATAAGATATTGATGAAAGAAATTGAAGACAACACAAAGAAATGGAAACATATTTGTGATCATGGATTGGAAGAATTAATATTGTCAAAATGTCCATACTCCCCAAAGTAATGTACAAATTCAGTGCAATCTCCATCAAAATACCAACAGCATTCTTCACAGAGTTAGAACAAAGAATCCTAAAATTTGTATGGAATCACAAAACACCCTGAATTGCCAAAGGACTTTTGATAAAGAACAAAGCCGGAATTATTACTCTCCCGGATTTCAAACTATACTACAAAGATGTAGTAAATAAAAAACAGTATGGTACTGGCATGAAAACAGACATGTTCATCAATGAAACAGGGTAGAGAACCCGGAAATAAATTCACACATATATGGCCAATTAATCTAAGACAATGGAAGTGAAAATATACAATGGGGGAAAAGTCTCTTTAATAAATGGTGATGGGAAAACTGGACAGCTACATGCAAAAGAATAAAACTGGACTACTGTGTTACATCATATACAAAAATGATTTCAAAATGGATTAAAGACTTGAATGTAAGTCTTGAAACCATAAAACTGCCAGAAGAAAACATAGGCAATAAACTCTTTGACATCAGTCTTGGCTATATATATATATATATATTGAACCAGTTTCTTCAGGCAAGGGCAACAAAAGATAAACAAATGGGATTACAACAGACTAAAAAGCTTTTGCATAGCATAGGAAACTTATCAAGACAATGAAAGGCAACCTATTGAATGGGGAAAGGTATTTGCAAATCATTTGCAAATCAGTAAGGGATTAATATCCAAAATATAAAAGGGCCTTATACAATTTAATATTTAAAAAACCCCTCAACAACTCAATTAAAACATGGGTAGAGGGCTTCAATAGAAGTTTTTCCAAAGAAGACATACAGATGGCTAACAGGAACATGAAAGATGCTCAACATCGCTAATCATCAGGGAAATGCAAATTAAAACCACAATGAGCTATCACCTCACTCCTTTCAGATTGGCTATTGACACAGCCTTGAAAAGGTTTTTCCCTTGCAAAACAGGAAGAAACATTAGAGACACATGAATAATTGTCTCCCAACACATATAAGCAGTGTTATAACAAATGAAATCTGTTGTTTACAAGCGGGGAAAAAGACAAAAAATAACAAATGTTGGTGAGGATGTGGAGAAAAGAGAATCCTTGTGCACTGTTAGTGGGAATGTAAATTGGTGTAGGGACTGTGGAAAACAGTATGGAGGTTGCTCAAAAAATTAAAAATACAACTACCATATGATCCAGCAATTCCACTTATGAGTATGTATCTGAAGAAAACAAAAACATAAATTTGAGGAAATAAATGTACCCCTATGTTCATTGTAGCATTATTTACAATAGCCAGGATATGGAAGTTACCTAAGTGTCCATCAAAAGATAAATTAATAACAAAGATATGGTATATAATATGATGGAATATTTCTCAGCCATAAAAAAGCATAAAATACTGCCACTGGCAATAGAATGGATAGAATTAGAGGGCATTATACTAAGTGAAATAAGTCAGACAAAGACAAATATAGAATCTAAAAAACAAAACAAAACCTACCAAACAAACAAAACTAAGCAGGTACAGGCTCATAGATACAAGAAACAAACTATTGGTTACCAGAGAGGAGAGAGGTTAGGGGGTGGGTGAAAGAGGTGAAGGGAATTAAAACGCACAAACTCCCAATCATAAAATAAATAAGTCATGAGGATGTAATGTACACACAGCACAGGGAAAATAGTTAATAAAATTGTGATAACTTTGTATGCTGACTGGTGGTAGATTTATTGTGGGGATCATTTTGTAATGTATAAAAAATATTGAATCACTGTGATGTACACCTGAAACTAATAGATATTGTATCCTAATTATACTTCATTAAAAAGTAATCAGTCAATCAATCAATCAATCCCCCAAAATAACTTTAAAAATTCCTGAAGAGGAGATTCCAAAGAGACCTTCATCCTCTGGCAAGTACATTCATCTTGGGCTTCACTTGAGGTCTTCACATAGCTTCTGCTCATGAGCAGTACTCTTTGGAAGATGTAGTGTTTGGATCATAAGAAAATATTTATTGGAATGATTTCTGCCTATTGGTGATCGGTAAACAGTCATGGCATTAGCATTTTATTTTTACCTTCTATTTGAGGGATTATATTATTCATGTTAATGCTTTGAGTCTTAATTGCACACAGGTTGACTGTCACAGGCAAGCCATTAAAATGCGTGTCACCTTCCACCCACTTCATGTTCCTAGAGTCCAAAAACTTTTCTACTGTGAGTGGTGTCTAGTCACCTGAGGCTGTTTAATAGATCTGTTAATGCAATTCTTCTGGCTTTTCTGGAAGTGCCACTAGCTCGTTCCGTGGTGTTATTAGAGTGGCCTCACATGATTATTGACCTGATATGCCCCTCTGTGGTTTTGTTACTACCCTCTCAGCTACATACTCTGGCTTTATGATATTTGCAAATATGTAAAGTTCTAATCTCCTCTTGGCAGATCTTATTTGGGAATGAAAAGTACTGTGAGTTTTGTTACTTGCTCTTTTTTTCTCCCTTCAGGCCAGATTTTGGACCCTTTTCCTGTTTCATACTATAATTCCCAATTGTATCGACATTCATATTTCCAAGTTGAATTTCATTTCACAATTTTTTGCCATATTTCTAGCGCCTCTTTTTCATGGTGCATTATATCGTCTACCGTTACAGTTTTAAACAGCTGCCAACTTAACACATTTATCAGACTAGCAGGAGATATGGTTTACTCCCTGCCCTTTACCAGACCATGAATAAAGATATTAAAAAAACTTGGTTCCACTCCAATACTATAGAGACCTTACTGGACACCTTCCCCTGTTCAGGGATGGCCATTTATCACTGTTTTTGGATGTGGTAGTCTGGCTTATTTTCAGCCCATCTGACAGTAGAATATATCTACTTCAAGGGAGATTTTTGTGTTGCAATATATTAGCTGTGACACTGCAAATCAGTTCTATTAGGTCTACTGAACTCTTTCCTTCACACTGATCTTGGTAATTCATTCAAAAGAGGGATTAAGTGTGCCTGGCATTATGCACACTGCATTTTGCTTAGAGTTCCGTTATTCCAGATGTTCAGAATAAGCAGCTATGGGTACTTTTGATGAGAAAAGTAAAATATTCCCAGGCACCACATTATGTGTACATAAATGCCAGAAGTGGCTGCTGACTATAAATATATATGTATTTATGTATATATTCACATATATGAATTTATATATGTATATTCGTATATGTTCTCTGAGAGGGCATATGGTGGTGTATGAAACAGAACTATGAAAGAGGGAAAATATTAACCAGGTTGTCAAGAGATATTTCTTCTACTTTAAGTTCTGACGCTATATAGTTATTTGACCCAATTTAAGACAATGATCTTACGAAGTCTCACTTTCTTCATATGTGAAATGTCTAGGTGGGGCATAATTATTTCTCATGTCCAATGTGGCATCTAAATGTATTGTTGTGTACCCTTTCTCTTTTCATCTTCAATTTTAGTATCAGGGCAAACAACAGTCCTTTGAGGTAGCCTGGGCAAACTGATGTGTCACAGCTGAGTCTGTGTCTCCCCCGCCCCCCTGCCCTGACCAGCATTAGATTAGGGGATTCAGACTTTCTTGGCATATTGGCAGAAAATGTTTGATTCTGGAACTAAATCATACGGTGTGAAGAAGTGGGGGGAGAGTTGCCAGTACCATTATTGGTAGAACAGATGAGCTGCATTACAAACCCTAGGCTAGAAGATTCACTTTTAAGTTTGCTCCTAAGGGTTCCTGAAAATAAAATGGAAACTTCCTTGCCTTTGTAGAGCTCTGCCTTACAAACTCACAGAATTTTAGATCTGGGAGCATATTTGTAAGTCAATTATACAGGCCCTCATTTTAGGAGACCTAACTTCTTACAACTCCCAGTGTAGGGCTCTGTCCTACCTTCAAGTTTCACTTGGAGCGGGAGCTGGGGACCTGCCACCTGCAGCTGGGTAAGCAAGAGGCACAAGGAGATGCCTCAGACACTCTCTGAGAGGGAGTAGGGAAGAATGACCGGGTCAAACACCCTCCACCCCCGCCGGCACACACACACAAAACCAGAGCAAAGGGCTTTGTCCTTGGATTTTCATGAAGGCTTAATTCACAATTTAAAGACAAGACAAGTGGCCATGACTTCTCACCCTGGTATTTCTCTCAGAGTTTATAGTTCAGTGAAAACAAAGGTGAAGCAAACACTGAGGGGGCATGCTCACCCTCCATCCCCAACCAAAGCGCAAGAGAGTTACAAAACCAAAGGAGAGTCTGTACTTTATTTAATCAAATGCATGTTATTTTGAAAGCCAAGTTTCCCAGAGTAAATTATGTCCATTTCTATTACCAGTGAAATTTCTGTATTCTTTAATTAAGTCATCTGCAACACATGAAGTAATGAGATTTTGAATGTTCAAAAATTATACAAATACTTTGCAATCACTGGATCTTAAAAAC
Source organism: Mirounga angustirostris (assembly GCF_029215605.1). Taxonomy (NCBI): domain Eukaryota; kingdom Metazoa; phylum Chordata; class Mammalia; order Carnivora; family Phocidae; genus Mirounga; species Mirounga angustirostris. The sequence goes on from NW_026991715.1 coordinate 115,897,820, forward strand.
AGTTTCATAAACTATCGAATATACTAACTAAAAAAAAGAGAAATAATCACCCACTTTTATAAAAAATGTATAATTGCATAGGAAGGTTACTGGGAGAATGCTCACCAAAATATAAATGTTTACCTCAGATTTTTAGAGTTTTGAATAATTTTTACTTTCTCTTTAAACTTTGCATGTATCATTTAATGGGCATAAGTAAAAATTATTTTTTTACTCTAAAAAGACAAAGCTTATATCTTTGAGAAATTTTAATATAGGGCTAGCTTTCAGGTACCTACAGAATTTTTACCTTGTGATTCATGATGGGTACTTCCATTTCCTATCCATTCAATCTCTTCTTAAACCTCCATCATTTGTTCCTCTCTAACCCAACTCTAATGAAACTCTTTTTTGAATGTTACCAATGATTTTCCCTTTTAAAAGACCTGATGTTATTTTATGTATCTTAATTCCCTGAGTTTTCTGTAGTCTAGGAACCAGCTGGCTATATATATTCCTTGAATATTTCTTCCCATAATTTTTAATGACACTGAAATTTTCTCCTCCTCCTCCTTCATCCAATGTGAACATTCCTTCTCTGTGCTTTCACTGAACTGTAGCCATATTCTGCCGCTCCCCCCTCCCTCACATCTTTGGTGAGCCCATCAGCTTTGATGATTATAACTTCTCAGGATTCTACCACATGGAAATTGATAGCCGCTAGATTCCAAACATTGTGCTATGTGATGAGGAGTCCATCACAGATAAGACACAGTATCTTCAAGGAATTCACAAAAATGGGGAGAATATTAGATTATGCAGCTTGCTAATTTTAAAGGTAGAGTCAGACAGGGAAATCCAAGGAAGGAGTACTTAACCCAGCCTAGAAAGAGAGGAAAGCCTTCCTTAAAGAAATGCTCAGTCATTTTAAAAATAGAATGAAGTTCAAGCAAAGAAACAAAGACGTAAGATAGCACAGTTGAGTTATAAGCAGCCTGGTGTTGATGAGACTTCAAGGCAGGGAAGCCCACAGAGAGCAGACAGTGGAGGGCCTTGTGTGATGTGCTAGTGCTATGGACTGAATTGTGTTTCCCTAAAATTCATAAATTGAAGCCCTAACTCCCAGTGTGACTGTATTTGCAAATAGGGCCTTCATGGAAATAATTTTAGGTTAGATGAAGTTATAAGGGTAGGGCCCTGATCTAATAGGATTTGTGCCCTTATGAGGAGAAACACCAGAGAGATTGCTCTCTCTTTCTTTGTATGATGTGAGGACACAGTGAGAGGGTAGCCATTTGTAAGCCAGAAGAATATACTCACTAGAACGTGATTATGCTGGTACCCTGATCTCAAACTTCCACCTTGCTGAACTGTGAGAAAATAAATTCCTGTTGCTTAAGTCTCCCACTCTCTGGTATTTTGTTATAGCAGCCTGAGATAAGACAGCTAGGGAGTTTGGACTTCATCCTGCAGACCAGGGATTCTTTACAGAGAAGTACGGCTGCCAGGGGCATTTTGGAAATTTGAGAGAGGGTGGTATTTTTTGGTTGTCACAATGATTGCCAAGTGCTATTGGCATTTACTGGATAGGGGCCAGTGGTGCTAGATGTCTTCTACTTCATGGAGCATTTCCATGCAATGAAGAAATGTCCCACATCCAAGAAACATTTATGTAGATGAAAAACCTATTTATCATTATTGGGTCAAGAACCAATCTCCATTTTACATGAAAGTATCAAGTGTTTTTATGTAATTTAATATACACTGAACTTTTCAGGAAGATCACTACCCTGTAAATTGAGATAAATGTATTTTTAAAATGTGCAAACATTATGCACAATTGCAGAAAGACATGTTGCCACAATAAAACCATTCTTGGTATTTGACTTTCCAGTTTGTATACTTACAGCAGTCAGCATTTGTAATTGTCATGTGTGTGGTGTCTCAACATATAGCTGTAAATATATGCCTACTTTATTAGGTCTTTTAGTGGTTTTGTGTCTAGGCATTTACCTTTGAAAGATATTTTATTATGTTACTTTTTAAAAAATTTCTCCATAATACAGATAGAAAAAATTCTAGTTTTTTGCTTCATTTTGTTTTAAACATGTAAGGAAGATTTTATATAAATTAAATATGAGGATAATAAAAAGGACATGGAAAAATATTTGCTATAAAAATGGAAGGATTAAGATCTATTGCTCTAGAAGATGGGGTCCTTGTGAAGAATTTTAAGACCAAGATTTATATAAATCTATTCAGAGCCTTTAACTTTTTTTTTCTTTCCCCAAGAGTTCAGAAGTGGGAAAGACACAAAAGTCCCCTTATTACCTCCTTCCCACCCCTGTGTACTGTTGGCATAAGAGATCTTTTCAAGCTTCCACTTTGAAAGTCACTGGATTGAGACTTGGGCTTGACTATTAGGGGCATAGACCAAATGTAGGAGGAAGTCACCACTCATTTCAACATTACTTTAGCCAACCTCATCAAAACCCTGCTCCTGGCTACTGTCAATCTCGGAGGGATCATGATAACCCAAAGAACCTTCTGTCCCTTCTCTTAAAGATGCACTTATTTCAGGATGAACCAAATTCTGCACTCATAGTAACCTTGGTTTTGTGCTCAGCACCTCATAGCACCCTTGATTTTGTGCTCAGGAAGGGTAACAAAGTGATCAGTGTGTCTGAAGCTACACTAAGTCACATACCAACAGCTCTGTGAGTTGGATATCAATACCATGTCGGGGTCTTGTAGAGGCCAATTCCCAGTTACACTGCATAATTCAGCCTCTTTGCCCAAGCCTAGTTCTGTGATTACTGCTCTCAGAAAGTCTTAGGATTGTTCCATGCAATGAATGCATGATAAAAGTTGAAAACACCACTTCTACAGGTTGGTGGACTTGGCCTTGATGTCAGATATGAGACTGGCAGAAGGATCACATTTCACTCATCATCTCTCCCATTCCTACCAAAAGGAAGAGTATGTCCTGGTGCTGGCCATTCTGGCCCCACCCTCTCTCTCATTGCTCCCCAAATCCTACAGCTGGAACAAATTCTGCTGCATGTTAAGGCTCAGATACCTGCAGGGGGAGTTAGATTTCTAGTGGATTTCCTGAAGATGGGTATTTGCTCCAGGTTGTGACAATAATAGATTCATTGGCATGGGCTGAACCTTGATTAGTAGACCAGACTTACTGTCTACCCCAAGGCTCTAGCATTTGAGATGTACAAGAATATCTTCACTACTTGTTGGGTTAGTGACCTAGGAGACCACATTCACTGAGAGAGATGTAGGGAAAATCCTGAGATACTAGGACCATTGATCATGTGCTCCCCACATCATACTTCAGTCTTCATCTTCTGGCTAGAAGTCCCTAACTTGCTCTTCTTGTAAATGAGCTATACCTTCTGCTTTTCTTCAGAATTCTCCAGTTAGCATTGTCTAGGTTCTCCTAAAAAGCCCGCATGTAATCCCTGTGCCATAGGTTCTGAGTAAACATGTAAGTAAACTTATAAGGAAGGAAGGAAGGAAATAAACTTATAAGGAAGCACATCTCCCAGTTATGGTCTCCGGGGCCCTATTTTCATATGAGTAAAACTTTATGATTAACCTAGGGTCCATCTTCAAGGCAAGAAGATAACACAACATCTTTTAATCAACCTCTTTTAAGCTTTTGCAATTTCATTGACACAAATTTAAGACAGAATTTATGGGGCTCCCAACTACAGTTGTGAGAGACATAGTATTTTCTGTGAAGAAAAAGTTTGTGAAGCTCTTTTCTAGAAATAGATTATGGCTTAAACATGGTCATACTCTTTTAACTGGTATCAATTTCCCTGATTCCTAAGCCCTTGGATCAGATTGTCAGATGCCCTCCGGAGATTTTTCAACCTCATCTAATTTTGGAAAGGTGATAAATGGAAGGTCTTGCAGACATGCCTTGTCTAGTATGAGTATACTCTAACACTGTGTGTAGTGGAGGCTGCAACGACCCACCCAGATTCCCCCTCAGAAATGAAGGATTTATTATCCTAGCTTCTGGATGTGCTATCAAAAATAGTTTTGGCTGTTAGCCTTCTTCAGGGTTTGCCTCAGTGAAGAGAACAGCCTTACTCAGTGCCATAACCCCTTTCTGAGATGGCTAATATTCAATGTGAGGGAGCTATAAAGACTTTGTCCCTTCTCCCCAACTTGGGACCTCTAAAGGATTATCCCATCTTCAGAAGAACCCAGAGGATTAGCTGAGGCTTCTATTGAGGCTGTATCCCAAATTGGCTTTTCCCTTTGACTGATCTTGCTTCTTCCCTTCCTTTCCACAGGTCTTGATCCCAAGAGCACTACCTACTAACATCCTACATGCCAATCTTTGTCTCGGAGTCTGCTTCCCAGGGAATACAAACTTCAGTAGTTGGTGCCAGGACTGCTCTGAGAAAGCGATGCTGGGTTATGATTTTGGGGCTGGGTCACCCACCATTGTCCTGAGCTGGGAGAGTATGCATTGGACTGTATTCTGAGGGTACTGATCAAGAGAGAAGGAGCATACATTGAAAAATGGAGAAATTATAAATTTGAGATCACATTCCTAGGATACAGCATTCAACACCCTAGAGACGGTATACATGAGTTACTAGGAGGACCCCTAAAAGCATGGGAAAATGATGGCCCACTCTAAGTGAGGTGGAAGTGCCAAAATGCTATGGCTGCTGGGAAAGAAGAGTTTGGAAGTCTTAGAGAAGTGGGCATGCTGGAGTGATTATACCATAAGGCAGAAAACCCACTAAGACTGTGGTGTACAGGAGAGTTTGGAGGATATACCACTTACTTAAGCAATAAAGCATCTGCTGGTGAACAGGGTACTAACATCACTCAGAAGCTCCATTGATGGCAGGGGGATGGTAAGAGATGCTGTTACAGAACTAAGCTCAAAACAGTAATGTGGATAACAAGACTCTGAAATAATAGAGACAAGACTACGAAATAACAGGTGGCACCACTTTACCAAGACACTCCCAAGTGCATGCAATGACTATAATGAGTGGCAAGGAGGCAGAGGGGTGGCTAACCCACAGAGAGTTATGGATAAGGTTAAAAGAACATGGTGGACCTAATGACAAAAGAAATCAAGGACAGGTAATCAAGAAACTGGGCAATTTACCAGTTTTCAGATCTGAGGCATTTCTTAGAGCTAGAATCTACTCCTTCCCAAAGGGACTCACAGCTATCTACTCAAGTAAATGTACTCTGGGGTAAGAGGAACACACATATATTTTGAGGACTTTTGGACACAGGGTCTGAGTTGACACTGATATCTAGTAACCCAAAGTGTCTTCATGGGCCCAAGTTAAAGTGGGAGAATGTAAGGGTTAGGTGATAAATGGAGTCTTCATCTGGCTCCCAGTGGGTCTACTGGATCCATAGACTATCCTCTTGCCATTTCCCTGGTCTCAAATGCATAGCTAAACTAAACTAACTGGTACTTGTGACAACCTGTATTGGTCCTGGGCCTCTGGAGTAAGAGCAGTCATAGTGGGAAAGGTCAAGTGGAGCCTCTGAAACTATCTCTACTTAAGTCAAGAGAGTAAATAAAAAACAATCTGGGGGTTAGACCAAAGCTATCTTTAAAGACCTAAAAGGTACAGGGGTAGTGGTACCCATCTTATCTCTGATTAATTCAGGAATCTGTTTCCTGCAAAACTCAGAGAGATCGAGGATAACAATAGATTACTGTGAAATCTACCAGATAGTAGCCCCTATCCAAGCTACTATATCAGATGTAGTACCTTTTGCTGGATCAGATTAACACAAATCTGAGAATGTGGTAATTTGCCATTCATTTGCCGAATGAATCCTTTTTTATCCTTATCAGAAAAGAGGTTCAAGATCAGTTTGTGTTATTTGGAACAAGCCACAATACACATCTTCAATCTTGCCTCAGGGCTATATCAACTCTCCTGGCTTTTGTCATCAGATAGTCTAAAAAGATCTGAGCTTATTAGACATCCTGCAGAATATCACATCAATGACATATTAATCAGACCACATGAGTACAAAGTGGAAGTACCTTTCAAGGCCTGGTAAGATACAAGCACTTCAGAGGATGGGAGATAAAACTTATAGAAATTCAGGGTCCCACCACCATTTTAGGTACCTGGTTGTCTAGGGCATGCTGGAATATCTCCTTCAAAGTCAAAGCTGCATTTATTGCTTATTGTACTTCCCACACCAGTAGCAATTCCACTCCTACTAATATCACTCCAACTAATAAATATGGTGTGTGACACAAAGACTGCCAGGTTTGGAAGGGATCCAGAGCAGGAAAAGACTTGGCCTCAGTTCCAAGTTGTAATGCAAACAGATCTACTGCACTGACCATATGATCTGTAAGACACTATGTTATTAGAAGAATAGCTGGTGGGAAAAGACACTGTATGGAGTTTATGGCAAGCTTCAATAGGGAAATCATAGTGCAGATCTCTTCAGTTCAGCCATGCCATCTGTAGTATGAAATTATATACCTTTCAAAAAATAGCTTCAGGTGTGCTATTGGGCCCTGGTGGAGACAGAGCACCTCAACATGGGACATCAAACGACCATGTTGCCAGAACTACTCTCACGAGTATTGTCAAACCTACAAAACCCAAAAGTCAAGTGGGCCCAGTGTCAATATATCTTAAAATGGAAGTGGTACCTCCAAGAAAAAGCACAAGTAGGACCAGTAGAGGCAATGCAGGGCTATGAGCTGGTAACCCAGACCTCCATGTCATCTACCCCTGTTGCACCTGTGCCTTCCAAACTGACATCTATGGGAGAATCCTTTATGACCCCAGAAGGAAGGAGGAAAAAAAAGTCCAAACTTGGTTTGCAGATAGATCAGGTTAGGAATGTGAAAGCAAGTAGAAAATGGATGGTGGCTGTGCTACATCCTCACTCAAGTGTGGCTTTGAAAGTCAATGGTAAAGGAAAGTCTTCATAATGGACAGAGTTTTAGGCGGCAGACCTGGTTATTTACCTTATCTAGAAAGAGAAGAAGCCTGAAGTTAGAATATACATAGTATACACAGACTTAACTGGCAGTGCCAAATGGTTTGGCTCTATCTTCAGGAACCTGGAAATGAGAAAGTTTCAAGCTGTAGTAAGTGGACCTATGGGAGTGAACATAAAGTGTGAATATCTTTATATCTTATGTTATCCACCAAAAACAGAAGAGGCACTTGACAGTGAATATCAGCTGGACTGTGCCATTGGCTCCCCGATGCTGTCATAAGTGAATGAAGTAGCAATGTTGGCAAGGATGAAGGGTATGTGTGGACCCAACAGCATGAGCTTTTGAGGCTGAACTAACTATTGCTAATAACAAAAACCAGTGCTGAATTGCCAACAGATTGTTAGATAGATATACATGTCTGGAACCTAGGAAAAAAAGGTAGGATGGTGGTACACATTTGGTACTTTACTAGTATAGGATTAGTATGTTATAGGCTCTGATCAAGGGGAAGATGGTAAAACTTAGGAAATAACAATAGTTATTTATAGTTATAGGTCAGGCAAAGGAAGAAAAATTTTAAGGGGAGGCTGAGAAGGAGCTGTTAAGATAGAAGAAAAATAAATCAAGAGCCAAGGGAGTAGAGCTTCATATAAAAAGAAGTATGAACAGATTAACTAAGATGTGAATTAGAAAATATCCATTGGTTTTAGCAACAAAGAAGACATTAAAAATTCTGGCTGGAGCAATTTCAAAGGAAACTAGAGAATAGGGGACTTGAAATGTGATTGGGAATTGAAGAAAGGAATACAATGACTGTTAGTTGAGTTTTTAAAGCAAGGTACTACTGTGGGAGAATAGACAGGTGGTATATAAAGAGGAAAGTAGTGAAGGTTTGAAATAGCTGCTGTAGAAAAATAAGTTGGCCAACCATGTACATAAATAAAGATAGCCAAGCAGTGCTAAAGCCAAGCCAAAGTTGAAGTCCACAAATCTGCATTGGCACCAATCAATTTGATTTATGTGCTTTTTCACTGGTGCTTGGCTTCTAGAGGTGGGGTCCAGAAAGTACATGGTTGGATTGATCTAGGAATTGGTATAAAAGTTTTTACAGTGGGTATAGTGGGGAAAAAATGGGCCACAATGTTTAGGATCCTGGCAAATAAGATTATAGTATGATTCATCATATTGGGGGAAAAAAAAGAAGGGAAACCATGAGGAGGTGATGGTCTAGGAGGAGTCCAGATGTCTAAGACCAAGAATTCTGGAAGCTAGGGAGTGAAAGAGATAGAGGCATGAGAAGTTATGGGCAGATGTGATACACTGGGGTTTATGCTTTCATAGGTCATTCAGTTCCAGCTGATGGTAGTGTCTACCTTGAGACAACAGTATACCATGAAGTAGAGCCTTTGATGGACCACCAGCCTGGGTAGCCAATGGCTAAAGTGCAATGAATTTGAAAACTGTTAGAAGTAAGGGAGTCAACAGAAGTTGAATATGTCTTCAATATAGATGCTGAGGACACCCAGAATAATTATAGTAATTAACTTTGAACATCCCAGCAGCTAAGGCACAATGGAGATCCATTATCTTATTTAGTTCTTATCTTCTTAAAGAAAGTATCATATTGGTCTGAAGAGATGCTAAATTCTAGAAAGAATGTATTTGGTGAATAACTTTAAGTATGACTCAAATGAAGTACGACATTGCTCCAGGAGCAGCACCTGAGTTCTGTAACAGGCCCGGAGAGTACCACTACTACTCCTACCACGTCCAGCCACTAGAAATGCTCTATCTTCTTTTCTAATTAGTCAAAGTGTAAAATTGCTGTTTTCTTTAAGTCCCCAAAAGATAATAGTAGGGATGTGCAGATAGGATGCCGATCATGTGGTTAAGATGTCTTTAAGAGCCTCTCTGCTGCTTAAACCAAACTCCATGGTCTGTGGGAATTCAAAGACTTCCCAAGAGTGTCTTCTGATTCTGCAGGTGGTTTCTGTTTCCTTAGCCTTCCCTAACTCTTAGATTTCTCACCCACCTACACCATTTTGACCCCAAAGTGAAATTCAGTCTTTTCTGCAGTTTTTGCTAGTAAGACAACTACAAAGAAATTTCTCAAATTAACTATTCTTTCTGAGTCAAAACTTATAATTTACAGCATGTAATGGGTGGAAAACCAAGAAATAGCACATAGAATGCCATCTCAAGAGACTCATCTCAATATTTGCTTGTCAACCCTAAAATTTCATGTTTCTAAACTCTAAACTCTGAGACTTCATCATGATCATGATGATATCCAACTTTATCAATGTTTTCTTTAATCACTTGGTAACTTCCTTGTCTATAAGTAGAAATTTTGTACCTATTGCTTGAAGGCATAGATATATATCATTTTGTTACTAATGGGTGTTTATAGGCCAGACTATTCTCCTGTCTAATGAACAGGAGAGGGGCAGACTGAAGATGCTATGTGTTGGTATAATAAAAATTTGCTATGGTGCATGAGAACTTCACTACATAAAGTAATTATAGCTACAAATCTTAGAGGAACTAGTAGGGGGCAAATGATTCTTCTAGTTTTATAATAAGAACGATCTTCTTAGGGACTACCCTTGTAGCCATACTTGATACTGTTTGCAGAGTGCACATGTGCTTAGAGAGTGGTGGTATTCCCTCCTAGGTATCAGGATAGAGAAGCAACTAAAGGATGCTGTGATAAAGAGAAAATCCACCTATTAGCCAAGTGCGTATTGCTGTCAACTCTTGCCCTAATTAGATTCCCCCCAAACTAATCAGTGGTACTTTTATTAACTTATGTAGGTGGATGCTGTTTGGCAAATTATGAAACAGTTTGTTATACTTTTAAAAAAGTCAATAACACAACATCTGATTCTTGTTAACAAAAAATTTCTTTTCTTGAATACTTTCATTACTTTTGACCGTGGACTTATAACCAGTTGTTATTTCCATTGACTAACCCAACTTTTCTAGTTTCTGGTTCCATGTAACTGGAGCCCAATAGATTTAATCACATTTAAAGATGACTTAAGTAGCTGAACTTTGCTTTAGCTTGAAGCTGTGAGTTCAACTGTGCCTTGATATGCATTAGCTGCCTAATCAATCACTCAGCTGGCTACACATTGTACTGTAGGAGAGTTTGTCTGTGTGCTCACGTGAATAATAATGGAAGTGGTCCAGAAGAATACCCAATGGACTCTCAAATCATTAATTTTTGGATTAGGCCTTTACTTTGGCAGCATGTGTACAAATAAACAAGCATGACTGAAATTAATTTATTGCATTCAAGAGACATCTGTAATTCTGTAGTTACTCGGTGAGAAAGAATTAAACAATTTCAGCTTTGACCATTTCCCTTTTTATTCCAGTTAAACAAACCTCGCCTTCCTAAATTACTCAGATCCTCTCTTCCAGCTGATAGGAAAACAAAGGGCCTCATAAATGAGCCTTTCTTTGTATTTGTAAATTTTAATACAAATAAAAACACAAGGATGACATTTAAGTGTCCTGAAAGGCCAGTTAAGAGACAAATTAAAGACTAATGCTCCTTGCTTCAAGTGGATCTTGGGCATCTGTGCCAAAGTATTACAGCACATTCTATGTGAAAGAACAGGATCTGAGCTCATCCCTTTGCAGTTCTGAAATATGAAGGCTGGTGTACAAATCACCTCTGAATATCTTGTGGATCCTGGAAAGTTATATTCAACAGGACCTTGTTTCAGATTTTTCCCCTATTTTAATTTACTTCTCTTAAAAAAAAAAGGAAACTATTCCTGGAGAAAGGTGAAAGATGCAGTTTGTAAGATTATCATAGTGCTTTCTTATCTTATTAGCAGCACCCTCACCAAAACTGCCAGCTGGCTAAGGGATGGGTTGTTCTCTTCTGACCCAGGACAAGTAACGTAAGGCTAAAGGGCAATCAGAAATGCATCAGGACAAATGACAGTCCAATTCCAATAATTGGCAACTTAATGTTCCAGGGTATTTGAGATTTCTGCCAAGATTAGCAAACTTTTTAATCTCAGGTGGCTAACTGGGAAGATATCCATAGGTACCAGTATGTGTTATTGGAAGGCCTGCAGGAAGAAGGGAGAGGGAGAGAGAGAAGATAAATCCAGGTGGTAGGATAATGGAAGAGGAGGAGATGGGAGTCATTTAATAATGATGGAAGGAAGCCATTAACCTATGAAGAGGCAACCCATAGAATGGGAAAAAATATTTGCAAACCATGTATCTAATAAGGGGTTAATATCCAAAATATATAAAGAACACTCAATAGCAAAAAAATACATAATCTGATTTTAAAATGAGCAAAATACCTGAATAGACATTTTTCCAAAGAAGACATGAATGGCCAACAGATATATGAAAAGGTGCTCAATTTCACTAAGCATCAGGGAAATGCCAATAAAAACCACAATGAGATATCACTTCATACCTCTTAGGCTGACTATTATTATTTATTTCATCTGGTTGGGGTGGGGGGCATGAAGATGGAAAGATATTTAAAATGCATTTTTTTCCTTTCTACATAAGAATCTTTTTGTCACTTCGTATTGTTTTGAGAGCTTTGTGGAAGTACATTGAATGGAATAAGTTCCACTCATTGAATACCCACTATGTATGTCCTCTTACAACATCATAAGGAGTCTTATCTGGATTTATCTGGGTTTATAAGGAAACTAAACCTCCAAGAAGTTAATACATTAAGAGATTTGCTCAAGTCAAAAATAGAATGGAAGGAGAGTTGGGCTTGATTGAACCTGGATCTGGCTTCAAAGTCTGAATAACTTATAGTGCTCCCTCCAAATGCCAACTTCCCTGACTGCAAATTAAAATCTCTGCATTAGGTATTTAATTGTTCAAGCAGATTATCTTTCTTTAAGTAAGATTTCATATTTCATTATATGAAAATGTCATCTTTTTTTTTTTTTAAAGTAGGCTCCACACCTAGTGTGAGAGACCAATGCAGGACTCGAACTTACGACCCTGAGATCAAGACCTGAGCTGAGATCAAGAGTCAGATGCTCAACCAACTGAGCCACCCAGGTGCCCCCCAAAATGTCATCTTCTTCTTAATGTGGGTTCTATTCCATAGAATATTATTTTGTAGATTCATTTTGGACTTGGATGACAACAAAAGGTTGTAGAAGGCAGACAAAGGGTCAGAAAATCCATTTAGCATTGTTTGGACAATTTCATGGTACATAATTTGTGCTTTTATTTTATTTTAGCTTATAGGGTTAAAAATATGAAATGATTATTGACTTACAAAGGTCAAAATAATTTGTAACCCATCTTGTTCTAGAAAGGATTTCAGTTGACTTGAATAGTTAGCAAGTATTTCTTTATTCCTTCATCTCTCCTAACTAGGTAGTTCCAGTCTTTGGGGCCAGAGAGAATCCTAGCCATCTTTATTTCTCCAGCAGTACCTAGTAATTCCTGATATGGTAAGTGACCAACATTTGTTGAATTTATTCTTGCTGAGATGGCTTGACAATGGAGTGTATACAGAGAAGGGCTTCTATAGAAAAGAACTGTACTGATTGTCTCTCAAAAGAAATAGAATATTTTAGAATCATGGCTAGATGGAATGATTCAAGTTTGATACTCTTTACAGATTAGTAGATGACCCTTTTGAGTCTTCAAATATCAATAATTCACCTTGAATGAAGAGCATTTCTGTATTTAAATATATCATTTTATGAATATTTTCCCAGGCCAGCAACAATCATTCTATACTTATCTTGTAATAGATATTGTTATTTCTGCTCTTTTATAAGGGAACAAAAGAGACAGGTGCACTGAGGAGCAAGCACATAGGCTGTATTTATCTCTGGGCTCTGCTTTTATCTATCAACAACTTTATGGATGTTATTGGCTGTCTTCTACTTGTATTCTTTTTACTTTTTATTTGTTGGCAGTTCTTGTTTATACTTTGAGAAAATGAAAAGAGTATTTGACAGACTTTGGTTTTACTTTATTCTTACATTGTTTTTTACTTGCACAATATGAGTGCTGTAATTAAAATGGGAACTAAAATTCAATACTACATTATATATATTTAATGCTATATTACCTGTGACATCGTGAAAAATTAATAAGTAATGATGGATTAAGAGTTCACTTGCTATTAACTTTGGACAAGTTATATCACCCTCCAGATTTCAATTTTAGCATCTGAAAAATGAAGAGATCAAAGCAAATAATGTACAAGGAGCACTGAAACCTTAGCATCCTATGAATGCACAGTATAGATTAGTTCATTACCTCTGTTTTTCCACTAGGGAGTCAAGTTACTTGTAGTTTCATGGGGTAGATGAGTTTAAAATACAGCTTTACCATTTCTGCTTTTCTTAACCAGAGACCAACTTCAGGGCAAATTATATTAAGGTATTTTTTGTAGTATCATAAATACTCTTCCTTCAACCGCTTAGGGTAGGCCTAGAAAGAGATTCTTTTTGCCATGTCATTCCACTAATGGGGTAAAAGCTTTCAGAAATATTACTACTCTCACTGATATTCAAGCTACTCTATTAAAATTTTTTTTCAGCCTCCTAAAACTGCCCAGTAAGGAGAAGAAATAGCCAGAATCAATTTAACTTTAGATGGAATCATATACTAATCCAAATACAAGTTAACTTGGAAGAAATTAAATGTCTTCACAATGAACTTCGAGACAAAGACTGTGAAAGTAGTTGCTATTTTTCATAAGGGTATTGGGTGGGGAAGCTACCTAGTTACAAATTATACTATAATAGCTCGTGAGTCCATAAATTATTTCTAAAAGATTATTGGTGATATTCTTTTGTTATGCAGAACAAATTTCCAGAAAGAAAATTACCAGGGTAGATATCTGATATCCAAGCCAGTTAAAAAAAAAACCAGGAAACTTATTACAAGTGCCAATAAAATACTCACCATTTCCCCTTCTTTAAATGTGATTTCTTTTACTTTTTTCTTTTATGGGCTTCACTTTTCTGATGCTAGCGATGTGTGATCAAAAAATGGAATGTGCTCAAAGATGGAGATGAATTGCAAAAGCCAGCCAGGGAATTTATTTTAATACTTTAGACTACCCGGAGGATTAGAAAATATATCTTAGGTTTCTAGGGATTCTGGAATAAATTTGGATTATGCTGCTAGCAGTGGGTAACTAATACTTTGTGTACACTACTAATATACACTATATTTTTATTGAGATACAAAAAAATCTCTAAACAGCCCCTCATATCTGCTTGCTCCAGAACATTCATTGTTGCTTTCTTCAATTAGCAATAGAGTTGCTAATCATTGGCAGATGACACTAATCAACTCTGTAAATATGTTCTGAATTCATTTGAATTTTATATGGAAATCACTGTTCTGAGTTATGTCCCTTCCATCCAAAATGTAAATACCCAACTTTGAAATTGATGTTTAAGTATATACTTAGGTATTAATATTTAGATTTTTTTAAAGAAAAATTTACAGATAGTTTAAATAAAAATGTCTCATGAATGGTTGAATGAATTTCTGTTTGTATCTTTTTTTATTTTATTTTTTAAGATTTTATTTATTTATCTGATACAGAGAGAGAGCACACAAGCAGGGGGAGCGGCAGGCAGAGGGAGAGGGACAAGGAGGCTCCCTGCTGAGCAGGGAGCCCAATGCAGGGCTCCATCCCAGGACCCTAGGATCATGACCTGGGCCGAAGGCAGACGCTTAACCAACTGAGCCACCCAGGCACCCCTGTTTATATCTTATTTTAAAAGTTGTGTGAGTCCTGGGATCGAGCCCCGCATCGGGCTGCTTGCTCAGCAGAGAGCCTGCTTCTCCTTCTCCCTCTGCCTGCTTGCCACTCCCCCTGCTAGTGCTCTCTCTCTCTCTCTCTGTGTGTCAAATAAATAAAATCTTAAAAAAAAAAAAAAAAGTTGTGCCAGGGGCGCCTGGGTGGCTCAGTCGTTAAGCATCTGCCTTCAGCTCAGGTCATGATCCCAGGGTTCTGGGATTGAGCCCCACATCGGGCTCCCTGCTCTGCGGGAAGCCTGCTTCTCCCTCTCCCACTCCCCCTGCTTGTGTTCCCTCTCTCGCTGTGTCTCTCTCTGTCAAATAAATAAAATCTTTTTTTAAAAAAAGTTGTGTCATAGTCTTATAATCTGCTCCACTATTGTGTGCTACTGTTGAAAGAGAACAGTGAATATTCAGAAATGTCATTGCCTTCCTCGGACAGCCTGACTTTTGGAGATTTTTTGTTCTTGAAGGTTATATACAATTCTGGTAGTTTATCCCATGAGAAGGTTGTGACTTTTGCAGCCTCTCAAAAACAAATAAAATAAAGACCACTTTCTAAACTGTGGTCACAGAAAGATTTGCAACCACTTGAGTCTGGAGGGCAGTTTGAATTGATGTGCCATTGATTAGCAGAGTCTACCTACTCTGAATTTAGCAAATTAGCCCATACTGAGCTTGACTCAAAGAGTAGAAGGGTGACCGACATTTACAATGTAATTTGGATGCCAACGGATCATTTTAGTGTTCAAAACATTGGAACTTGGTAGAGTAAATGGAGAAAGATTGGTAGATAGGTAAAGAGACATATAGATGGACAGAGATAGCCAGAGATGATTTTTGTTAACATTGATTTAATTCACCACAATGAGAAATAATTATTTTAAAAAATACCTTCTCCAGCCAATCTGTAGTTCCTGGTTTTGGGTAGAAATAATAGGTGCCTGGGACTTTCCTATGCCCTAATGAATGTCAGATGTTAGGAAAATCTTGTACCTGAGTAAATCTGGCAGGAGATCTGTGCCAGGAATTCTTGACTCTAAAGAAAACTGCCCAGGTTTGGTTGGTACCTGTAGTATGGTCATCAAATTATACTTGACTTGTAAGTGCTAGTTTGGTTTAAGGCATGGCTTCTTCTATTTGTAGTGATCCTTGTGACTACAGGAAAATCATGATTGAAGGTTAT